>NW_019731262.1:1730893-1742874 GCF_002891405.2 Cryptotermes secundus | reverse complement strand
TGGACAAAGTGGCGCTGGGGCAGGTTTTCTCCGAGTACTTCGGTTTCCCCTGCCAATTTTAATTCCACCAATTGCTCCACAATCACCCTCACCTATCATCTGGGGCTGGTACAATAGGCCAGAAGTGGCCGCAGTACAAGAGGCTTAGTCCCACCCCACTAGCAATAAAAAAATACATTACGTCACCCTACTTCCTGAATACAGCTGCAACCACTGCTCTCACAACTCCTTGCCATACTTCCCTTTATGCGCAACCAAAAGAGCAGGCCAAAAAAGACAGACTGTACGTCCGTGTTTTTCTTATTTTTTCCTGAGTACGGATTTCTGCGAGTGACAGTCCTGTGAGACTGTCTATATTTGTACATACTGTAGTGAATCAGTACGTGCTGCGTGGAGCAGAATAGAGATGGAGCAGATAGCTAGCAACTGGCTGGCTGCTGCGTGTGCTGTATTCCCATACTCTGCAACTGAACGGTTTCTGGACCACAGCAGATAAGGCTGGGGAGTAGGGGGGGGAACTACAGTGTCCCCTTTTATCTATTAAAGCAACAACGGATGACTTAAAACATATTATCTCTAACTGTACGATTTCAAACGGGGATTTCTTTTAAAACATTCCTTTCAAAACGTGTGTTTCAGTGGGTTCACTTATTGTAAACTTAAAACGTCACTCAGGGTGCGTCATCAGCAGATAGTGACGTAGATCGTTACGTCATCATTAAAACATGACTTTTTTTCAACGTACAATGGGAAATAATGTCGAAAAAATTGGCAATCTCGTTAAACGCGCGGGACTTTGCTACCCTAAGGTTTCGTGCTCAAAATATGACGTACCATAAGAATGTTCTATACAAATTGAATACTCGAAATGTTTTGCTTTTGAGGTTCTCACAGCGGTGTCTAAGAAGAGTACGAGATTCTGGGTTGTAGCGCCGTCTATTTCGAAGGAAACCCGGTTGTTTCATAGCGACTTATCGCCACCGTCTTCAGGATCGAATAGTAAACCAAACAAGAAACCAAGAGAAGCAGGTGGAAAGCATATCTTACCCTACTCTTCAACCATGAAGATAGAAGCGATACATTTCTGCGAAATATGAGCTCTCCGAAGTACACGGCGTCCCAACCTAAAAAGCCTTACTATACATAGCATGTAGCTCATATTTATGTGTACGTGCCATAGTTCAGCCAATTTGGGGCTGACGTCTTACCGTGGAGCCTCGAGTTAAATACCGAGTGACTTCATGGTGGACGAACTGGCAGTGAAATGGGATATTTTTCCGGGTTTCTTAGGCATTCCCCTGCTCTTCATAATTCTAACATTGCTCCACAATTACCTATCACCGCTCCTTGAGGTGTGCGATAGCCCTGGCCTGGCAACACGTTATCACATCTTCAGGCTTTACATGGCTGCAACATTCGCGAACATGGCTCGTCGTGTCGGCCTGTGTCTCCAGGCAGGGGAAACAAATGTCAACATCTTCTGTAACATAATTATCTTCACGCCTACCGAGATTTGTATTCGCCAAGTTTAGTTTCCATCGGTAAATTATTGCGTGATTTATAATTATTTTTTGGAGACCTATCTAAGTGTATCACCCTGTATAAGTATCTATGGTATCATTCAATATATTATACAGCTAACTTTAAATGCAGTGCAGTTTACGTTTTATGATTTATAATAGAGTAAAATTGAGTATCAAACACATCACTCGAGGCACAAACCATATTAGTTTTGGGTTTGTGTGCTGCATGGGTAAAATCTCAATTATATTTAATTGAGATGCATTAATAATAGTGAATTGAAGGGCACACACGCTCTATGAGTGATTTAATTAGTTATGTTTAGTATGGGAGAGCAGAAATGTGAGCGCTGCATAGCCTAAATCCAGGTGTGCGAAATTTAATGTTCCTATTTTATAGTGTGCGTACCCACAACAAGCAGCCTTCTTGTAGCACAGCGGGTTGCGTGCTGCTGGGACATCGATTCCGTAGTACCGAGACACTAGCTGAAGGGCGCAATTTGCACAGCGTCTAGTTTAAAGTTGACGGAATTACATAGGGACGTACAATATTATATTTCAGCATCCTGTTACACTCACACAATATATATGGATAAATACCGTCTTAAGTGCAACAAATTTTATTGTAGTTTTTACTTCTTTTCCTCCTCCACACTACATGTACGTACACTACGTATTAAAGACAAGCAGCGACACACACAGAGAGCGCCTACACTGAACAACACATGAACAACGATAAAAACAAGAAGTGGCCGCTGCAGCACCGTAGATATAGGGCATGTACCCTGAAAAAATTTTAACAAAAAATTTGAAAAAGAAAGAACAGAGATCTTATAGACATTTTAACTTGAATTAAGTTTTAAAAAGTGCTAATTTAAAAATCAAATCGACGCGTGTAGATTAACAAAGATTTTATACAATTAGAAAGACTGGTAATTTTAAATTTTAACAAGCAGTGTAACAGCTACGTGAGTGATACACACCTGATGATGGCCATTTAGGGCCGAAACATGTAGTGTGGAGGAGGAAAAGAAGTAAAAACTACAATAAAATTTGTTGCACTTAAGACGGTATTTATCCATATATATAGGGACGTACGTTTCTCGAAATTATATATATATGTAAACAATTCCTCGTCTCTTTCGCCATGAAAACTGTCCCTTTAAATCACCATGGTTATTATATGTACCTCCTGCTTTGACATTAAAAAACTCTGCATTCTGTATTTGTGTGTTCCGTATGGTTCTCACAGTAAACAGCATTAACCGGTTGGGCTTTGTAGCGGAGACGTAATGTGTTTACTCTGAGGTACGAACTGAATTTATATATACTGCATTTTGCCCACACAGCGTATTTATGTGTTCCATATGGTTCTCACAATAAACATCGATTCTTTCCCTAAACGGCATTAACCGGTTAGGCTTTGTAGCGGAGACGTAATGTGTTTCCCGTGAGGTACGGACTGAATACATCACCATATGAATGAAAATTCCGCGACTCATGTTTCAAGCCTCTGCTTCTAACCATTTTGACTTCACATTCACATTTCCCTCAACAGAAAGACAAACGGGCGAAGCCTGGGAACCTTTTTAACAAAATTATACTCTCCCCTCCCCAAATAAAATGTCTCTCTCTCTCACACACTTCTTCTGTGACTCTTCATATACGTGTATTCTTGCACTGTCATCTGTTACCTCTCTCTCAAATCAAAAGCGATTATCAGAATTCCGCCCCAAGGCAATACATTCCTGTTTAACTTATTTCACTTGCTACAAAATCAAAAAATAATACGGGGCATGTAGCACACATGTGAGAGACGTGATTACGTAGCTTGGCAGGAGAGCCAGGTGGGATGGCAACGTTGAAATGGATCTTCAGGAAATTTAATGGGGTGTACCAGATTGATCTGGCTCAGGATATTGATCAGTAAGGACTTTTGTGAACACGGTATTGAATATTTGGATTGCATAATTTGTTTGGAATTTCTTGATCGGTCGGGAAGTATTAGCTTATTAAGAAGGACTTTGCTTCATAGAGTCTGTTTTTAAGTATGAGTGTAAAACGTCATCTCTGATCCAAAATGAAAATACAGATTTTGAATGTTGCGTGTTGTGGTTTGTTCGTCTGTAGTTAAACTCTTACACATGGGGTGAGACCGGTTCTGAGTTCCCGTAGCCAGCGTGTCAAGCGAGTTTGCTTTGAACCAATCCTCACTGTTAACGATCCCATTAAGGGATAGGAATATAATTGTGTAAGGAAATACGGCGCTTCTAATGGCAGCATTTCTGCTCTCTACCCTCGGGATTATTATTTTGTTCATGGCAAATATCTCAGTAGATTTTTGGCCAGATTAATGCAGCGAATTACATTGCAGAGGTTTATTTTGCGACATAAGGGCACCTGAGGTCGAAGGCAGGATCTTCTGTGTATACTACATTAGCTTCATTATGTTGTCGTTAACAGTGCTCAGTGGTTTAAAAATTGTTCAATTTTCCCACACAATGTGAGTCATGAGATATGGTCATGAGCCCTTCGGGACTCGGAACCAAAAATAGCTGTGCTGAGGGTCAGCAGCAGTTTACCTAATCGATCGTCCACACAACCATTTTATGGTTTTCATGTGATGATCACACTAAACAGTAACAGCTTCTCTAAAGCAACATTAACATGTGCCCTTCCTAACGTAGACGCTTTATGTTCCCTGTGAGGTACGAACTAATTTGTTAAATTTGCAAAACAAGATTCTGCGCACCATTGGTAAATGTTCTAAATTTCATGCCGGTCTGCGAGTTGTGCATGGTTTTTCAAGTGCCATGTATTTATGATTACAGAGCAAAATTGTGCAGCCTACAAGCAGAGGCTATACAAAATCATGAAAGTGAAAATATTCGGTACAACGAAAAATGTGAAGCTCAACACAAAATATAAGATACTTAAACTTGGCGTCGGTGAAGCATACGAGTACGACCGTTCAAGTGACTAGGCAGACGTTGTAACATTAGCTACATGAGTGAGGACATGATCTGCTGTGCCAAGCCTAGACTGACAGAGACCTTATATATATTGTACGTACATGTATACTAGAGTCACGTGTAAAACTGTAAATAGTACTCGTAAATATCCCAAAAAAAACGGACTAATAACAGTTGTCTATGTGGAATGCTGACATGTAAAATTATAAACATAGACGATATGTATTACTGATTATGTGTACGATAAATGACAGACCCGTCCTCTCGTCAGATAGGACTCCCCACATGATAAAGCCGTAACTGCTTGGAAGTAACAAAAATCTGGTTCCTAGACTCCAAGACCGACTGGCCGGCTGAACGTTGGTCGTCCCCGGGGCTTTGAACTTGAATGCGACAGAGCTCTTGCTCATCTTCAATCTAAATGCGTCCACTTCCGATAAATGTTTCCCTTCCCAACGCTTTACGGTCAATCGCCCCCCCTTTTTTTTATTAGAGGGACTGACGGTCACTCGCTGCCTTTGAAACGTCAAAGCCGACTAACTTTCTTCCCCCCCTCCCCGTAAAATGTATTATCTCTCACTACACCCTCTACTACATTCTCTTCTTTCTACATATGCCTTCTTTGCACTTCAGTGGGCCAAAATGTAAGCTTTTATTCCTTGCAATAATATAGAGTAGTGAACAAATTGTAATTTACAAATAACAATGTAATTTGGAATATTTAATTTGGATGTATTATTACATGTCAGCCATTTTAAATGATATGCCCTAAATAAATAATGTAATATATGCTTTGTAAAGCACGTTTTGCCGGTCACGGTAGCCGAGCGGTCTAATGCATGTACTGTCTTCCCTCGCTTGGAAACCGGGATCGTGGGTTCGAATCCCATTCAGGGCATGGATGTTTGTGTGTGTGCGTTTTTCTGTGTTTGTGTACAAGTATAGGCCTTGCGACGAGCTGGCCACCCGCCCAAGGAGTCCTACCGAATGTGTAAGATCTAGAAAAACCGAAGTGAACGGAGTTCATGGAGGTAGGCCTAGGCCCACTGGGGCTGTAGTGCCAAGGGAAAAGGAAAAAAAGCACGTTTTATTCTTTAAAATAATTAGTGAGAGCCTCAACATTCAAGGAGCGGGACAGATGATTACCCAGCAGTGTCCTCTGGTCCTTACATTATTGTGTATGGTCGGTGTTACATTTTGATAATGACGTTGGAAGGGCTGTATTAGGGCGAAAATTTCGTGAGAGATGCGTGTGAAAGATGCAGATCAACTCAGCATCAGCTCTAGGACAGAGGAAAACCAGGGATAATCCAGATAGAATTATCTGGTCGCAGGACATTCCGGATGCAAAATAAAGTACAGCCAGTAGTCCGGCATTAAAGACACGAAAACTAACTTTAGTCCCTTTATGGTTGTTGCTTTAATTGGAAAAAATAAAGTTACATATTTGTCTTGAAGGAAAGTTCATCTAAATAGTATATATATAAAGTCAGTTCGTACCTCACATGAAACACTGTGTCTCCAACAGAAAGGCCAACCGGTTAATGTTGCTTAGCAGAATACTTTCTTTTAATATGAGAATCGTATGAAACACATAAATATAATTTGTACGTAAAATGCAGAGATTTTGATTTTAAGGCATGTGCTTTAAGGGTTATAACCTGCTGAGTCTCCTGCATGTGTTGTTACGCTACTTCTGACATTGCGCTGTGGTAGAACGAACCATTGTTTGAAACAAACTTATTTATGTAACTTTCCATGAACTGGGGCCTGTTTTGTGCCATAGTCTATTGCATGTGCTATAACTCACAATATACATTATATAGCTGACTCGTCTTTTCTCAGCCCAGTTCCTGCCTTTACTTCCTGCACGTACCGGAAGTTACATCCGCCACTCTAGCGCCGCTCATCACGCAACGGGCGGTCTTGCTACTACAGTATACCTCCCATAATAACCGTACTTTATTATAAGACAAGGTCTATGGAAAAGTGCCGATACTGCATTTTTACCTCGATTAGGGCGTTTAAGAACAATTCTGAATGGCGATTTATGACGTGTCACCCAACTACGGTCTCGATAAAATAGGCGGAACGGTTTTACGGTTGATAGAAATATGTTTAAAAGTTCTGTAGGGTATTAATTTATAGATTTTATGTGGCTGTTAACATGTTACATGTACTTTCAAGGCTTTAAACTCTGCTCGGATGATAAAACTTCGGACGAGAGACAAGATTTGTGGATTTCAACAATGTGGGCTATAATGGGACATAGTGTCCTTTTTTTTACTGAATTCGTTATTTAACAACGTTGTCGGAATAGCATGATTGATGAACTTGGGGCAGTTGGTGGAACGGGAGCTGGTAGGGAAACCAAAGTACTCAGAGCAAACCTCCCCCAATGCCAATTTGTTCACCACAAATCCCGTGTGAACTGACGTGGGATTGAACGCTGGCCGCCACGACTAGAAAACGGTGACCAACAACTTAGCCTCTGGCTTTCGATATATAACAACGTAAACATTAAAACATACAAAACTGTAATTTTGCCTGCTGTTTTGTATGAGTGCCGCCGAGATATTTCAGTCAGCAAAGCGACGGGCTACGGGCTGTACGGGCGAGGAATTTGGGTTTGATTTCTCACAGTGTCCAGGCTGCTTCTGGGGCCCAAAAAATATGTACCGGGGGCTCTTTTTCCGGGGATATAGTGGACGGGGCGTGAAGCTCCTCGCGTACCTCCCTTTAGTGCTGAGGTCAAACTTTGGTCTGTACTTCCGCTTCTCCATACGTCTTCATGGTGTGGCGCTTACTTAAATAAGCACAGGGGCAACTTTACCTTTGAATGTGCATGAAACTTGGTCTTTTACCTTAAGGGAAGGACATATACTGAGGGCGAGATTTGGGGTTCTTATGGCGATTATTATTGCGACATGAGGGCTCAAAGCCAGAATTCTCGTATGAGAAGAAACATCCATTGCTAGGCTACGGCATGGTAAACACGCGATGGCGCTATTCAAAATATGTCACAATATGAAAATTACTATCTTCAGGGACGTGACAACGTGTGATCTGGTAGCAATGTTCCGACATTTCGGATGGACCCGCTGTCTCCGTCTTTCTGAAGATAGCGGCAATAGGTTATTTCGAAACGGTACTTTTATACCAGACTACACGGCGTCATGACCCGCGAAGCAAGAAATCTTTATATTCATCGCCTTTGGAACGTAAAATCGTATGCAGTTTATGTTGCTTTCAATTTCTGATTTT
The DNA here is from genome assembly GCF_002891405.2 of Cryptotermes secundus. NCBI lineage: Eukaryota > Metazoa > Arthropoda > Insecta > Blattodea > Kalotermitidae > Cryptotermes > Cryptotermes secundus. Next base: position 1,735,118 of record NW_019731262.1, on the reverse strand, counting down.
TTATTTCTTTACTGCTTATGCGGTACTGGTTTTGTGGACGAAAGTCAGATGTGAGTCTGCATAGCCGGCCTTCAGGTCGAGATTTGAATCCGAAACCTCGAGACTACGAAACAGGAGATCTTTCCACTCCACCATGATTTTCGTTTCTAGACCTATAGATGTGATGGGCAAGACATGTAACACGAGTTAGACCTACTCGTATACATTACGTTCATTGGTTGCAAATCATATCTACTTTTCTTCCCCCCCGCCACACATTTCTTATACATAACCTGCAATAAATGTAATGTTCAGTAAGTACTGGCTCGCGAATGAGTTATGCCCAGTGGTGTAACTCATATATGCATGTATTTTGTTCACTAAGTTATTATTTTAATAGTTGTATTGGGGTTTTACTCAGGCCTGTCTGGTAGAGTTAGGACGGTGTATCTTTTCAGTCTATGTGCAGTTTCGCTATTTTCCAGTAGGTTCACTGCTAGTGCATTTGTGTGGTTTTCTAATTTTCTTAAGTACTTGGTAAATCCACTTTTATATTTCACTGAGCACTGTGTATATTTGTATATCTTCATGGATCCTGTGGTTGTTTATATAACAAGATGCGTTCATTTGTATCTAGTTAAACATTTTGCTTTCTCGGGACCGCCTTAGTCCAGCCATCACTTCGAAGCAGTCCATTGGATCCTGTAAGAAATAACAAGTTCTGGGAAGAAATAATCGCCTACTTTTTCTAATATAAATAGAGGGTTGGCCTTGGCACGAACCGCATAAAAACACCGTGCATAACAGTTCCTTTATCATTGCATGTGTATTTCTTGCTGCGGGAACATGTTTACCGAACCGTTGCCTAGAAGTGGTCGTCTTTTCTGACTCCACTCTTCTGGCTTTCAGGCGTGATACACAATGCTGCTTAAGGCTGCTCAGCAGTTTGTGAGGCTATAATGTTGGTATTTCTGATGGGATGGATTTATGATTTATGCCATCGAGATGTGTATATATGTACTAAGTTTCATGAAGACTGATTCAGGCATTCTGAAGTTGTTACGGGGGACACAGATACAGACACACAGACAGCAAGGTGATCTCATAAGCCTACATTTTTCAAAATAAGGAAAGTAGGCTGAAAACAAGGTTACTATGGAAACGTGAAATGAAAGCTGACTTCTCAGATTTTAATCTAATGCTGTGACTGGAAATCTGGAAACGAAAAATCTCCATCACTTCACAGATTTGTATTGTGGCATGTAGACCTGTTGCTAGGCAACGACCGCGAAATAAGCAGCTATGCAACAGCCGTTGCTAGGTAATGGCAGCAACAAACATGCATTCAACAATAGAAGAGATGTTATAGGCGGTGTTCTTTGTACGGTCCGCGCCGAGGCTATATAACGAAGGCCCAGCCGCCATTAGAAGAGAGTCTTGAGACGGCATTGAGAAGAGAAGGATGTTGGTGTGAGATGGCCTGGAAGTTAGTCAGTTTGAGCACGTGAACACGGAGGCTAAGGAAGCTACGACGTTGGAAGCCGTTACCAGGCGACAACCGGTAAAGATGAAGCAGAATGTGAAGACTTACTGCGTGCTGTGGTGAAGTGCAGAGTGTGTGAATTAGCGACAGCACTATAGTTAGTTGTAGTTACGATCTGTAAGTGTTCAATAAATGCAGTTACCAATCCGAATCCATCTGTAATCACTCGTACACTAAACAGTATGTTGAGCTTTAAGCCAAAACAAAGCACTGTTCATATATTTTTCTTAGCGATCGTTTATCTGTTGTACGAGAAACTAATATTTCGTTACTGAGGGGAATTTTTTGGTTCTGTACTTACGACTCCATTTGGAGGCCGCGCCATAGCTCAAGCGGTTAGTCGCTGGCTTCCCACCGCGGCGGCCCGGGTTCGAACCTGGGTCTGGTCAAGTGGGATTTGTGGTGGATAATGTGCCGCTGGGGCAGGTTTTCTCCGAGTACTTCGGTTTCCCCTGCCAATCTTCATTCCACCAATTGCTCCACAATCACCCTCACCTATCATCTGGGGCTGGTACAATAGGCCAGAAGTGGCCGCAGTACAAGGGACTTAGTCCCACCCCACTAGCAATAAAAAAAATATGTTTCCATTTTAAAGCGCTCGATAATTGATATTTACGCAGGAACAATCCTCGGGTTTGTAATGCCGCCCAATTAGGAGAGTGCCTTACATTCTGGCGAAATACATATCGACTACATTCTCAGGGACAAGAGTAAATCAAACAGGAAACCAGTAGAACCGATAGGGATAGGTTTGTCTATTTTGCGTAACAAAATAGTAGACGATAACATAAAATATGGACAGTTTAAGATTTCTTTTTGTGATTAATGTACCCAATCTAGTGTAGAGAAAATGAGTTTTTTGGTATATATTAAGGTAAAGTTGTCCCTTGTGCTTAACTAATTTAAACACTGCGCCACGCACTGGGGGAGTGGATGTATAAATCTATATTTTTCTTGACCTCGTCACTAGCTGGAAGTAAGTGGTGAGCTTCACGTCCCTGCCGCTTTACCCCCGAGGAAAGAACTCTCAATTCCCATTGAATAGGAGACTTGATGGGCCCCGGAGCCAGTCTGGACGACATGGATAAAAGAAAATTCTGACCTTACCGGGTCTCGAACTGTGACTCCTCAGTCATCCAGCTCTTAGCATGTCGCTGTACGGACTACGCTGTCCCGGCTCCTTGGTACATGTTCCTTACTTACTTATGGAGCTGAGTCCTTCTTGAAGAGAAGCCAAATCTGCAGCTACTCAAGAATTTCTCAGCATTGTGTGGAACCCGAAGGTTCATTACCGTGTTCACAAGAGCTCGCCACTGATCCCTATCCTGAGCCAGATCAATCCAAACCATACCATCCCATCCTATCTGTCTGAGATCCATTTTAATATTGTCCACCTACCTACGCCTTGGTTTTCCCAGCGGTCTCTTTCCTTCTGGCTTTCCCACCAATATCCTATATGCATTCCTCTTCCACATTCGTGCTACATGCCCTGCCCACATCATCTTCCTTGACTTGATCATTCTAATTATACTTGGAGAAGAGTATAAGTTATGAAGCTCCTCATTATGCAGTTTTCCCCAACCTTCTGTCGCTTCATCCCTCTTGGGTCCAAATATTCTCCTCATTTCCCTGTTCTCAAACACCCTTAGTCTATGTTCCTCCCTTAATGTCAGAGACCAAGTTTCACACCCGTTAGGCTATCAAAACAAAGTGGAAATACGTTGTTCCGTAGCCACCCCTGTTCTAAGATTTATTTAAAAATATTTAACCAAACATTTCGCTACTGAATTTTAGGATTTAACATTTAGTGTATAGTTCTAGGATATGGTAGGCTAATTACGCTGTAAAAGCAGATTATCAGAATGGACTAGCATTGTGGTGTCTGACCGTTTGCTGCTGGCCGTAGTTGGATAATGGCGAGACTCCTGGCACTTAGCTGAGTCCGGAGTCCACTCAAGATACAATCTCAGTGTGACTACATTATTCTCTTCAGACTAACGCTCAGGCTAGTCGCACGTAAAATACAAGCTTACTACAACTTCACGATTCTCTTGTGCGAACCGGAACAATGCCAACAGGGTGTGCAAAGAAAAATACCCTGTTTGGGTTTTAAATCCTCACTCTGATGAAAATCAAGAGTGTCATCTTCTGGAAGTTTACGCTATATAATGTAGTAGAAGTTTACCGACGTTTCAGAGGAAGATACGCCTATTGCTTTTACCTTTATTTTCGAAGAGTAAACCAAATCACCATTATCATTACTAATTTCATGCAGACTGTCATTCCAAATTGTTGGTTTGAAAATGTCTTTTCTCCCTACTTTGGCATTCAAATCTCCTAACAAAATTTTAATAGGGTACTTCGGGAATTTATCAAATACATGTTACAGTTCTTCATAGAATCTATCCTTTATGTCATCAATTTTATCTTCTGTTGGGGTGTGAACATTCATAACAATGATATCAACCTAGCGACCTTTTAGTATTATATATGATATCCTATCACTAACAAATTCTACCCTCTTAACTGCTGAGGGTAGAATTTGTTAGTGATAGTACAAGGTCAAGTCCATATATAGATTAAATTATTGGGGATCATCAGTGGGGGTTTCGACGTAACAGATCAACTACAGATCAGATCTTTTGCATTCGTCAGATACTGGAGAAAAAATGAGAGTACGATGAGACAGCACATATTCATATA
>NW_019731262.1:1728984-1730743 GCF_002891405.2 Cryptotermes secundus | reverse complement strand
GTTGGTCTAGAAGTAAACACGGAGAAAACTAAGTATATGTTATTGTCTCGTCACCAAAATGCAGGGTAAAATCATGACATAAAGATAGGAAACAGATGTTTTGAAAATGTGGCACAGTTCAGATATTGGGCAACAACAATAACAGATCGAAACCTGATTCAGGAGGAAATTAAGAGGCGATTGAACTTGGGTAATGCTTGCTACCATTCAGTCCAGAACCTTTTGTCTTCTCGTCTGTTGTCCAAAAACATAAAAATTGGAATATACAAAACTATAATTTTGCCTGTGGTTCTGTATGGGTGTGAAACTTGGTCTCTGATATTAAGGGAGGAATATAGACTGGGGGTGTTTGAGAACAGAGTGTTGAGGAGAAAATGCTGGGAAATTCTTGTTATGCTGCAGAATTGGCGGCTCCTCCAGAAGGGCTCAAAGTAAACCAAATCAACAGCAAGCAGCCTGCGTAGAGTAACATCCCTGTACAGGATAAGGACGTTGGGTTTGAGACTTTCAAGACGATGAAGAATTATCTGTTCTGCAATGTGACGCCGTATACACTAGTAGAAGTTCACGAAGCTTCGAAAGAACTGGAGGGACTGAAGATGACAGCGAAAAACCTGTGCATGCTAATTACTTATTTCTGGTTTCCTCGGTTACTATTTAAACCCGAAGATTGAAGCAATAAATTCTTCCAAAATGTCGTTATATTTCTACCAGATTATACGGCGTAAATTTCCAGTAGATAATACTCTCATCTTATTTTTGGATATAGGCTCACTACCGCTTCCTTCCAGATATTTCCTTATTCATCATTCACCGTCATCGTGTATAGTGTAGCTACTCACAGTGTGGTGAAATAACCCACAGATTTCTTATTGTGTATAAAAATTTCTTATCGCTAAATTATATACAAACAAAACATTAAAATATATTTAATATTGAAAGGGTTAACGCTTTTATTAACTTCAGCAGCCAGGAAAACTTCATATCGCGGCATATTCGCTCAAAGTAAGAACTGTGGAACCAAAGAAACAGCCATTGCTATGTAACGGCTGTGTACCAAGCGGCAGTGGAGTAATTGTTGGAAGCGGTGATTTCTGTGCGGTCCGTGCCATGGCTATATAAAGAGGACAAGCTGCCATGACGGGAGAGATAGTTCCCTGTGTGGAGGCGGGGTCGAATACCTCCACAGTGATCCTGCGAGTCATAGGAGACGACGGAACGGGAAGTCTCAAATCTAAGACGTTAAAATATGGTCTCGAGTCTCGGGGGGAATCGGACCCTAGGAAAAATGCGCTGGCAAGTGCCAGCAGATAATACAAAAAAGGGCCGCTCCTCTCGTCAGAGAGGGTGCCCCTCAAAAACAAGACCGTAATTGTTAATGAGTAATCGGGCTCGATACCAAGACTTACTGACCGACCATCAGTCGCAGTGTGACTTTGACTTTGATTGCGGGAGAGCCTGAGACGGCAGTTAGAAGTGTAGGAGGTTGGTGTGAGATGGCCGTCAGCCTGCAAGGACATGAGCCCGAAAGCGGAGGAACGTCCATTTTTGGGAGACGTTACCAAGCAGCGCAGTGAAGACCGTGACTGAGAACGCTAGTCTTCTTGTGATAGTAAAAAAATAGTAAAGGTATCCCTGTACCAGGCCGTGGAGACCGATAGGGTCGTGAGATGTTGAGGTTCCCACATTTTCTAGACAGTCGGCTCATAGATGGCGGTAAGGTTGTCAACCTTACGCCCCGGCCGCCCTTTACCACCAA
>NW_019731262.1:1713528-1728279 GCF_002891405.2 Cryptotermes secundus | reverse complement strand
GGTGGCGAGATTGTTCCTTTTTTTTTTTTTCATTTAAAGGCGCGTCCACATTACTCGTGCTCGTGCGACTCACTATGCTCGCGAGTAATGTGGAGGATATGACAAGTCACGAGACAAGCAAATTTTAATTTTTGATTTAAAAACTATAGCCAGTAAATTAAAATACGACTACAGCCTATACACACTACGAGTAAATATACGGATCCTCACTCACCGAAGCCTGGCGTGCAACTGAAGTAGTGTGGACAAAGATTTACGAGCATAAGTAAAAGCCAGACGAGTCTCCCGACGAGCACGAGCACGAGCACGAGTAATGTGGCGCGCCTTTACAGACAGTAGGATTCCTTGGACGAGTGATCAGCCCTTCGCAAGGCCACTACCTAAACACAGGGCAACACAAACACAAACTAAACACATACACATGCCAAACAGACCACTCGGCTACCGTGATGATTTAATACGTTGATTAAAAATTCTGAGGGATCCTGACCGAAGAACTGATTAAATTCAACTAAAAGGGAGTGTTTAAGATAAATCTGACCTTAAAAAAATATGTATTTTTTTCTGTCATGACTTCACACCTCAATATTGGATACCGCTGATATAGTCTGATGTTTTTGGCATAGGTTTTACATTTCACGCCCCAGACCAGCCGCAAGCAGCCTTCACGTGTCTGCTTTAGAGTCCTCCTTCCTAGTAACGAACAGAACAGTCCGCCGTTGCTATCATAAACTTCGTCTCAGTAGCTATAATTCTGTTTTCAGTTGCTAATATAATTTGGATTGTTAACATTGTAATGAGTGTTGATTCGATTATTCTAGAATCGCATCTTGCGTATCTCCTTGCAACAAACGCAATAACGCGAGGTACTTAACAAGTGAAATCATTTGTCTCCCCATATCTGTAAAGCCGCCGATTCCACCCTAACCTCTGCGCGAGAAATGTGACACAGCGCTCAGCTCTGCCGAGAACTGCACTTGTTTAAATATGAGCTATGAACTGCAGTATATACGTTGGTATGAAAAGGTTAAGTTCTCCTGGTAAAAACAAAGTAAAGTTATCCCTCTAACAGGCCCTGGAAGCCTATAGGGTTATGAGAAGTCGAGGCTCCCAGATTTTCTACACAATCGGCCCACAGATAGCGGTGAAGTTGTCAGCTTACGCGCCGGCCGGTTTTTTACCCACAGGAAGATTCCTGGTACTCATTTCTGTTAGAGACCGAGTCAACCCCAGGGCCCTAATGCGGTTGGAAGGATTAGGTCAATTGAAAAATCCAATGACCTCGTTGGGAATCGAACCCGATAGCTTCCGGTCTTTAGTACAGTGCCTCAAACGGAAGGACACTTACATACCGTCTGCCTTTGAGCAGATGACCCGTAAACAGAACAGACGTGGCACTATGGTCTTTGTCATGTAAAGTTCTGGTTTCTGACCTCGCGACGTTATCTACATCCATTTCCGCCTGCTACGAATGCAGAAACTAACAGAGTGAGCTTTGAGATCTCTCGGGGCTGAATACGGAATTTCAATCACATGAATGAAATGCAAACAGCGGCGACTGTCTTTAAAAAGCAAGGATCAGTGGCGGGCACCTTATTTATTTATTTATTTATTCATTCATTCTTTCATGTATGTTGCTATTGACTCCGACAATATAGCGTCAGATGTTAGGATAACTAATAAATGATTAATTTGGAAATGGATGTAGAAGGAAACTGTAGTGGCCTATTTCAAGGCATTTTCTCGGCATCGATACTGAAGAAAAGAACAAAAAACCTCAGCCAGTATAATAGGTTTCCTGGCTGCAACTGAAACCGATTACCTCTCGAAGACGAATTATGACTCTTCGGTTTCATAAAAGATGAATATTTTCTTTACCAGCTTAGAGACTGTCAGTTTTTCAAGGAGTGCTCTGTTATATGAAGTTAGGACACTACAGGCGTTGGAAAGTTTCCTTTGTTACGGTGTAATTGCCAATGGAGCAAGATCTGGAACTTTCACGGAGTCTAAAATTCATAACACCTTCTCGGGATATCAACCATGTCAGTTGGTAAAAAAAATTACCGACGTTTCAGAGGTCATCTCTATCTTCATCATCAGATATTATCAGATCCTGATGATGGTGATAGAGATGAACCCTGAAACGTCTTGTAATTTTTAAGCAACTGACACGGCTGGTAGACCGAGAAGGTTCCATCAGTTGTTAAGTGAATTCATTGCGACAGCGCTGTGTGACAATGAAACCTGCCATCGAAGTTCTGGGCTGCTGGGTGTACGAGTATTGCTCTGCTGACAGTGCAGCAGTTTCGGTTACGGAGTGACGCCTTCCGGCACTTGATCCTATTTGGTTTAAATTATCATTACCCCCTCTGCCCTCACTTTGACCTTTGAAAGCCCAGCAGGAACTGGCGTCTCAGCTCCAGTTATCAACACAGTAACTAAACACGAACGTTATGGCCGAATGTAGTGTTAAATACATAGCAACTAAACAAGTAACTAGCTAACTTCATGGAGATGAGCCCTTGTTTAGAAGCCAACAGTCGCTCAGTTACTCAAGGATATAAAAGTTTGTAACGATGTTACAGTGACACAAATATTATGTTTCAGGACAGCATCATTCATCCTGTTTTTTTTTTTTAATTTAAAATGCCGTCTTGTTAATATTTCAAAACACAGCAGTTCGGAGACTAGGGACTAACTCTATCGATTGGGCGAAACCGAGTAGATTTTACCTGAAGACGGAGACAGAATTCAGTCTCCGAAACGTTGTGTATTGAAAGATAAACAGGATGGTTGTTAGATGAAAAGGATGATGGATAATGTCGACCAACCTAATATTTGTACTCAAGAATTTCCCCAACATTTTATGGAACCTGAAGGTTCATTACCGCTTTTGCAAGATCCCGCCCCTGATCCCTATTCTGAGCCAGAAGAATCCACTCCACAACTTCCCATCCTATTCCTTTTAGCTTCATTTTAATATTATCCTCCCTTCTCCCAGTTCTTCCCAGTTGTACCTTCCTTCAAGTTTTCTTAGCAAAACTTTTGTCCTAGATTCGCTGTGTACTACATGCCCTGCCCATCTCATAATCCTTTATATGATCACTTCAGTAATGTTTGGCGAAAACTACAAATTACGAAGTTCCTCGTTATGTAATGTTCTCCAGTCTCCTGTTACATCGTATCTCTTAGGTCCAAATGTACTCCTCAGCACCCTTTTCTTAAACACCCCCAGTCTGTGTTCTTCCCCTGGTGTGAGCACCAGGTTTTGTACTAATACAAAACTATACGTAGACTTTTAGTCCTGAATAGTTTAGCCTGTACAGTTTCAGATAGTTGACGGGAGAGCACAAGATCCTGAACTGACTGGGAACAAACATTCCCCCAATTTAATGAACTCTTGATTTCTGTAAATCCATGAAGAAATGTGGTGGACAGAGTTTCAGCACAGACACTATTTTGTTTCTCGCCATAAAATTATTATGTTGGACACTACCTGTCGCCTTTATTTAAATTATGCGAAGTTTCGGATGCTGGATATGCTTCCATCATCACGTCCTAACTGGCGTGATCGTGACTAGTTCTTTCCATAACAAAGCAACTGAGTACGATTCTTTCCACATTTTACATTCGACGACGGAAGCAGATCCAGCTTCCGAAACGTCGTATAATTTAAATACACTTATGCCTATTGTCATTGTCGAACAGAATTTTATCAGAAACGGTCCATTGTCAGAAAATTTTTATAGGATCACACTTTCATTCCCAAACGTCTCATGGCTACACCCCAAAGTTCCTGGTACTTTACCTTAAGAAGCTTCGAAAGATCTTGAATAATTTACAACAGAGAATACAAAGGGACCAAAACATGTATACGCAGTTAATAGATGTTATCTACGGACACACGACAAAGTTGAACAGAAATGTAATGTACGATGTATAGTGTGATATTCTCTCGAAAGATGGTGCTACTCATGAATACCAGAGCCATCTTATGAAATTGCGATACAGTCAAAGAAAATGGCGGCGGAACAGATTGTATACAATTTTTTTTTTGTTTACTCTCTATGTCGATTTTATTTCCACGAGAGGGCTCTGTGTTATTTTCGCCGATCAGCACTCAAATTGAAGTTAATTTTCTGGATTTGAAGCTATCATAGCGGTGACTATGAAGAATATTTTTTTGGAATGTAACGCCGTGTGATTTGGTGAATTTCTACCATACTACACGGCATCACATCACAAAAAAATAGTACTTTTTAATAGTATCCACTGTGAGGACCTCAGATCTAACGCTGTAAATACAGGTGTATGACAACTCAACGGCAAAACTTCAGGAACGAACTCCTCATATAGAGAGAAGAAAAAAGTTTATGACAACATGGGTCCGGAAATGCATATAAGTACAGAGTAGTAATTGTGTCTGCACGCCACTGAAAAGAACTGGCAGAGGAAAATTTATCACGAAGTAATCACAGGTGACGTCATGATAATCATAGAGCTGTCCTCCCAGTGAGAGGCTGACTCACCGATAGAAAGCACTCATGTCGCCAATTCTTTTCAGTGGCGTGCAGACACAATTACTACTCTTACTACTCTGTACTTATATGCATTTCCGGACCCATGTTGTCATATGCTTTTTTTCTTCCCTCTACATGAGGAGTCCGTTCCTGAAGTTTTGCCGTTGAGTTGTGATACACCCTGTATATAACTCTATTTCCCTGGGTGGTTCATACAGAACTCTCAGTTCCTTCTGGTTCATATGGAATATTTGCGTCTGTATTGCCACTGTTTCTGTTCCTGACTGTCAAATACATTAGTCAGATATATTGGGAAATTGCTTTTATGTCTGGAATTGAGTTTTATTATTCTGCGGTTCACCCCCAACCCTTTGGGACCAGGGTTCCTGAGGCAAGCAAAATTTCCAAACGATATATGATTAGTACTGAAGAGTGTTCTGCCTCCGATAATATATTTTTAATGGATGACAAGATTCCCCCCCCCCAGTGGGGGGAGGCAGATAGAATATTTACTTACAAACTTATGTTGAATTTTTTTTGTTAGAGGCTTTTGTGTTCAGGGTGCAAGAATAGCTGGTTTAAAATAATTTTGTTTTTTGAGACTAGTATTTGGTACGTTTCCTTTTGATTCTGTTCCCCTAAGTCCAGGAACGAACAGGGGTCTAACCTAATCGTGCTTGCCCCTCTGGTTGTTCTTCCACGAATAAATACTTCAGTCCATCATCACATTTTAATATAATTTGAGCCAGGATAGTTCAGCCGTTATAGAGACTGGACTGCGGACTACAGGTCCGAAGCATAGGAACTGGATTCCCGGCAGGGACAGAAGCGTATTTTTATATATATTTTGCGCAGAGCCCAGACCGACTCTGGGGTCACAGAACCTTTTATCCAGTGGGTATCAGCGGTTCTTGCACCAGGAGTATAGCAGCCGGTGTGTGAAGCTGGCTACTCATCTACTATGTAGTGCCAAAGTTAACATGTGGAGCTACAAAAGGTAAGTGTTGAGCTTCACGCTTTGGTCGCTTTACCCCGGGATAAGATCCCCCGTTGCCCATTGGATGGGAAACTAACTGGGACTCAGAGTCGATCTGAAGTTCATAAAGAAGAGAAATATCGCTTACCCCTTCCTGGAGTCTGATTCCGGAGTCTAGTCTGACTGAGCTACCTCGACTTTGAGCGTCAGCTGTTCAGTTGTAGGTTACCTTATTACGATGTTCTCAGAAGTAGAGGAACATGTGGAAGGATAGCTCCACCATCCCTCCATATGCTGCTATGGGTAGTCTGCCCCCCTTGTAATTTCTGCCCTACCTCTTTGAGGCAAGGTTACCCTCGCTCGGGTGTGTGACCTGGGTTCTTGCGAGGTATGTATGTGTTAACATGAGGAAACTGGAAGTGCTGTCATCAGAAGAGGAGAGGGCTTAGCAAGCTGTGAATAGAGCTGGTCTACTTTCACCATTCCAGTTTATTTAGAGACACGAGCTCCATTGTGTCAGCAGAAACCCAAGGAATTGAACTGGCGCTCTCATAGTAGTGACTATGAAGAGTACAATCTCTGGGGGTGTGACATCATGTAGTCTGGTAGACATGCGCAGACTATTCTGAGGAACATAACTGCATCCATCTTCAGAATCGAAGAGTAAGCCAAGCAAGAAACGAGCACAAATTAATTTGTCTCCTCCTTACTATCCGACCCTGAGGATGGAGGCAGTACTTTCCTACGAAACATCATTGGACTTCTACCACACTACACGACGTCATATACCAGCAGATAGTGATATTGAGGAATGGAATTTTTTCCGAAAATCATACCGATGTTTTCAGTTTATACAGTATATAAGTACGGGCGTTGGTAATTGCCTCGCTCTCTCTTCGTTGCAGGATAGTACGTAAAGTGCGACGGAGCGAAGTGGTGTTTGGGGGGCGGTAAATCACCCGCCGTCTTCTGCAGTATATGTCATGCTAATATGTAGACGACATTTATACTCGTGGCGTAGGACCCGTGACCGAGTCAGCGCTCGAGACACAGAAGAACAGACGCAAGCGCCCACAGGCTCTTACCGCGCGCACGTCTGGGGTTCATATGTCTTGCGTGTAGCCTAGCAAGCCGTGCGTTCATCATGAAGCTAACAAGGGAACCGTTCAGATCCTCTTGCCGGAACAGCATGTGAAATTTTGCACATTAATAGTACTTAACCAAGAAGTGACTTTGGACCCAGTTTCTGCTGCAAGTGACGGTTAAATAAATTAAGAAATGTGCACACACACACAAAAAGAAATGTTAGATTTACGGACACGAACGTTTAATTTTTCTTAACAATACATATTAGTTTTTTTTATTCTGATAAATGTTTAGGCAATTATTCAAGCAAAAACACTTGTAGGTTTTCGTGTGGAGTGTACGTTATTGTTGTCCGATTTTAAAATGAACTGGAATGGATGCAGAAGTTTTAGAAGAAATCTTACCAGTATAAATTTTCATGAAAATCCTTTAGATGGTTTCCAGTTTCTTACATGCGTAAAGATTGTTAGAGGGGCAGGCAGACATGTTGAATTTAGTAAGGGCGTTTGGCAACTTCTAGTTGCTACGTTTCAAAAAATAAAGAAGAATATGACGATAGAAAGAGAAGTGAGAGAAGGAAGAATTAAATGAAGAGAAACTGAGAGGCGTATAGAAGATGAAAGTGTACGGTAGGAAGTCGAGGAATCAAAAAGGAAAAACAATAAAGCGATTGGCTGGAGAAACCAAAAGATTTAAATGAAGTTCTCAGGTCCTAAGCTTCTGTTATATGCTGCGTCCTTTGACCTGACCTCTGGATTTTGCGTGAAAAGTGAGAAGAAATATGGCAACAAGTAACGGGGCAGTGGGGGGAGGGAGATGCATTGTAAATAAGACCTCCAATTATTTCGTCTAAAATATACTTGAGGTACCAACATCGTAAGCAGTAGCTTAGTTAGTTGATGCACTATGCTACAAGCCGGAAGGTCGCGGGTTCAAGTCCCGATGAGGTCATTGGATTTTCTTCAATTGACCTAATCCCTCCGGCCACACTATGTCCCTGGGGTCGACCCAGCCTCTAACAGAAATGAGTACCAGGAATCTTCCAGGGAGTAAAAGTCGGCCGGCCGGCGCGTAAAATTGGCAACCTCACCGCCATCTGTGAGCCGATTGTCTAGAAGATGTGGGAGCCTCGACATCTCACAACCTTATGGGCCTCCACGGCCGGTTACAGGGATAGCCTACCATAATCGTAAGAAAGTTACCAGGTTCTATTTTCAACACTCGACGTGAAGCAAAATCGCCATCTCAGAAATTCCTTTGAATGCACAGGGACTCCTTTTCCTCAAGGTTGCTTTCAAGACATGATGTCACTCGGAGGTTCTTTAGAGACTGTAAGCCACACATACCCTGCAGTCCCAGTGTATCAGACACTTGACTTGACCAAACCCGCTGCCCATTCTGTTGAGAACTGCCGGTCAGTATATCCATGTGTGTGCGCCATTCCTGGAAAGCTTCCTCGAAGGTGCAGCATAAAATATATATGTAGCAAAGGGTAAAGCTGTCCCTGTAACAGGTCGTTGAGGCCCGTAAGGTTGTGAGACGTTGAGGCTCCCACGTTTTCTAGGCAATCAGCTCATAGATGACGGTGAGGTTGTCAGCCTTACCCGCCGGCTGCCCTTTACTCCCAGGAAGATTCCTGGTACTCATTTCTGTTAGAAGCCGAGTCGATCCCAGGGCCACAGTGCGACTGGAAGGATTAGTTCAATTGAAAACAATCCAATGACCTTATCGGGAATCGAACTAGCGACCTTCTGGCTTGTAGTATAGTGCCTCAACAAACTGTGCTGTTTCATGCCTCATTTTGCATGTAGTCTTACCCAAATATTACGTATTATTAATATTTCAGCCAACTTCTGCATTGTCAGGAGTTAAAAGATTTTCTCAGGGTAAGAGTAACCCAAGTGATATTATTTCAGGGCCAGCCAGTTATCGATATGCGGGCAGCATATGGCCCTCCAGTTAATTCTGAGCCACAGTCTTCTTCAATATTATATTTAAGCATCCTGTTGCATTCTACACGATAAATGATACAAACTCCGTCCTTTACTGTGCTCACGTAGTAAAGACAAGCAGCGGCACGCACACAGGAAGACTACACAGAATAACACCTGTACAGTGTGGAAACAAGAACTAGCCGCTGCAGCACTTTAGACATAGGGCGAGTAACCCTAACAATTTTAAATTTTAAATTTTAAATTTAGAGAAAATTTTAAAGGATTTTAAAATTATAACTAAAGATTTTATAGTGCTACTACAGGAAAACCAAAATTGACGTGTGCAAAATAACCTACATACCAGACAGATATCAACGAGGTAGATGTTGATAATAACGAAGAAAATAACAATGTGTTTTTTAAATGTTAAATTTTAGACTGGGTTCAGTGTGGCAGCAACGTAAGAGTATACACCTGATGATGGCCGTTAGAGGCCGAAACATGTAATGTAGAAGAGAACAAAATCAAAGACATATAATATATATTGTTTGCACTTGGGACGGAGTTTGTATCATTTAGTCTTCTTCAAGTTGTAAAATGGAGGTAACACCTTCGTACGGAGCTTCGGTAAAATCAACCATACTACACGGCGTCATGTTGCAGAAGACATTAATCTTCAAACACGCCACTTATAGTCTGTCAAATGTTCCGTCCATAATGCAACAGTCAATAACATTGATTCACACTTTAATCCACACAGTGGTCGTTATGTCCATAAGATGTTATTAAAATATTAAAATATATACGCAGTTCTATAATGCTACATGTTTCGGCAATTTATTCAGGCAACACTTATGTGAGGAATCCTAATGCACTGCGCACTAATCGAATATCATTCCTTTTATTACTCTCATTTCGTTTTGATGTTTCCTTCTTCATGTCTATTATGTAGTGCGGCTGTTTCTGCATTTCACTATATTGCCTGAAGATGGCACTATATGGCCGAAACATGTAGAATTATAATAATACATATATATTTTATATTTTAATAATTTTAATGACGTCTTATGCACATAACGATCACTGTGTGGATTAAAGTGTGAATCAATGTTACTGATGTAAGTTTTGAGGTTTTCACGGCGATGACTATGAAGAAAGTCGTCTTCTGGGTTAAGGCGTCGTGTATTCTTCGTTTTGGCCGACGTTTCGAAGGAACGTATCGCCTCCATCTTCCAAGCCATTCAACTGCTGTGAAAATGGAGGCGATACGTTCCTCCGAAACGTCGGCCAAAACGAAGAATACACGGCGCCTTAACCCAGAAGACGACTTTCTTCAATGTTACTGATGGTTGCATTATGGACGGAACATTTGACAGGCTATAAGTGGAACCTCAGTGCAACAGGATGCTTAAATATAATATTATAAACACATCTCTGTTTCAATTATGTAGTTTTTATATGATTCAGTGACGTCAATATTTGTATTATATAGCGTCCAGTTGTTTGGTGATTGACAAGTGATGAACTCGAAACAATCTGGAGGGAAGTGATCATGGTCTAATGGAAGCACTGCTTAGGGATTTTGGTGGATGGTATGAGGATGACTACAGTAGAACTCAGGATACCCCGAGGTTTCAACCAAACACTTCGCTAATGCACCAGTATCTTCGGTGTTGTGGTTTATGTTACGGCTCGCTCGGTATCTAGACTGCATAGCATCTAATGATATTGTAGCGTGTAGAACCGTTGCTGGGTAACGGTCACGAAATGACGCCCATTGCTGTGGCAGCGTTTTCTAAATAAACGGGGTTGCGCAACCCGTTGCTCGGTGACGCGAACACATTGCAGCGGAAACGATTAGCATACGAGAATGAACGGTGTTTTCTGCATTGTCCGTACCGAGGACTTATCTTGAAGACAACTGGGGCGACCAAATCAGTTGTCAGTTGAGTGTAAGTTTTGTACGGGAGTGTGTGACGGGAGGACTTGAACCGCGGGCAGAAGAATAGCCAATGTTGGAGCCGTTACCGGGAAACGTCTAGTAACAGACTGAGAATGCTAGATTGTGTTCCCTAGTGAATTGTAAAGCGTGAAAATAGCGGCAGTAGTATATTTATTTGTAGTTGCGGCCTGTAAGTGATCTATAAATCTATACACCAATCCAAACCCCGCCTATAGTCATCCCTACACGTGATAATCTGATAACTGATGAATTGGAAAGGATTTACAAGGAATCGATTGTGGCCTGATCGGGGTACTACCCCGGAATTTTGGTGGAGAAAGTCAGGAAACCATGACAAAACCTCAGAATAATCGGGTTTTCTTCCGACACTCGAAACAAACACCCCCAGATCGTTGCTACTATACCAGCCTGTTCGTTGCTATCGACGTGAGGAGGTCTGAAGTCACATCTTCACCCCTCTTTTCAGTAATGTCTGATTATTATGCTTGAAATAGGACTTAGCTTATCAGGGGATATACTGTTGAAGTTAACGCAATTGACGGTCAAAATCTGCAATATTTTAAACTCAACTTACAAAGTAACTATGTAATGTTTCCCCTTGACATCCTAACGGCTTTCCATTAGCTTTCCAGCACGTGTTCCATAGCCACCCCTCTCCACCCCCACACAAAAAATTCATAACAACAATGAAAGCAATCAACTTCGGGACGTACCCGAATAGTAGGATGTCTATCCGAAGTTCTGGTCTTCCCCGATATCCGTTTGAGTGGCAGCAGGAATGAAATATCATAGTAATCAGAGATAAGCATCACATCACAATACGAGAAATCGATTCTTATCAAGGGAATTCGTCATCATATCCCTCCCCCTTTCCTCTCGATAAGAAGTTGACGTCTGTGAAGTGTGACGTAAGATGTAGAAGCATTACTAATGCATTATTGATAGAAGGCAGTGGAGGGTGATGGAAGATAACAGATTACTCAAGGAGGATGCTGTCTCGGCCACCAACCGTGTTGAGGATGAGTCGGACTGGGCTACGGGCTGAAACACCAGAGAATTTGGTTTAGATTTCTGGTNTGGAAGATAACAGATTACTCAAGGAGGATGCTGTCTCGGCCACCAATCGTGTTGAGGATGAGTCGGACTGGACGGGAAGAGATTCTTCTGTTCGCCATAACGTCCAGAGCCCAACAGGGCCTAACCCAGCCTGTCAAACGGGTACTGGTGGCTCATCCTCCGGTATTGGAGTGGTCGGAGCGTGAAGCTGACCTCTATCTAGCACCTATATTAAGAATGAAAGGAACGATTCCTCTGCTGCCCCATACATTTTCACGGCGTGGTGCGTACCAAATCTTCACCCAAAGAGAACTCTCTGCGAAGAACAAAATGTGGAGTGAACTGAAAGATGATGATTTTTGGCCCAAAAATCAACTTAAGAATACTGTAATGTCCAGTACATACCTCACAGGAAACACATTACGCCTCCGCTGCAAAGCCCAACCGGTTAATGCTGTTTAGGGAAATTATCGCTGTTTATTGTGAGAATCGTACGGGACACACAAATACACTGTCAAAGTCAAAGTCACATTGCGACTGACGGTCAGTCAGTCAGTCAGTCAGTCAGTCTTGGTGTCGAGCACAACCTCGGGCTCATGACCAGATATTTATTATTGTTTGACAGTTTGGGTCTTGTTATTGTGGGGCGCCCTCTCTGACGAGAGGACGGGTCTGTCTTTTGTCAGAGTCATTGTCTGTAGTAGTAAGTCATTTGTCATAACGTATAGGATATTTACATTTTACATATTAAATATGATAATGAATGTGTTAAATAAAGGGTCACTGTCAGTCCAGGCTCAGTACAGCAGATTATGCCCTATTTCTTGTAGCTTCCGCTACAACTTGAACGGTCGTATGCTTGACCGTCGCCAAGTTATAAATAAATACGCTGTGTGGGTAGTATACAGTATATATAAATTCAATTCCTACCTCACAAGAAACACATTACGTCTCCATAACAAAGCCCAACCGGTTAATGCTGTTTAGGGAAATAATAGCTGTTTATTGTGAGAATCGTGCGAAACACATAAATACACTGTGTGGGCAGAATGCAGTATATATTGATTCAGTTCGTACCTCACACGAAACACATTGCGTCTCCTCTACAAAGCCCAACCGGTTAATGTTTTTTAGGGAAATAATCACTGTTTACTGTGAGAACCATACGGAACACACAAATACACTGTGTGAGCAGAATGCAGTATATATATAAATCCAGTTCGTACCTCACAGGAAACGCATTACGTCTCCATAACAAAGCCCAACCGGTTAATGCTGTTTAGGGAAGTAATAGCTGTTTATTGTGAGAATCGTGCGAAACACATAAATGTGTTCTTCGTGGGCAAAATGCAGAGATTCTGAATGTTTAAGCAAGTTGTATACATAATAAACACATGCTTTAAAGGATTAATTAGGACGTCACATGACCTTTTAACCTATTACCATACTAATGATGAAAGGAATTTTTTTTCCTATAGATATTCGGATGGTAGATGAGCGTTGTATTGTTTATGTAACTTTTTATTCTCCACGACATAATCATTCAATACAAGCAATGACAGTGATTGTGGCTCCAACCGCTAGAGGCCACGCTTTGTAACAGCAGGGGTCCAGCAACAACATTTACAAAAGAAATCAGTGTAATTAAATTAATTAGCTATTCTATGTACTCGACAACAGACCATAGTTACATAGGAACTGTTTAGTTGTATACATAAGGGAACTGTAACAAATATAACATCTCTGATATGTGATTACTTCTGTTGTAGTCCTTTATTGAAAGCTCAGGCTTTATGAACGTTAACGACGATAAATCGTATCTAATTAAAGATACAGAATACGCTCGTTAAGTTGTCTCTGTGGTCGTGTTGAAGCATGCAACAAAGCCCTGCGCTTCCCAGTCCGACAAGGAAGCAGGAAATGCCGCCTCCTGTAACACTCTTTCTGTCATCATTCACGGTTCCACTTCATGGACAAAATCGCTCTGTAAAATGAGTTATTTATAAACCCTGCAACACCTTCTTTATTCAGATGGCATATGCCAGAAAAACAAGATTTTTCGTCGTAAAAAATCCAAAGAACAGAATCCTCCTCTGTAAGCCAATAGTTTCCAGCTAGTTAAGAAAGTCCTCGCCTGTATGGAACCCTCATGTTCATATGACACCACATTAAACAATATCTACTGTATTCGAATCCCGGCCGGTGCACCGCTTATTCTGACTCAAGTTCCTCCGTGGGTTTCCTCACGCTGGGGTAGTACCTTGATTATGGAATAGCAGTTTCCTTCCCAGTCCTTTCTAATTCGTCAGTTCTAACATTCGACGCTGTATGGGTCTAGTCTAGATACTGTCATCTATTATGTGAGGCTATAGACGGGGTTCGGATTGGTGAATAGATTTATTGACCATTTATACACACGACTCGTAATTATAAGTGATTACAACACCACCGCTAATTTCCACAGTTCACAAGTTACCACACCACAGCCAAAAGTACTGGGATGTATCCTGGACCACTAACTTACTGACTAAATAAGTCCATGGGGTGGAGTCCTTGAGAAAGCAGTTTTCGCTCAGCTATATCTCCGCGTTTATTGGAACCGGAAGGTCCAATATTATGTTCAAAACGGCCTGAAAGTGAACAATATCCTGAACTAAATAATTCCTACCAACAAACTCACACCCTATTCCTTTAAAATACATTTTAATATTATTCTCCCACTTACGCCAAGTTCTACCATTTTGTCTCTTCCCTGTTCTATATGAAATTATTATCTCTCCCATTCATTCTACGGAGGTGCCGGAATAGCTCAGTCAGTATAGCTACTGTCTACGTGCTGGATGACTGACGTATCGGAGTTCGAGTCCCGGTAGGGTCAAGAATTTTCTCCACGTCATCCAGACCGGCTGTGGGGTCCACCAAGCCTCCAATCCAATGGTTACCGAGGGATCTTTTCCCAAGGGTAAAGCAGCAGGGGCGTGAAGCTGACCACTCATCTCCAGGTAGTGCAGAGATCAAGAAAATATGGCTCTATACGTCCACTCCCACATGCGTCTCCATGGAGTAGCACTTAATTAAGTACAAGGGCAACTTAACCTTTTTTAACCCTATACCCATTCATTCTGCATTCCTCAACCAAAATGATAGCAGGCGCTTTGATCATCATAACAATATGTGGTGAATCCCCTGAGTGTGGATGTCTATGCAACCTGCTTC
>NW_019731262.1:1709027-1713157 GCF_002891405.2 Cryptotermes secundus | reverse complement strand
AGAAAGGGAAGTCACTGCCTGGTTCCGACAGCAGCCCAAAGAATTTTATGCTGCTGGTTTTCAGGGGCTTGTGAAACGATGGGACAAGTGCGTCAATGTACAGAGAGATTATGTTGAGAAATAAAAGCATTCTTCAAATCAGTATTCTTATTTATTTAAGTTCTATATCCATTTGTAACTTACTCACTGACTTACCCTCGTATAAGGACCGCGCCATAGCTCAAATGGTTAGTCGCTGGCTTCCCACCGCGGCCGCCCGGGTTCGATCCCGGGTCTGGCCAAGTGGGATTTGTGGTGGACAAAGTGGCGCTGTGGCAGGTTTTCTCCGAGTACTTCGGTTTCCCCTGCCAATCTTCATTCCGCCAATTGCTCCACAATCACCTTCACCTATCATCTGGAGCTGGTACAATAAGCCAGAAGTGGCCACGGTACAAGGAACTTAGTCCAACCCCACTAGCAATAAAAAGAAAAACCCTCGTATAATCTGTTTTTATGGGTCATTCTGTTGGCTTCTGTGCCACAAGTTAATGTAACATTTTTTTAAGTTCTCCCTTCTGTAAAGACATTGGACTGCAGTAGGCTGCGCTTACTGACAAGCACATGGCGCTCATGAAGGAACTGGGATGCCAGAATACAGCTCTTCCTACCCGGCAGCAAACGTCCTTTGTAACATTTCACAAAATGCTAATTTTTAGGGTGAGGAGTTGTTAGTCCCAATCCCCACCCCCAAGCTGAAGGACCACCCCTTGTCGGCTGCCTGCGACTGCTTATTCAATATATTCGCAGCTGTTTTCCATATCTGGACACCGTATCCTCCATCCGCAAACTTGTTCTCTTCGACAGGTATTAATAGAATGATCAAGTCAAGGAGGATGAGATGGGCAAGGAATGTAGCACGAATTGAGGGAGAAGATGAATGCATATAGGATATTGGTGGAAAAGCCAGAAGGAAAGAGACCACTGGGAAGACCAAGGCGTAGGTGGGTTGACAATATTAAAATGGATCTTAGAGAGATAGGATGGGATGATAAGGATTGGATTGATATGGCTCAGGGTAGGGACCAGTGGAGGGCTCTTGTGGACACGGTAATTAACCTTCTGGTTCCATCAAATCCTGGGAACTTCTTGAGTAGCTGCAGAACTGGCGACTTCTAAAGAAAGGCTCAGCTCCTTGGAGTTTGTTATATTAGCAGTGTTGTCTGTTATCCATATGTCAACTCAGGAAACCGTCTGGTTCATATACATATTTTAATTTATTTAATAAAATATACAATTCATCCTAGAAGTTTCATTAGAATTTGGGCACTTTCAGGAGTGTTTAATTAAGCATAGATTCCATTAAACGTTGAATAGTATTGATTCTACACTTGGGTCTCTGCGCTGTGTGAATTTGTGTGGTGCTGCAGACGTTTCGGATGTTCATACTGCCTCCAGCTTCATTTTCGAAGCAAGTGGGAAAAGTGAATGTATTGGTGGGGCAGTAGCGAAAGATGTCAGGGACATTTGATAAAAAACACACGTCTTTTTTTTTCGGTTACCACGCCGGTGACTGTAAAGATTATCTTGTGAAATGTGACACCGTGCCTTAGTAAAAGATCACGCCATGAAGACATAATGGAGAGTGAAAATATAGCTCCACCTTTTTTGACGCCGGCATTAGATGATGGTAAATTGTTAGCTTCATGACCCGGCCGCCTAACCCCCAAGGGAAGAGCTTCGGTACACACTAGATAGGAGACAAGGTGGGCTCCAAACTCGGTCTAAACACTGTGGAGAAGAGAAAAATCTTGCATTGCTGGAAATCAAACCCCGGCCCGTCGCTCTCCCGACTATTGTGTCTTGGTAGGTCATAAAGAGCTCTTTCGGGGAACCTGTCTCCATCTTCAGGGTGTGAGAGTTGGGGAGTGGTAGTTGAAATCATTAGGTTCCTCCGAAACTCCGACAACTGTTCCGTCACATAGTAGAGGAAGATAATGTAGCTTCCTTTTGACCGAAACATTTCGCCAAGTCCTTTAGAAATGTCCCTTCAATTGCAGTGTTTTACAGAATTCGAGAAGTTGAACTGTGTCGCAAACATCTCTAAGGTTACCTTGTCGTATAGGAGTAGAGATCGTTACTTCATAAGAGTTACTAAATTTTATTTTCAACATACCACGAGAACCAGTATTGTCATGCCGGGGATCTCGTTGAGCAGGCAGATCTTTTCTTTCCGTTAGGTTGGCTACGAAAAATAGAACGTTAAAAGTAAAAGTGAAGGTATAGCTGCCCTTGTAACAGGCCGTGGAGGCCCATAGGGTTGTGAGACGTCTATGTTTCCTCATTTTCTAGACAGTCGGCTAACAGATGGCGGTGAGGTTGGCAGCTTTACGCTCCGGTCGGTCGAAATTTACCCCAAGGAAGATTCCTGGTACTCATTTCTGTTAGAGGCTGAGTCGATCCCAGACTCATAGTGCGGCTGGAAGGATTAGGTCAATTAAAATTCCAGTGACCTCATCTGAATCGAACCCGCTACCTTCCGGCTTGTAACTCCGTGCCTTAACCTACTACGCTACCGCGTACCCTCTCAAAGTAGAACGTACCCTGAATATATTTGAGACAGATACTAGCAGTGTACCTTTCTACTTCAGTGCGCAAAAAGGGGAGGCTATTTCTTTTCCGAATAAACTACCTTGAAGAAATCCTTGCAATATTAAAGGGAATAAAACCCCACAACCCCCTGAGCTCTCAGTTTTGAAAATAAACGACTGAACAAGCGTCGTTTCAGTTTAGGAATGTGGGAAGAGGTCCGGAATATTTTATTCTGTGAATCCCAAACCATCCTTCTGGAGTTCCGTACAACTCAGTGCCCACTGTGCGCCCCACCACCCCGCTCCAATTCTGTTTATTATTCTGTTGCGTTTTAACGACCCCGCTAATGCGGGTTGCAGCGATATTGTCTCGCAGGAAATAACATAGTCCTGACGAACTGTGTGGAAAATACGAAGACCGAAAATTAAGGAAAAGGAAGATATGAAATTGGATTGCAGGAATCGCTTAAAATCTGCAGTTGAATACTCTTATATGCTTCATTGTATAATGGAGTGTTTGTCAACCGGTAGAAT
Source organism: Cryptotermes secundus (assembly GCF_002891405.2). NCBI lineage: Eukaryota > Metazoa > Arthropoda > Insecta > Blattodea > Kalotermitidae > Cryptotermes > Cryptotermes secundus. The sequence goes on along the minus strand of NW_019731262.1, from coordinate 1,710,056 downwards.
GTGTCCCGCTGGTGGGACGCGAGATCTCAGGTACAATAATTAATCTCAATCACTAAAAATTCAGTTATTCAAAAATATTTCTGCATCCAGAACAAACTTCTTCGTTAATATTGCACTACAATCATATTTCTGCAAATATGAATATTATTTTATATAATTATAGTGAGAAAATATGTTGTAAAACTTTTTTATAATTTTAAATCCTCATTGACTTCAGCTGATTATTAATATAATACTATATGTGTTAGGGTAAAGCTATCCATGGGATAGGCCGTTGAGGCCCATAGGATTGTGAGACGTCGAGGCTCCCACATTTTCTAGACAATCGGCTCACAGATGGCGGTGATCTTGCCAGCCTTACGCCCCGGCAGCCCTTTACCCCCAGGAAGGTTCCTGATACTCATTTCTGTTAGAGTTCCAGCCGCAGTATGGCCCTTGGGTCGACCCAGCCATTAAGAGAAATAGATGACTTGTGCACACGCTTATTCTAAGTCGATTAAAGATAAAGATAATATCCACGTGTAACTATTTGCAATAGTACTGCTGAAAAAGAAGAATCATGCCACTCCTAGCAAGCTGTTTTGGTACATAAGGGGTAGCGGGACCACTGTTTGAGAAACTCTGCACAAAACCTGTCTCACAGATGCAGCCAAATGTGGTTGATTCACACTGCTGAAACAATATCCCCAAACTATCGCAAAAGCTCGGCAAGTGCGGAAGTATATCGTGAATTGGTTCGATTTATATCTTTTAACCCATTAAGGAACAATAATAATTCAATGTACCACTTGCTTTCAGACTGAAGGAACTTCTTATTCTGCCGACAAAGTTTATTTGTGTGTTCCATGTGATTATCACAATAAACAGTGATTATTTCCCTAAACAGCATTAACCGGCTGGGCTGGACCGCGCCATAGCTCAAGTGGTTAGTCGCTGGCTTCCCACCGAGGCGGCCCGGGTTCGATCCAGGGTCTGGTCAAGTGGGATTTGTGGTGGACAAAGTGGCGCTGGGGCAGGTTTTCTCCGAGT
>NW_019731262.1:1699767-1708998 GCF_002891405.2 Cryptotermes secundus | reverse complement strand
AATTCTCCATCATCATAATCACACGGTGCAGGTGCAATAGGCCAATCAGTGGCCGACGTGCCGAGTGGAACCAGCTCGACTCCACCCCCCACCCCCCCACTATCGAATTTTAATTTTTTAACCGGTTGGGCTTTGTATCGGAGACATAGTGTGTTTCTTGTGAGGTACGAACTGAATGTATATATACTGCATTTTGCCCACGCAGTGTATTTATGTGTTCCGTATGATTCTCACAATAAACAGCGATTATTTCCCTAAACAGCATTAACCGGTTGGGCTTCGTAGCGGAGACGTAATGTGTTTCCTGTGAGGTACTAACTGAATCTATATATACTGCATTCTGCCCACACAGTGTATTTGTGTGTTCCGTATGGTTCTCACAATAAACAGCGATTATTTCCCTAAACAGAATTAACCGGTTGGGCATTGTAGCGGAGACGTAATGTGTTTCCTGTGAGTTACGGACTGAATCTGTCAATATTATTTCTATTGTATTTATATTGGACCCAGTTTTGATACCTCATAGCAGTTATACTGACAATTTCAGCTCGACTGAAGACAACGCTTGCTGTTTCCGTGCCTCAAAAACTTAGCTAACTATAACATACAGTACTTCTTGAGCAGCAAGTAGTCTCTTAGCTTGTCAAGATTGTCTTATTAACAGCAGTCCCCCAATGTTCCCTATTCTGAGTCAATTTAATGATTAGTTTCCAATAGACCTATTTATAAATAACATAGATACCGTAGGATCTAAGATTGAAATACGTATGAATCAAGGGTAGTATTGAACTTCTTGAAGGGGGCTGCCACCGTTAGCATGGACATAACGAAATGTCTCACACAGTGAGATAGCTGTGGGAGTAATTGGCCTTGAGGAGGGTGGGATGCAAATTATATGGCGACCTCCCGCCATTGCTTTCCTGGCTGAAGCTGGATTCGTATTACTACATTTTTTTTCCTCGGAACTTGTTCCCAATGCTGCATGGTAGGTGGGTTCTGGGTATATTGTGAAGCTTTCCATAATTGCGTTTCCACGAATCTTACTGGGAGCTCTGTGAGAGTATGCGCAAGATGACAGTAAGTATTGAACATTAAGCTGTGACGTTACGGTAGCATTTTAATAAATACATTTCCAGGATTTATGCTTGTCTGAACAATATAAGGGTAAAATGAGAAGTTTCATTTTCTTATTTTTTTCAAGTATTTCTCTTTTTTACGAAAATTTTCCTCCCTGTATTCTTCACCGCTTGCATCAGTGCCTTTTCTCTTATTTTTCTGTAGCTTTGTCTTCTTTTTTCTACTTCTCTATCTTCCTTCCTCTTGTACGTCATTTGCATCTGCTCCCTCCTCGTCCTCCGCTTGCTTTTACACCTACTTCTTCCTCTTTCTCTTCTTCTACATTTTCTTCCTTCCCTTCTGTTACATTTTTTCCTTTCTATATTTTTTCTTCCTTCTTTCACAGCTTTTCTCCTTCTACATTTTTTTCCTCCCCTTCCTCTACATCTTACTTTATCCATTCTTCTACAGTTTCTTCCTTTTTTCTTCTCTACATTGTTTCTTTTCGCCTTTTTATACATCATGTTCTTCTTCTACTTTATTTACGTTTGCATTCTCCCTTCGCTCTCTTGTAGACTTTCTTCCTGTTAGCCTGCTTTTACGTTTTCTTCCCGGCATCCCTATATTTCCCCCTTTCTCCTCCCTTTTTCTTCTATCTTCTTCCTCTTCTCCCACATGTTCTTCTCGTCCACTTACACAGCGCTTTCATGACTTACAGCAAGTTTAATCCAATACTTAACAAGTGTTTCATTTCGAAACGAGGCCCAAGTTTCGGTCCACAAGTGAGTTTCCTTTATTAAGGAGCAATATAGTCCATTTACATTCGTATATAGTGTGCGCCATTGACCTAAGCCTTCCAGCCGCACTATGGCCCTGGGGTCGACTCAGCGTCTAACAGAAATGAGAACCAGGAAGACTCCTGGGAATAAAGGGTAGCCGGCGCATAAGGCTGACAAACTCACACCTTCTGTGAACCAATTGTCTCGAAAATGTAGGGCCTCGACGTCTTACGACCCTATGGTCCTCCAAAGCCTGTTACAGGGATAGCTTTATCTTTTGTTTATGCTGTGTCCGACAGACCTCGGTCTGTGTGTAACACAACCAGATTTGTTTTTCCCTGCCGATATAAAAAGGTTTCCATTAGCAAAACCAACGTCTGACTCGGGCTGGAACCGTGGAAGGGGGTGGGGGTGGGGGGTGCCGTCGCTGTAGATGAGGATGACGATGGATGAGAAAAGCATGATAGGAAGATAATTGACAAGGCAGAGAAGATAAGACAGAATAATGCGAACGAAGGGGAATCAATGTGACGGTAAAGGCATACGTGAAGAAGAACTAAAGAGAACCGAAGTGAGAGAGTTGCAAGATAATTGTAAAATAAAGAGACACGGGACAGAACGAATGGTGAGGCGGGGTAGGGTGGGGGAAGGAAGAATAGAAAAGGAAGAAATAAATGACAGCAACGGGACGGGATAAAAACGACAGTAAAAATAAAAGACTGGACGCACAGAAAATGTGTTGATACGGGCTTGTGTGTGGCGTGCGGTGGCTCCCACCTGGCCCTGTGGGGTTCTGGCTCCATTCCACCCGTCACCTTCGGCTTACGGATTAACGTCAGTGTGGATAAAGTCCAGTGAGTGACCGAAATCAACTTGTTTTTTAACCAGCTCAGGATCGTATCAAATGTCAGGCTTTGGTGTTAGCGATGTTGAACCTTCGGGTTCTGCTACCAGAGTTAGCTAATTAGTATGATGGATCTAAGGAGACAGACTGTGAGGATGGGAGGTGGATAGAACTGGCTCAAGATCGTATCCAATGTCAGGCTTTGGTGTTAGCGATATTTCACCTTCGGGTTCTGCTACCAAAGAGTTAGTTTAAAAGAACCTCATGCCTCAAGGAGGCCTGTGAGCCAAATCATTAAGGACATTTCCCGCCCAACAATAGTCTCTAACGCCTCTGGTAGATGGGGGAAGCATCTAGATACCGCTGAACCAGTAGAGGCCGAACTCGCTGGCTGAGTCGGGACTGAAGGCACGCACCAGTATCTGTAGGGTATAGAGACTGGTAGAATATCACAAGGGGACGTACAATAGACCACTGGTCACGGTGCATGGGGAAACGCACCCCCTCCAATAATAATAATAATAATAATAAAATAATAATAATAAGACGGTTCTTAGGTAAATGGGCTGTGAGGATGGGAGGTAGTTGGAACTGGCTCAGGATCGTGTCCAGTGTCGGGCTTTGTTGTTAGCGGTGGTGAACCTTCGGGTTCTGCTACCAGAGTTAGCTAATTAGTAAAGAGACAGACTGTGAGGATGGGAGGTGGATGGAACTGGCTCAGGATCATATCCAATGGCGGACTTTTGTGGTGTTAGCGGTGTTGAACCTTCGGGGGTCTGCTACCAGAGAATTCGTTAAAAAGTAAGACGGTTATTAGGAAAATAGGCTGTGAGGATGGGAGGTGCGTAGAACTGGCTCAGGATCGTGTCCAGTGTCGGGCTTTATTGTTAGCGGTGGTGAACCTCCGGGTTCTGCTACCAGAGAGTTAGTTAATTAGTAAGACGGTTCTCAGGAAAGTAGCTTATGAGGGTGGGAGGTGGATGGAACTGGCTCAGGATCGTATCCAGTGGCGGTCTTTGGTACTTATAGTGTTCTACCGTCACAGTACTCATTATTTGTGTCATGAGTTTCTGAGGCGACTGTACTGCAGGAAAGGAAGGTTTATCTATTTCTAATGTTAGTTTTTCACTGCATTAATTTTAACTGGCTATGTTAATGGTTCTATAAAAAGAAATGAAGCATTCCCCCAATCAGTCACCGTAATGTCAAGACACGGTCACGAACTCGACTAGGGTGAAATGGGTATAACACCATGCTGTCTACCCTGACATTTAGTTGAGCTCAGCTGCTACCAGTGTTTACTTCTCCGTCTGATGCCTTTTATCTGATCTACTGCTATGTTAGGGGTACGCGGTAACGTAGATGATTGAAGCACTATGCTACAAGCCGGAAGGTCGCGGGTTCAAGTCCCGATGAAGTCACTGGATTTTTTTAATTGACCTATTCCTTCCAGCCGCACTATGGCCCTGGGGTTTACTCAGCCTCTAACAGAAATTAGTACCAGGAATTAATTAAATAATTTTCCTGGGGAGTAGAGCGCGGCCGGCGCGTAAGGCTGACAACCTTACCGCAATCTTTGAGCCGATTGTCTAGATAATGTGGGACCATCAACGTCTCACAACCCTATGGGCCTTCACGGCCTGGTACAGAGATAGCTTTACTTTTTTATATTTTACTTATGTTTAAAGAGATCAGCTTAGTCAGTACCTTGACTAGACTGCAGCGATCGAAAATTCGGGGGTTCAATTCACAGCTGGAATGGAGAGGTTTCTCGGGCGTTGATGTGTAGCGAGAGTTCTTTTTCGGGTGATAATGCGGGAAGGATTTGTTGCTATCTGTTCACCTCAATCTAGTATCAAGTTTAAAAATACTTGGAGCTCTGGCTTCACATGCAGGGCCTTATAGAAGTCTGTAGTGTCAGTCCTGTATATTTAACTCTTGGGTTTATAAAGGAACACAAGCAAAGGTCTCGTAACATTACTCGAGATGTACCCTGTCTTCCGGCACGTCTTTCCGATTCCAGGCTTCAATAAAATTACACCTCCTGTTTTATCTGAATGTCTTGAGTAACTTTGTAATTGTTACGAGGTTCGAGGCATGTGCTGTCTTGAAACGCTTAACCTGGCATTTTGATCAAGCGCTGTCGCTTCTAACTTGTCTTCAGGAGGTGAGCGATTAGATTCTTGGCTGTGGTACAGGCTATTCTTAACTGATACTATCCGTAGCTTTCCTCAGCCACTCCAAGAGGATTCCGGGAAAGTACATTTAATTTGGCCACCTCCGTTTACTTCCTTAATTAATGAATAAAGTGCCGCTTCCCGGGATAGCACAGTCGGTACAGCGACTGTCAACGGAATGGACGACGGAGAGGTCGGAGTTCGAGTGCTGGTGCGGGCAAGAATCTTCTCTTCTCCACCTTGTCCAGACCAGCTCTGGGGTCTACCCAACCTCCTATCCAATGGGTACCGGGGGCTCTTTCCAGGGGGGCTAAAGCGACCGGGGCGTGAAGCTGACCGCTCATCCTGGCTGGTGCCGAGGTCAAGAAAATATGGAGTTATACATGCACTCTTCCACACACCTTCCTGGCCTAGGGATAACTTTAACTTTTCACCATGTCCTGAAGACATGTGGGANAGCTGACCGCTCATCCTGGCTGGTGCCGAGGTCAAGAAAATATGGATCTATACATGCACTCCTCCACACACCTTCCTGGCCTAGTGCTTAATCAGTTAGGCACAGGGATAACTTTAACTTTTCACCATGTCCTGAAGACATGTGGGGATCTGGAAGTATGACTCCACGTATTCTTAACCTCGGAAGATAGATGGAAGTGAGTGACTGTCCGACACAGCACACTTTATGTAGGAGTCGGTTTTGACTCTATGGAGAACAGAAAATTATTTTCCCTGGTCGGAAATCGAACTCCGATTCCTCGGTCGTCTGGCTATACCCTGCTGCCGCAGGCTGAGTTACAGAACGCGTCGTTGAATGAACCGCCTAGGACATCGACTGGGACCCTGGTTCCATTCTCACTCGCACCTCTTGTATGAGGGGAGGCTTGCAGCTGGTCCATCTCCCACAGGAAGAGGGAGATGCAGATGAGACAAGAACAGGAAAACAACGCAGAATAAAGGAAAGACGAAGAAATTTAGGAAGATGATGGAGGTAAAGGATATAAAGGACACCCTAAATGGCGTTCCCTGTCTATGGAGCCTTACAGAGTACCTGAAAGATCAATAATTTCAGGAGTTGATTCTGAATTTGGATAGCAAAATCATTCAGACCTGCAGAAGACTAACAGCAATACGAAGGGACATTATATAATTACCACGGGTAATGAAACATGAAGCTAGTGTGTTCTATTCTCGAACTGTTATTGGAATTATAACAAATTGGGGGGTGGGGGGGAGCGTAGCAGGGAATGGGAGAGAAATGCATAACAATTTTTTTTAAAGAAAACCTGAAGAAGAGAGATGACTAACGTGACCAAGGAGTAGATGGAAGGATAATATTGCAAGAAATTCCGAGAAGGAATAATCTCCTGCTTTACTACGATACGACAAGGAGCACATTGGAAATGAATTTTTTCTTTTGTGGGGCGCTCACGGAGAAACGGACGGTCATTTGCTTAACAACGATAGAAGGGAGGACACAGAGACACGGAGAGCGCGGTGATCTCAAAGCCTCCTGATAAAAATTAATGGGAGCCGGGATAGCTCAGTCGGACGACGGAGGGGTCGGAGTTCGAGTCCGTTAAGGTCAAGAATTTTCTATTCTCCACGTCTTCCAGACCGATTCTGGGGCCCACCCAACCTCCTATGCAATGAGTACCGGAGGCTCCTTTCGCGGGGGTAAAGCGGCCGGGACTTGAAGCTGGCTATTCACCTCCAGCTGTTGCCGACGTAAAAAAAACGTGGATCTATACATCCACTCCTCCATACACCTTAATGGCGTATGGGAGGGTGTGGACTGGATTCAGCTGGCTCAGGCTAGAGATCAGTGGTCGGCTCTCGTGGTCATGGTAATGAACTTTCGAATTCCGTACAGCGCTGATAATTTCTGAGTAACTGTGCAACTCTCAGCTTCCTAAATTTGATTCACTTTTGCGGAGTTTGTTAAGTAATGAAACATGCAAACAAAAGACGGGAGCATGTACAATTTGAAGTTCTGAAGACTATTATCTTCCGGTATGTGACGCCGTGTAATACGATATTTACCACTCTATGATGCCGAAAATGGGGACAACAGTTATTTCGTACACGTCTCATCCAATGTAGGATCTGAGGTTCTCACAGCGGTGGTTATAAAAAGTTCTGTCTTCTGGGATATAACACCGTGTAGCCCGTTGAATGTCAGTGGACGTTTCGGAGTATCATCTCTATCTTCAGTGTCAAAGAATAAGCAAAGCTTGTCTCTGTTTGCTCACTGCTTCACGCTGGTTTCTTGCTTGGCTTACTCTTCGCCCCTGAAGGTGGAGGCGAAATATTCCTTTAAAATATCGGTTGACTTTCAACGGAATACACGGCGGTATATCCCAGAAGATATAATTCCTCATCTCAGAATGTACACCGAACAGCCGGAAGCTCTCGGTTTCTTTTCTCCCAATTGCTTGCCGGACACATACAGATGGCAGCAGCTGCGTACGTGCGCGTGATAGCTGCGCACTTCGTAGTGCATATTCTTTATCGTCTTGTTTCTTTCTCTGTAAGAGGAAGTTTTGATGCTTCTGTATGTTATGGAATGCTTTCAAATTCCTGATATCCCCATTTCATGAGATAGACGGTGAATGTGAACATGGACGCTGAAAGCTTTCAGTTGCACGTAGCGGTCTGTTGCTCAATCAGGCTAAAGCACTAGTTCCAAGATAAGGAACTTTGCTGCACGAGTATAGTCCCACACAAGACATGATTACTAAGTGAAGATTATGCCTTTAAAGGCTGAATCCCTTCTAGGAAATATATAAAAATCCACTTCGCACCTCACAGGAAACACGTTACATCTCCATAACAAAGACCAGCCTGTTAATGCTGTTTATGGAAATAATCGCTGTGTATTGTGAGAATAATACGGAACACATAAATACGTTGGGCGGGCAGAATGCAGTTTATATAAATTCAATTCGTACCTCACAGGAAACACATTACGTATCCGCTGCAAAGCGCAACATGTTAATGCTGTTTAGGGAAATAATCGCTGTTTATTGTGAGAATCATATGGAACACGTAAATATGTTTGGTGGTGAGACTTAAGAGGTCTGGTACGTTAAACCAGGTGGTACATACAGTAATCGCTGCGGATTGAAGGGTTATTTCAATGTAGTCTAGTAGAGAGTTGCAAGTGTTTTAGAAGAACTTGTTACTTCCATTTTCAGGGTGAAACCTGAATTATTCAAGATACTGCCTTCTGGAATGTGATGCCTTGAAATTTTTTACATTGTCGGAAGCGTTTCGATGGAATGTTCTGGTCCATCTTTAGGGCCCAACCTGAATCTCCTTATATTACTGTCTTCCGGGATGCAACGGTCTGAAGTTCTAGGATTTTTACCACCGGTGAAGATTCATATTCGTGATTTTTCGGTATTTAACACCGTATAGTCTGGTATATGGCTATCAGTTTTGTAGAGGAAGGTACTGTCTCAGTATATATACGTATATCTACTGCTTAATGTCTTCAGAATAACTGGAAGCTTGATTCTGTTTTGTTTTCCCCCTTAGTGTCTAAACATTGCAGTGCAGTGATGTATGTTGCACGGGCAATGTGGGCTTTATATTGCACCAAGTCACACATCATGACATGTTAACCGAAAAATGTTCTTCCTGTGAACTCAAGGGTATCTCTGATGAGGGTAATTATGAACTGTCATGTGGAAACTCCACGTAGACGACAGACGAGGCAAAGTGTGAAAGAATGGGACAAGTATACCAGTCTGGCATCCGAACAGCAGAGCAATTCTAAACGGCAGGACGAAACGGCGACGAAATTAATTTCACGTGACGTAGCACAGTCATTCTTATCCTTAAACTGTGTAACTGAGTAATTAAGTAAGTACCTTCACAAAGTTTGCTTTCGGAAGCTGGTAGGCACACCCTTGATCAAGAAATTCCACACTTTTTATAAATAAATTTAAGTTCATTTTCTTGTTTACAAAACGCTCCCATCGAATCTACGAATCAAATTCCGTAAGTGCACTCCCTCTTGAACTGCCGGTATATCAAATTCGTATGTGAACTACTGCTTACTTACTTACTTACTCATGGAGCTGAGCCCTTCTGGAAGAGCCGCCAATTCTACAGCTACTCAAGAATTTCCCAGCATTTTATGGAACCCAAAAGTTCATGGCCGTGTTCGTAAGAGCCTTCTACTGGTCCCTATCCTGAGCCAGATCTATCCAATCCATACCATCCCATCCTATCTCTCTAAGATCCATTCTAATATTGTCCACCCACCTACGCCTTGGTCTTCCCTGTGGTCTCTTTCCGTCTGGCTTTCCCACCAATATCCTATACGCATTCCTCGTCTCCCCCATTCGTGCTACATGACCTGCCCACCTCA
>NW_019731262.1:1676150-1696396 GCF_002891405.2 Cryptotermes secundus | reverse complement strand
AATTTGGTCCAGTTTACCCGGTCAAATGCCTTCTGCCAGTCTATGAAGCAAACACACAGTTCTTCATCTATCTCCAAAGTTCGTTCCGCTATAATTCTCATCATCCCAATTGCATCCCTGGTTCCTTTTCCTCTTCTAAATCCAAACTGATCTTCTCCAAGTACATCCTCTATTTTCCTTTCAATTCTTCTTTTAAGTATCTTTGCTATTATCTTTGCTGTATGTGCAATAAGGCTTATTGTGCGATGGTCGCTGCATTTTGTAGCTTTTGTCTTTTTCTTTAAGGCAATCATTGTAACTTCTGTAAAGTCCTTGGGCCACTCTCCACTTTCATATGTGGTCAGTTGCAATATGACTTTGAATTTGACTTTGACAGTTCGATTAGTGAGTGTAGGGCAGTTGAGTTAAGTGAAGTGAGTTGATTGGTTAGTGAGTGAATGAGTTAGAGGACTACTGCGGTTCAGTCCTTGGGAACCGTTGCTGTGAGAAGCTGCTAGCTGAGGCAAGAGGATCGCTCGGGAACCCAAAGTAAGGGGAACGTCCGCTTTTTGAAACCGTTACCAGACAACGACTGGTGAAGACACAGCACACTGAGAAGATTTAGTACGTACTGCAGTGAATTGGCAATAGCGCTATAGTTATTTGTAGTTACGATCAGGAAGTATTCAATAAATCCTATTACCAATTCAAACCCAGTCTATAGTCACTCATACACGTAACAATATTACATCCAAGTGAACTCTTCCGTACAGATTTCAGTAATAGAATGTTGTAAAAATTTACTTTATTTTTTCCCTGAAGATGTAGATAGTATACTCTACCGAAACGTCGATAATCTTCAACCAACCTACATGGCGTCCCATCTCGGAAGATAATCACCGTTGTGAGAAGCTCGCGTCAGACGGTGCGCACGGGTGCCATTGAGATCTGAAGGATTGAGAATCAAACACGTCCAGCGGAGAGAGCAGCAAATCGGATTCGAACGAGCGATCCACTCATATAGGAGTATGAACAGAAACAGATCGGTTGCGCTGGCGTGACACGAGCCTCAGTCGCTTTTTCACACGTGTCTCTTCCTACAAGCGTCGCTTCACGCCATGTTTAGTGATGAGTGATGTTCATATTTCTACAGAGCGCGCGCGAGGCGCTAGGCGATTGTTATTCCCGCGTCGCAGACACGTGACAGACAGGATGAGCATCAAGATGAAATATAAACGCTGCGTATGAACAAAAAAAAAATGAAATGCATTCTGGGAAAAATAAAAATTCCTGTCCTGTGAAGAGATATGAAGAACTGTACTTAAGATACAGGTTATGTAAGAAAGGTCTGAGGAAAATAAACCATGATTTGAAGAAAAGTTCTCAAAATGTTAATATCAGAGGAAGTAGGTTGAATTTCAATGACGGTAGAATCCAAGCTGCTCTTGTCTCTATTATTTTCTGTGATGTATTTCACGGCGCCCTGAATATCTAGATCAAGGGTAACCAAACTTTATAACTGGAGGGCTGCTTCTTAAGAATCAGAAACGAATTGTGGCATTAAACCTGTTGCTAGGCAACGACCGCGAAAGAAGCAGATATACAACAGCCGTTACTGTGTAACGTCTTCGCAGATATGTTTCCATGGCAATAATTGAATACAACACTAATGAAACGGCGTTTTCTGTGCGTTCCGTGCGATATGTTATAATCAGGACAGTCAGTGGAGTGGAGTCAGTCGAGAGTTACTGTAGCTGAGTCTGGGGACAGTGCGGGAACCCAGAAGAAGAGGAACGTTACCAGGCGTTACCAGGTACTAGTGAAGGCATAGCAGGCTGAGAAAACGTAATTGTGTGTTATAGTGAACTGTAAACTCTGTACATTATTGAAACGGTTATAATTGCTTGTAGTCATGAGTAGGAGTTCAATAAATCGATACTGATCCAGAAGCCCGTATATAGTCAGCCTAACATGTGACAGTGTAATATGCATACTTAATACCATTACTCGCGACAGATGATGTTATTTTCAATGCTGTTTTAATAATGTCGATATCAGTTGAACATAAGGTTATAGAAAATTTTTCACAATACCCCCCTCACGGGCTGTAGTCTACCACTTTCTGATCTATGCTACATAGCGTCGAATGTTAGGGTGACTAGAAAATTATGAATTGGAAGGGATTTTAAAGCAAGCGGCTCTGACTTGATAGTGGTAGTATTCCTGCATTGGCCTCGAGGAACTCAGGGAAACCATAAAGAACTTCAGGATAACCGTTGTTCCGCCCGAAATTCGAACACAGAACGTCCCGGTTAGAAGTCTAGATTACCGCTATGCCACCTCATTCGGTATTATTATTATTATTATTATTATTATTATTATTATTATTATTATTATTATTATTATTATTATTATTATTATTATTATTATTATTATTATTATTATTATTATTATTATTATTATTATTATTATTATTATTATTATTATTATTATTATTATTATTATTATTACTTTGTTTGTTTGTTTACTTCTGTGCATTAATATGTTTTTCCTCCAGTGCTTGCCTGTAATTAGTCTTTGACTTTATGTAGTGTTTGTCCATAATGTAATTACTTGTAGCTACACTGTACTGTTTCTGTAATTGGCCTGGAGGCTGTTGACTCGGCACATAAATAATAAAGAATAAAATTGAATTAAATTATTGTAGTCACGTTGAAATGCTGTGGAGATGATAAAAATATCTTTGCCGTTAACTGCTTTGCCACAGCCTGAGAGCAACATATACAGACATCCGATATTATGAAGTGGAAGGAATTGAACAACGCGTACTGCAAGATGAGAGGCAAACAGGTGGAAGAAGTTTATGGGACGTATAATAAGATAAAAAATGAAGAGGCGGTGAAAAATGAGGTTAGGACCACGTGACAGAATAGTCTCTACACACTGCTGTCTCTACAGAGTGTGTACAAACGAACCAAGCTTCATGGAAATGTGAACAGAAAGATTGGAAAATATTACCATCCTTTTTTAAGAGTTCTATCTCCTGGAATATAACGCCACGTAGTCCGTTGAAAGTTAACAGACGTTTCGGGAGGAGCATGTCGTCTTCATCTTCTTCAGGGCTGAAGAATAAGCGAAGCAAGAGGAAGCATGAAGCAGTTAGCAAGCCGTTCCATGCCTTGATATTGTCTCGTAACTTTTCCCTATTCGTTTCAATCTGGTTCTTTTTTCTCTGTGGGTCTGAAGGTGGCGGCAGTGCGAAGACAGACTCAGTGTCCACAGTCGCCCCTTATTGATGCTGGGAATTCGTCACATGGGATTCGGCGTGCCGTGAAGGGGCGACTGGGAAAACGCATGGGGGGGGGGGGACTGCGCTGTCTAATGGGTGCTTGGGGACATCTTGCACGTTGGGAGCAGCCCCAAAGTAGTGATACACCACTTAGCTCTGAGCTGTACAGTCGTATTTGACAACGCCATCTCTTATTGAACTGCAGAAGCTTCGTACTTGTTGCTTCTTTCATCTGAACCGAGCAGATTGTCTTAGCGGTAACGTTGTAGATTTGTATTTGGGAGGTGATCCCTTCGAAACCCCGGCTGGACACTTGCTATCATGACTGAGTTTTGTCGGGCTTTCCTCATTACTCCCAGACATGCTGGGATAGTAATCCGTTAGACCACAGCCGTATCCTTCCACATATTTCCCCATTCATTCTGTAATTCGACCCTATGTAGCGCTGTACTGGCGGTGCCGTAAAGTAGCTTACAAGGGAACAAATTTAAAAATCGTAACATTTACTGGAAATACGAATTGAGAATGAGATGTGTGTTCGTCTTCCTCTGCAAAATTCTGTTCTACATATTTTTCGGTCCGATAAGTGTTTAGCGTGTTACGGTCGAGGCGTAGGAGTCGGTACAGCGGCTGACCACGGGATGGAAGGCCGGGGTTCGATTGCCGGCAGTGGAAAGGTTTTACTCCACTCCACGTCGTCCAGACCGGTTCTGGGGCCTATCCAGCCTCCTATCATATGATTAGGAGGGGCTCCTTCCCCGGAGGTAAAGCGGTCGGGACGTCAAGCTGACCACTGAACTCCAACTAGTGACGAAGTAAGGAAGAAGTGGGTCTATACATCCACTTCCCCACACGCCCTCATGGTGAAAGTGATTAATTAGTTAAGCAATGGGACAATTTTACCTTATCTTTCTTTTTTATTTCCGGTTCGATTTGCAAGTATGAAGGTGTGGTGGCCTTTGTGTAAATTGTCCTTTATTTCTGTCCTATTTTAGCTCAAGCTGCAATGTGTAGAAGCATTTCGGTAAAAGTCGCCAATGTAGAATTTTGTGAAAACCAGTTCAAACATTCCCGGCAGAAGGATGGACAGAGGTATGTGGTAAACCTCACAGACATTTCCTTTGTGATGTGCCTCAAGTCCTGCAGGAAACGCTGAACCTCACAGACCTTTCTTTGTTATGTGCCTCAAGTTATGCAGGAACCGGCGACTCTCACAGACATTTCCTGCAGCTTGTTTTGCCAACTTGCCAGAAGTTACATCTCTCTAACGCTTCCGCTGTACAGACATTTTCCTTTGTCGTGAGTGTACTAGGACGCCAGAAGTGCAATGCTGGTTGCCTGCCAAGTTTAGTATGTGAGAGGTCGTGGGGGAGAAGTACGGTGGGTTGCATAGCATGCTGGGGCTCGCTAATATAAAAGACTTACTAGGTTTCGGGAGCGACTACCCTTAAATGTACCCACAGACAATCTTCCCCACACCCTCTGTTAGGGAGTTCCCCCCTGTCTAGTGAGTAACTTGATATATGACGCTCTAGGACAGTGGATGGTATGCCATTTGGGGTAGACGCACGCGTCCGCGGATATCGGTATAGCTTGGCGTCGCAAGCGGATCACCTGGGACTGAGGGACTCGCGACGGAAGGGCGTCGAATTACATTTAGCGCTCTCTAATAGTAATCGATTTAGAAATTAAGAATTTATCTCACAGATGTTTTTTTAATCTAGCGCTCTGTCTTTGAGGTTTGCATGCACATTTAGCCCTTTGGAAGCAGTCCCATCCAGTCTTGTAAATTACTGCTTGGCTTTCGTCAGTACAGTCATTCTTTGTTTCGGGCCCCGTCGTGGCCCATAATCATGTGTATGTTCTTCCCTGGCTTTCACGTGTTTTGAAACTGGGGCATTGTCTTCCGAAGAGAGGAAGGGTCTGACTAGTACTGGTCGCTCGCTCCCTACTGGGGAGTAATTCTGCTGGCTCTCACTCATTCACTGTCATATACCACGTATTAATCACTTACTCACTCTGAAGCCTGAATTTTATGTAACATAAAAAAGATTCAGTCCGTACCTCACAGGTAACACATTACGTCTCCGCTACAAAGCCCAACCGGTTAATGCCATTTAAGGAAATAATCGCTGTTTCTTGTGAGAATCGGACAGAACACATAAATACACTGTGTGGGCAGGGTGCAGTATATACAAATTCAATCCATACCTCACAGGAAACACATTAGGTCTCGCTACAAAGTCCAACCGGTTAATGCTGTTTATTGTGAGAATCATATGGAACACATAAATACACTCTGTGAGCAAACTATAGAATTGTTTTAATGCCAAAGCAGGCGGTATATATAGATATACTTGCGCTTAAATAGTTAAGAAGTACAGTTTAACGGTTTCCATGTTACGAACGAGATAACTTGTCCTAAAGAAGCTAAGAAGTCCAACAAATAATTTTCTTTGCAGTCCGTACTCCTTCCGTTATAAAGATATACATATTGCGCTCTCGGTATTTTTTCAATGGCTCTTCCAGCCCATTCAGGGCCCAGAACTCTTATTCAGTTCCGTAATCATTTTTCACAGACGGTATGACTCCTTGGACGAGTGATCAGCCCGTTACAAGGCCGTTGCCTAAACACACGACAACACAAACACAGAATAGACCCATACACACGCCTAACATCAATGCTCTGAGTTGGATTCGAACGCACGATCGCAGAGTTCGAGCGAGCGAAGACAGTTCATGCCTTCGACCTCGCGGCTACTGTAACCGGCACTCTCTCCATGTACATTCGTTAAAGGAGAGAATGCTCTTATCAAATGTTTATATAAATGCTAAAACATGCAGTTATCTGATTCAGTTATAATGGGGCCCACGGTAAGTCCTCTGTAAACATTTATTCCTTGTTTACATTCGTACAGCGTGTAGTATGCGAGGCAGGAGTAAGTCCTGACCTTAGCTATTATGTTGTCCGAGGACACGAAGTTTAAAATAATGACAATAAAAATAACATACCGTACTCTTCCACCCTTTTTTGTGTGAAGAAAAAATAAAAAAACACTTTAATTTGTAGGCAGTTCCCTCCATGACCCTCTGTTAAGGCAGTTCGTCTTAGTGTGTATATATTTTTATATTCTAGAGAGTTCGTAGCATTTTTGCAAATGTTTTCGGTCTCCGCAAGAGAATAACAAGTTGAATATAAAGAGAGCAGATGTCTTGAATTAAAGCGGAGGCTTCAGTATCCGACTTCAGTGTTGTCCAAAAGACTGACTTTAAAAAAATGAGAGAGTGTTTATGGCTGCTGTAGAAAAATATTTAAAGACATTTTATTATTATATGGGAATTTAGGATCTCACGTAAGTGAATACGCAGATTAATTCCACTGGGAAGGCCAAGACATAGGTGGCTGCACAATTAAAATAGATCTGAGAGAGTGATATGATGGAATAGTATGGATTGAATTGATCTGGCTCAGAATAGAGCCCAGTATAGGGCTTTTGTGAATATGATAATGAACCTTCAGCTTCCATAAAATGCTGGGAAGTTCTTGAGTAGCTACACATTTGCTGGCTCCTCAAGAAGGGCTCAGCTCCAAGAGTGATGAGTGAGTTGTGAAGCAGTGTAGTCGGGCAGAAAGTTGCCAGTGTTTCACAGGAACTTTCTGCCTCTGTGTTCTAAGTAGATATTGCCAAATATTTAACAGACTGCACAGCATCAGATTTCAAAAAACACTAATCTGCATATTATTACTTCCTTTTCACAAAATAATCGACAGGAATTCCCCAGTCGAATTGGTTGGGTGGCAAACCATAAAAATGAAGTTACAACTTTCCTGCGAAACTTTTGAAACTATATACCAGACTACGAGACCTCATATTCCACAGGAACGTAAACTGTCATGGTAAGAGCAATTACAAACACAACTCTTGCATTCAACTTTCTATGCAATGATATGTGGGAGTATGGTAACATAGCGTGCTGACAAAGTGCAGCACCGGCTTGTTTCAGGTAGTTCCTGTTTTACTGATAGATGGATCTGCAAACAGTACTCTCTCTATTGTCAACTGTCGTTATTTTCGTGAAATATGCTTAATTACAAAATTCTGTGGCTTATGTATGTGCATGTGGGGGTGTCATATGGCTTCTATTTATTCAGTATTGGAGGTTACGATTGGGTTGTGAATACACAAAACAGGGCTCCTAATAAATAAATAAATATGAATAAAAATGTAAAATGTATCCCTGGAATCGAACTTCGCAGTATTATAAATAAATATATATACGTATATACTTACTTACTCATGGAGCTGAGCCCTTCTGGAGGAGCCGGCAATTCTGCAGCTACTCAAGAATTTCCCAGCATTTTATGGAGCCCGAATGTTCATTACTGTATTCACAAGAGCCCTCCACTGGTCCCTATCGTGAGCCAGATCAATCCAATCCATACCAACCCAGCCTATCTCTCTAAGATCCATTTTAATATTGTCCACCCACCTACGCCTTGGTCTTCCCAGTGGTCTCTTTCCTTCTGGCTTTCCCATCAATATCCTATATGCATTCCTCGTCTTCCCCATTCGTGCTACATAACCTGCCCACCTCATCCTCCTTGACTGGATCATTCTAATTATACTTTGAAAAGAGGACAAGTTATGAAGCTTCCCGTTATAAATAATACATAAAACACAATCGAAGCAGGGAATTTGTAGTCGAGTTGAATATCTGTCAGCTGCTGATTGGGGCCTTTACAAAACTGATCGTTGCCAAGATGTAGTTTAGTTTGTCGGGAGACATATAAACATAAGTATTCATTCTATACGCCTGTTGTGGTCTGAAATTTATTTTAAAAGTTCCAGCAACTGCGATATTACGTACAGTTACGATGATAGTGTCAACAGACAAATAAATAGGTTTCAAAACGTATGAGGGACACTTTGAAAAGCAAAGAATGGAAAAAAATTAGAACGGAAAGAGCACTGAAGTTTTGCAGAGCTGTAACAGTGGCAGTGTAAATGTGTGATAGTGAGGCTTGGGTACTGAAGGTCGCGGATCGATCTAGAACACAGACAGCTGAGATGGAACGGTTACAGTAAAGTGGATAAAGAAATAATGAACGTCAACGCAAAAATACTTTATTATTTATTTATTTATATAGCACGAACTACATGTTTCGACCTCAAATGTGTCATCTTCAGATGCTGCAAGTTTCTCACATGCTGTTACCAAACTGCAACGCTAACGTTCCCATTTTTATAAATGGTTCGTACAAATTAATTTCTATTCAATTCACAAACTAGAGAAAACTTAGACTAGACTTCGTTTAAAATTAACAATAAAATATAATAAAATAAGAATAAAAATCGTACATTTGTTAAAGTCGTGTACATAACAATGGGTTAAAACTAATTTAATAATTAGGTGATCATATATTTAAAAAGTATGTAAAATTATCTTTCAAAATGTTATAAGCTGTGAGTAGCTTCGTATTTGTTACTGTAGTAGACCACGCATAGGTTCGTCAAATTTATTCTAGTGTTTGCTGTATTGGCTCGCCATGTTAGTATCGTAATGTTACCATTTTCATAGAGAAGAGATCCCTCTTCTTTCATGTTGCCGGGAGTCAATGGGTAATGTGTGTTGTTTATATTACGCGGTTCCTTGCGCTGCCTGGTTCATACCACATAAATAATAGAGTATTGTTGCGTTTGCGGTAAAAATTATATATCTTCATTGTATATCCGCAACACGATGCAATCCTTAAAAATAAAAAAAGGATAAGTAATTGGGAATTTTGCTACTGAACCAAAGAAATGCAATAAAACGGAGATACATGTAAGGAGAATCTCAAAAATTATCTGGAACCTGTGTTTCTAAAGAAGTTGTTACTTAAAGATATGGAAAAAGAGATGTGGGAAGACAAGAAAATAAGTGGAAAGAATCATAAATTAGGCCGAAACATTCTATGGAATGACGCAGAAAGAAACATGAGAAGATATCAATTCTGTGTGTATAAAGTAGAGGCAGTTATTTTTTGGGGGCGTGTGGTTGCAGACTCGGTACGTTTCAGCGTGAATTATTTTGTCCTCCTTCCATTAGTTCTCTCCATCTCCACGTTCCTCTTTGCAGTTACTTATGCGAAAACTGATGATGGCCACCTCATGTTTACTGCCGAAGATTTACAGGTAGAGCCGGCTTTGATACGAACTACACTCAGCGCTGTGTAAATATGTGGTAAATATCTGTGGGGGCTTTGCTTGGAAACTGGTCAGAAGCAGATAAGACCGCTTTCAACATTTGTAACTAGTTAGCATGAGATAATTATAAACATAATGTAAACAAGTCTTCCTCCACGGATAGGCCAGCTGCTAGTTTTAACTATCTTCTTGGAACAGAATCCGTCTTGAGATGTTAACAGCCATTCATCTACTCAAGAAATATCTGAAGGTTCATTAACGCGTTCACAAAAGTCAGAATTTTTCTTTTTAAGAAAGTGAAAGTGTTCCTTGGAAGGCGTTCCTTAAGCGAAAACTCGTTAAATGGGAATTAATTATAGATTTGTTTTAAAGGCAACGAATGTAACATCCGTTGAAAATGCATCGGAAAGTCCTCATCATTTGTGATATAAGATTTGTATTGTTAAATCCCCCTGCTTTTCTCCCATATTCCTTTCAAGCTCTACGTACCTATTATCGAATGATGCGTTGAGACTGATGTTTAACGCTATCTCTCACGAATGATACGCATCAATCATAAATAATTTCCTTTTATATATTCACATCAACGTATTTTCAGCACTCACATATCTCTGAAACAAATACTGCTCTTTCTCTGTCGTTCGTGACCCACTATACAACTTACATTCATGCAACATGTTAGCGCTCGACTAATTGTTGATGTGTTAAGCCGAAAACACGTAGTGATAATGATAAATCTCATGCTCATATAACCTTTCTCTATGTGTGTGTACACACAGAAACATAATTAAAGTTAACGTTACCGGTGACATCGCAGTACATATCTACATGCTTACATACTTACATAGTTAATATACAAATTCACTGCCATCAGAATCTGAAGTCATGTTTTATAATTTGTTAGCTTTTGAAGAGTGCTGCCATCTGTGATGGGAGGCCATGTGTTCAGTTTACCGACTTTCCGGATGAAAGTCCTGCCTGCATTTTCAAGGTTGACGAGTAAGCCAAAGCAAGTAACGAGCAAACAGTAGGGCTTTTGTTTCAAGTCACTCTTCAACAACATGGTTGTAACCCAGCAAAGTTAGATCTCATGTGTACGGCGGTAATGCCCCGAAATGAAACGTGCCGAAGGAGAGAAGTTGGTTCAGAGTCGTGGAGATGGCGTGGAAAGCGCCCATAAAGATGTCGTGTAGATTCCGTTTCACTTTGTTGGGAGCCGCTTAATGGCGAGCAGACATGCAAGTCGCACACCAAGTGAGAATATAATCGCCAGAAACTAAACATTTACCGAAATTTGTTCTGACGCCTCCCAATGCTGTCTTGATAATATCTTCAGCGTTAGTCACTTGTCATTCGCACTGAAGAGCAATTACTGATCGTTGAAGTAAAAATAAAGTTGCCCCTGTGCTTAAATAAGCACCACGCTGTGGGGCATAGACGTGTAGATCTTAACCTCGACTTATATTGAGGTGACTGGTCAGCTTCGCGTCTCGTGGATGTTTCTCCCCCTGATATCCACTGGATACTAATTTCCATAATTGTAGTTGTAATTGTATTTGCATTGTATTCATTGTGTTTAGTGTGTCCTTTATTTTTGTGCAGTTTTGTATGCTGTGTTTTGTTTGAATGTGGTGTTTTATTTTGTGACATGTATGTTATTTCAGTGTTGTGTCTTATTGTAGTACCACTGCCACTGGGTAAAAACCCATGCATTTGCAGTTAAAATTAATAATAATAATATGAGGCTGCGTGTGCCTGAGAGCCGATCTGGACGCCGTGTCCCTATAGGAAAACGAACCCGCGATTCATAGGCACTCTACTGACTGAGCCACCTTGTTCCCTGCTAAAAATTAGAGCAGTACCTAAAATTAAGAATTAGTAGATAAAAAAAATGTAAGTTTATGTCAGGTTTGTTCTTGTCATGGGGCTAATTATGCAAATTACAGGCCCCGTGTTGTCTGGTACGTATACTCCGAAACACTGGTCTCTACCCGCAACACCGCACAGAGTAACTACCCTGTAAGCAACACTTAGGGAATAATCCTCACAAAGAAAATATTAGAACGTATGAAAACGTTTTTTCTTTGATAATTAATACGAAAGTCTGAGTTTGAGGTTCTTCGCTTGATTCCTTCTTCACGTTTGTCTCATTCTTGGCTTATTCTTCTTCCATGAAAAATAGAGGCGACGTGTTCCTCCCGAAACGTCTGTTGACTTTTAATGGACCGCGCGGCGTTATATCCCAGAAGACAGAATTCTTAATATGAGAACGACTTCACACTACTTTACTATTACATTTTTAAGTCAGACAAATTTCCTGCCAACTATTTTTCTCAGAGCAGAATATTTACAGGATAATTCTGAAGGTTGTACCTCCCACACGTTAAATACACCGATAGCACTTTTTGACTTCTGTTGCTACTTCTGCGTGTCCAGATAGGATGGCTCGTTCCTTTGGCTTCTTTATGCCATAGAATATCATTTTCGTGCCAAGAATATATATCTTTGAATGAAACAGCCTTTCAAGACCACATAACCCCTTACTTGACGTTTACATATGTGTAGAAGCCAGACTTAGGGACGCCAAGAGTGGGAAGTTTATTCCAATTTTTAATCTCTTCTTTCAGTCGTGTGGCACTGAGCATATGTTCCTGCCACAATCTGCATTTCCTTGTGGTAACGTCACATTCTTCTGATATCTTAATTCTCTGACGCATAATAATTTACATAAATTCATTCATTCATTCATCAGTGCCTCTACAAACCTTTATTGGGCCCTGTAATATTCTTTACACAGTCGGTAGGACTCATTGGACGGGTTAGCAGCCCGTCACAAGGCTTCTACCTACACACAAGACAACACAAACAGAGAATAAACGCACACACAGACATCCATGCCTTGAGGTTCGAACCCATGACTCCAGCATTCCAGCGAACAAAGATAGTCCATGCTTTAGACCGCGCGGTCACCGTGATCGGCTGTTAACATAAATGTCACTAGCAAATCTGGGTTATTAGTGGAAAGTTAATAACAAATGAATTTAACAAATAAAGGATAATGGCAACTTGCAAAATGTTAACTGCTTGCAAAATATATTTCTTTCCTAAATTAAGAAATCATTTGTTTTGGCAGCGAAGACATTAGGATTGCCAACATGCGATACTCATTGCTTTGTGAATAATAAATTCAATCGATATATGAAGTCCATTAGCAGCCCTTTAAAGACTGAAAGAAGAGTAGTCAAAGTCAAAGCCACATTGCGACTGACGGTCAGTCAGTCTGTCTGTCTTGGTGCAGATGTTTCTTTTTAGATGAAAGTCTTTTTCTTATTGCTAGTGGGGTGGGACTAAGTCCCTTGTACTGCGGCCTCTTCTGGCCTATTGTACCAGCCCCAGATGATAGGTGAGGGTGATTGTGGAGCAATGGGTGGAATGAAGATTGGCAGGGGAAAGCGAAGTACTCGGCGAAAACCTTCCCCAGCGCCACTTTGTCCACCACAAATCCCACTTGACCAGACCCGGGATCGAACCCGGGCCGCCGCGGTGGGAAGCCATCGACTAACCGCTTCAGCTATTGCGTGGCCGTTGGATGAAAGCTACTGTCCTGTCCGTGTGGGGCGCCCCCTCTGACGAGAGGTCGGATCTGTCATTTGTCAGTCATAGTCGAGAGTATTAGTCAATTGTCACTATGTACACTTATTTACAATTGAGTCTTATATCTAGTATGTATGATATACATACTAGATATGTATACAAGACCTCTGTCAGGCTAGGCTCAGTACAGCAGACTATCTCCTATTTCTAGTAGTATTCGCTACCACAGCAGTCTGGTCACTTGAACTGTCTTATGCCTGACCGCCGCCAAGTTTAAGCCTCTTATACTTTCTGTGTCGGGCTTCGCCTTGTCCGATGTTGCGAACATTCTCATTATCATGATTTTGTATGACTTCTGCTTGTTGCCTGCATAATTCTGTTATATAATCATATACGTACGGGATTCTACAAGCAACTTGAATACACTGTGTGGGCAGAATGCAGAGTTTTAGTTCGTTAAAACAAGTTATATATACGTAACCAATGGGCTTTAAATGGTTAACTTACAGGAAAAAAATATCCCTTCCCAGAAATCAGACGATTTATTGATCGAATGTATTAAACATTACAAAAAAGACCCATATTTTGCTGTAATCTTGATCATTATTCTGTTATCAGAGTTACATAGCGAAACTCAAAAGTATGAACTGTTTATATTAGCTACAGTTTTATGAAGGTTGTGTAAAGTACGTATTCAGAACCTGTTTGTGATGCAATTCAATGTACCGTTCGAGACTGCACAGACTGAGTCACGGAGCTGAGCCCCTCTTCAGAAGCCGCCAGTTATGCAGCTATTCAAGACTTTACCAGCATTTTACGGAACCTGCAGATGCATTACCTCGT
This sequence comes from Cryptotermes secundus, assembly GCF_002891405.2. Taxonomy (NCBI): domain Eukaryota; kingdom Metazoa; phylum Arthropoda; class Insecta; order Blattodea; family Kalotermitidae; genus Cryptotermes; species Cryptotermes secundus. The sequence continues at coordinate 1,682,503 of NW_019731262.1, read as the reverse complement.
TCACAAGTCCCTATCCTGAACCAGATGAATCCATGTAAGATTTGAGGCTTTCACGGCGGTGACTATGAAGAAAGCAGTCTTCTGGGCTTTGGCGCCGTGTATATGTGGTGTTAACCGACGTGCGTTACCGTGTCTCACGGTGTTGTCGCTTGCAGATTTACCTATACTTTTTCTTCAACCCTGAAGATGGGGGCGATACGTTCCTCCGAAACGTCGGTTAACACCACATATACACGGCGCCAAAGCCCAGAAGACTGCTTTCTTCAGATGAATCCAGTCCATACCATCCCATCCTATCTCTCTAAGATCATTTTTAATATTATCCACCCATTTACATCTTGGCTTTCATAGTAGTTTGCTTCCTTCTGGCTTTACCTCAAATATCCAACATGCATTCATATTTGCCCCCCATAGTGCTACATGCCCTGCTCATTTCTTCCTTGCGAGGTGTAAAATAAAGATCAACAAAGAAGATGGACGGAGAGAAAAGCAACAGTTTTAATGTCAGGATAGCGGCAAGAAACTCCGTTATTTGATGTACATGCCTTACCCAGAAATTACAAATGAATTTCTGCGTTGCGACATAGGCGCGTGAGGTCATCTCTGAGAAAAGTGGCTTTATGTCAGATGGATGTTTCTGGGGCCCGGCTTTTAACGTTCTGTGCTTGCATAGGTAGGGTCCTTATTTAAACAGCTGCTCCACTTCATTGTGAATTCCTGGCGCATTGAAGGGAAGAAAAGCCGGAGGGTGAAATAAAGAGAAAAGGGAAGGGAGGAAGGAAAAAGTCAGCATCTGGAAAATAAACAGCTCTCACGCCCCTCAAACCTGAGCTCCTTATAAGGAACCGTCAATCATAGGCAGTGACGGGACCCATTGATAAAGATGGGGGAGGGGGTTGAAAAACTGCAACAGTCTTCGATTGGAGGACCAAAATTTTGACACCGTGGAGGGTTGGAAATCAAATAATTTCTTTTGACGTCCTGACAACACAAGTCCTGTTATCAATCAGGGACACCACGAATTCCTATCTCATTTCTGTCTCCAGCAAGAATAAGTTAACTTGTAGGTCATATAATTTATTGATATGAATAGCTCAGTCAGTATAGTGATGAGTTTCGGTCTCTAAGCCTGACGAACTGGCTTTCGATTCCTGTGAGGGGCAAGAAATTTCCTCCGTAATATCGGGATCTGCTCTGGGGCCTACCTAACCCCCTTTCCTGTGGGTACCGGGGTCCCCTTCCTCGGTGTTATGGCGACTCCATCTAGTGTGGAGGCTATGAATATGTGGAGTTATAAGTCCACTCACCCATATATCTTCTTGTAGTGGTGCTCAAGTATGAACAGGGATATCTTTGACTTCTACCAATATATTCGTTCAGCTGTTGCTGGATCTTAGGTTCTCACAGCGGTCACTAAGAAGAGCAGTATTTCCTGAAATGAGACGCCGTGTAGTCTAGTAGAACTTCATTGGTGTTTCGAAGAAACATACTGCATCCGTCTTCAGCTCCTTCAGTCTTGCTCCTTGTTTACGTAGCACGTCTCCTACCCTGAATTTGTAAGTAATATATACCGCCGAAACGTCGGTGAACTTGTACTAAACATATCAGCGAGGAACGCCATTCTGTTGGGTATATCATATTTTGGAATACAATCTCCCTATATACGAAACTATATTTTACCTGCTGCTTTGTAGGGACAGTGGAACTTGGTCTTGAGCATGAAGTGAAGAACTTAAACTGAGGGAGTCAGAGAACAGGGTGCTGAGAATATTTCGTCACAGGGTGGATAAGAAAAGGGTGACTGAAGAAAAATTTTCACTGAGAATCTTCGTAATACTTTGTCGCCAAATTTTATTATAACTAAATCAAGGAAGTCGAAACGGGTTGGGCATGTAGCACACATGGGACAGAAATGCGTGTGAAGTTCTATAGAAGAACCCCAAGGGAAAAGAGATGCGAACAGAGTTTTTAAATGCTTCAAAATTCGCATCTTTCTTGCGGCAAACAGGGGGCACGCGGTAGCGTAGTTGGTTGAGGCACTGTGTTACAAGCCAGAAGTTCGCGGGTTAAAGTCTCGATGAGGTCACTGGATTTTTTCAATTGACCTAATCCTTCCGGCCGCACTATGGCCCTGGGGTCGACTCAGCCTCTAACAGAAATGAGTAGCAGGAATTAATTAAATAATTTTCCTGGGGAGTAAAGAGCGGTCGGCGCGTAAGGCTGACAACCTTACCGCCATCTGTGAGCCGATTGTCTAGATAATGTGGGACCGTCAACATCTCACAACCCTATGGGCCTTCACAGCCTGTTACAGGGATAGCTTTACTTCATACTTTTACTTGCGGCAGAGCCGTTCATGTTGGGCCCAGTGTTCATGCCTCACGGAAGTTGTACTGACAGCTGCAGCTAGACTGCAGACAATACTTGCAGTCGGTGACATGCTTGGAACTGTTAACGCAAACAGAACTTATTGTTTACGAGTACTTTATAAAGAGTTGCCAGCTCGGAACCATAAGCTAGCAACCGGCCTGACAGTCGGAAATTTCACTGCTTCACCAAGTAGTTAGGCTTCCAGCGCGACGCCTTATGCTACGAACTGGGACCCGGACACTCCCACAGGGCAGCTCCAACTGCCGACACATTTGCATTTTGTTGGCTGGATATTACTCTGTCGCTCACCAGTACCTTCAGGCAAGGGCAGTGGTTATCTTTGTAATTCCCAGTGGAGATTCCTATACAGAATCAACGATTTATTCCATTGGATCTGAGGTTCTCTCAGCGATGTCGAAGATAAACACTATCCTTTAGGATGCGTGCTGCATGCTCTGTCCATATTGTCGTATATATTTTATGCAACCCGTTATACAGTCACAGAACAAGGTTAATTATAATACAAAAAAAAAGAATAAGGAGCACGTGATAGCGTAGTTGGTTGGGGCACTATTAGCCGCGGGTTCGATTCCCGATGAGGTCACTGCATTTTTAAATTGACCTAATTCTTACAGCCACATTATGGCCCTGGGGTCGACTCAGCCTCTAACAAATGAGTACCAGGAATGTACCTGGGGGTAAAGGACGGACTGCGCGTAAGGCTGAAAACATCACCGCCATCTGTGAGCCGATTTTCTAGGAAATGTGGGAGCCTCGACATCTCACAAACCCATGGGTCTCCACGGCCTGTTACAGAGATAGCTTTACCTTTTTGTTGCGTTTTTTATGATGTAGCGCAGAATATTTGATGTATTGTGTGGAGTGGTTTCACAGTCTGAAAATATTACTGTAAAATAATATTCGCTCGTGTTGCAGATTGTTCCTGTGCATACCCGTACACATGTGACGATCAGGAGACCGAAACTTGTAGTGTGATTGATATAATAAACTGATTAACTTATTGTTTGCACTTGATCGTCATCGTCTTATATCATAATCAAATGTTTTTGCACGGCGGCATATGCACTTTAATTCCCCTTCATTCGATCATTCTAATAAGAATTTGCCAAGGATTGCAAATTATGGAACTTGTCATTATGCAGTTTTCTCCTAAGTTCTGTTACTTCCTCTACAGTCCTTCTGTTGGACCTTGGTCACCTTTTCACTTTCCTAACCTTGTAAACAGTCGGTATGACTCCTTGGACGGGGGATCAGCCCGTCGCAAGGCCGCTACCTACACACAGAACAACATAAACGCAGAATAAACGCGCACAGACGTCCATACCTTTGAGTGGGATTCGATCTCATGATCCCGGTGTTCGAGAGAGCGAAGACAGTTCATGCCTTAGACCGCGTGGCCACTGTGATCGGCCCTCCTCTACGTCCAAACCCTCTCCGTAACACCCTCAGTCCATGTTTTTCCTTGAAGTGAGGTTTCAAGTTTCACACGCACACATTGCTGTAGAAAAAGTAAACAATATAGACAAAGAAGATTCAGACTACGTGACGTCACATCTCAGAAGGCACCTTAGTTAAGCGAATGAACGGTGTGTGCCGTGTAAATAAATTGACCGTTGTGTTTCTCCCAACAAGATACGCGTCTCTGTGTGCCGAACCTACAGGGGCAGGGAACACGGCTGTCCGCAACATGGCAGCTTCATTAGTTGCATCTGCTTCGGCAATACGTCTAGAGCACGCGGCGATGGCCGTGAAGAGGAACGGGCTCGAATCTTATTGAATTCGATACGCGAACTAATCAGCAGATCTCCTGCAAAAAGTAAGCTATGATACCTCATTTGTTGGTTGTTATGCGATGCTCTCAGTAAACGTAAAAATGTTGAAGTTTTCCCTGTACTTAACTAATTAAGCACTACGTCATGAATGCGTATGGGGGAGTAGATGTATATATCCACCTTTTCTTGACCTCGGCGCTAGCTGGAAGTGAGTGGCGAGCTTCACGCCCCGGTCCCTTTACCCCTGGGGAAGGAACTCTCTATACTATACCCTCACATAAGAGGTTGGGTGGGGGTAAACGTGGAGAAAAGGAAATTCTTGACCCCTCGGTCGTCCAACCAGTAGCCAGTCGCTATACCGACTGAGCTGTTCCTGCCCCATACGATGCTGTCAGTAGACTATATATTATTGAATTGTAGGATGATCGATGAATTGGGAAAGGGTTTTGGAAGGAAACTGTTGCGCCCTGATCAATCTGCTAATCTGGCAGTTATCTGGAGGGATTGAAGAATGTCATGAAAAGTCTCAGAATAACCGCTGCCTGGCCGAGATTCGAACCGAATAGCTCCCAAATGTCGGTCTACAGCGTTACCGCTGTATCACCCATCTCGATTTTAGACTTATCGGTCATTTTTATGAAGTTGTATTTCGCGGAACAATAGAAGAGACTCAGTAAGGTGCAAGAGAGACCTTGCTGTCTTATTCACGCTGGTTTCTTGTTTGTCTTATTCCTCGATGCTTAGATATGGAGGCGACATGTTCCGTCGAAACGTCAGTTACTTTTTTTAACTGGCCGCATGATGTTATGTCTGAAAAAAATATAACTCATCGTTAAGTATATTAATAATAACCGTCAAAGCCAAGAATTGCTCTTCATCTCTCACCCTGTCATGAGAAGAAGCAGTGAGGGCTGACAACAGGGTGGATGAGTGGCCTTTGTACATTCAGACGGCCCATGGACCTACATGTTAGGGCCTCACGGAAATTGTCGTGTGCCGGAAATGCGGACATGAGGATGAATGCTCACTTGGTAAGTCGGCGCCCAACTTAGGATAGCTAAAAAGGAAATCAACCCTCCGCGCTGCAAGGTGAGAGTTAAAGGTAACTCTGTAACAGGCTGTGGAGGCCCATAGATTAGTGAGACGTCCAGGGTCCCCGCATTTTCTAGATAATCGGCTCACAGGTGGCGGTGAGGTTCTCAGACTTACGCACCAAACTATCCCTGTAACAGGCTCTGGATGCCCATAGGGTTGTGAGACGTCAGGGCTCCCACATTTTGTAGACAATTGGCTCACAGATGGCGGTGACGCCAGCCTTACGCACCAAACTATCCCTGTAACAGGCTCTGGAGGCCCGTAGGGTTGTGAGACGTCAGGGCTCCCACATTTTGTAGACAATCGGCTCACAGATGGCGGTGACGCCAGCCTTACGCGCCGACCGCTCTTTAACCCCAGAAAGATTCCTGGTACGCATTTCTCTTATAGGCTGAGTCGACCCCAGGGTCATAGTGCGGCTCGAAGGATTAGGTCAATTAAAAAATCCAATGACCTCATCGGGAATGGAACCCACAACCCTCCGGCTTGTAGCATATGCCTCAACCAACTACCCTACCGCGTGCCCCCGGCTCTGCTCGGTTAGAGCAGATTGGTCCTGTAAGGATGACTTCCGGCTCTGGTACTACAGGGACCTACAAAATTCTATGGAACACAATGGACTCAGCAATGGTCTGTGTGCTAGGGGCGACGAAGGATTGCCCCCCCCCAAAAAAAATCAATGCCAACAAAGGTAAAAGTATATTTGTTCCTGTGTTTCTCGGCACCTGATGGAGATAAGTGATCAGCTACAGGTCCTGGCTATCCGTGTTACCCCCGCAGTTTGGGCAGGAGGCTTGGTGAGTCCCAGAGCCGGGCTGGACACTTTGGAGAGGAGAAAATCCCTCCTAACAGGGGAATAATAATATACATTGAAAGACTAGTCCGAAATGGCTGTGTCCGTACCAAGGTGTGGCTTTGAACTCACTTCCATTGTCATGAAAACTGAGTTGTGTGTATGCTNGGCTGAGTCGACCCCAGGGTCATAGTGCGGCTCGAAGGATTAGGTCAATTAAAAAGTCCAATGACCTCATCGGGAATGGAACCCGCGACCCTCCGGCTTGTAGTATAGGCCTCAACCAACTATTCTGCCGCGTG
>NW_019731262.1:1614880-1675759 GCF_002891405.2 Cryptotermes secundus | reverse complement strand
TCATGAAAACTGAGTTGTGTGTATGCTTCTTTTCACTAAAGGATTATCCAAACTTCATTCACAAAAGCGAAAATTTTTCGCATCTCTTCGTGTAAGGTCTTTGACAGTAGTTTCTTTAGGGTAATATGGGATTTAAAATGGGATTAGTGAATTCAGTTGAATTGGAAAGTGTAGACGGATATTCTGTTAAGGAAGGAAAGAATAGGTTTGTTAGGTTAGAGGCCGCGTCACAAAGAAGCCAATATTTTGGACTTCCGATACAATTAAGGTATAAAATGTTAGTCCATACATCAGTATCACCCCCCAAAAAATTTGCGGAAGCTTTTTTCATCTTGATGTTTCGAAAAAATGGAGGCGAATACGTTTTTTTTTTTTTTTTCTCATTACAGATTTTTAAAAAAATCCATGTTATTAACCTGATATTACCACTAAATAATGTCGCAATTTTAAATCTGGCTTTTCCAGGAAAANCACATTTCTGCTCATTGAATTGAATTGAATTGAATTGAATTGAATTTATTTACATTCTATAAATCCTAAGCAGGTTAGTACCTTTGGATACAGAACATGTCAAAAGGTTACATACATAAGTACAGGCATGTGCAACTCAGAGAACAGGTTCAAAGTCGGTGCCTACTGCAAGACATTCACTGCTGCAATGTCTCATACACGGTGCTGTACCTTGAGTTTCCCATCTCTGACCGCTTCCCCCCCCCTCCCATTTCCGGGCTATGCCCCTGTGTTTACGTTGGAGGACAATGCTTCTCTGTAGTTGCAATGTAAGCCCTTGTTGTTAGTTAAGCACCACATCAGAAGGCGTATGGGGATGGAGGTATAACTTCATGCATTCTTAACTTCGGCATTAGTTTGACATTGAGTGGTCAGTTTCACATTCCGGCCGCTTTACCCTCGGGAATGAGCCCAGTCTACCGATTGGACAAAACGGTTGGTGAGCTAATAATGCGTGCAACTATACCTCCCACACCCCCATACGTCTTCATGGAGCTGTCCTTAAGCACACGGATATTGTCTCAACAAGTCACTATGAACATGGTAACTTTACAGAAACTCAAGCAGAACAGTCTTATCTGTAGGGTTATAATGTAAGTTCGGACAGGATCCGACTTTTCGGAGAACATTGCCTCCATATTCAGGGTTTAAGAGTGAACCGCCTGCTTCGTCTGATTTCTTTCTTAGGTTACGCTTAGACAGTGAAGATGTAGGTGTTATGCTACTCCGAAACATTTGAACCTCCCAGAATTACACGGCATTGGAACAGGATAGAACTTAACGTCTATGATGACCTAAAATTCAACAGAATATTTTGTGCCCATTGCTTATGCATCGCAATGTTTGGCACGCAACAGACATCCTGCAACAATTGTACTCCATTAGCACAAAGTTTAATTTGGGAAATTTTGCCACTACTAGCTCGTATGCGATGATCTAATGGACGTTATTTCCAAAGCCGTAACATTTAATTAACGGATTTCCCAGTTCACGCGTTTTAATAAATTCAAATTATAATAAGATTATGGCATTAACTCGGGGTAACGTTTAGGGTCTTTGGGATCAGTGCTCGTAAAACTGCATGTTTCATCATTAGCATAATGTAAATTTGTTGATGATTCAATAACTGTTAAACCATATTTGTGCTGCTTTTCATCACGGTGACAGTTATCGGTAAATCTGCGGGAGATATATATATATACATCATTTGGTGGCGAATTTAGTACCTCACCGAGAAATAAGTTAACGTCAAAGTGAAGTTGTCCCTTTGCTTAATTGAACACCACGCCATGAAGATGTGTGGGGGAGAGGTAATGTCCACGCCTTCGTAACCTTGGAAGTATAATATCATGTATCCGCGGTTCCGTGACTAATAATAGCGGGTTCTGGTTTGGCTGATTGGATTTTTTAACACCTTCTTTTACAGTCTGTTAATCGCAATCAATTATAGCACTATCGCTTATCTACCCCATTCGAAAACCGCTAGGAGGCATTCCATTCTCCTTCTCCTGCTCCGTTGTACTCCTCTCATTCTGTGCCCTCTTATAATTCCTCGGCACAGACCCCACGGGAAATACGTGTCACATTATCAAGAATGCGTGTTTATTGGTTCGTTACCTTGCAATAAATTTGCTTCTGTTTGAAGAGCTAACTTCGGAAATATGATTACCTAACCGTTGCCTAGTAATGAACATATGCATCACAATATGGAGGTGAATTGTCAGCTTAAAGTTTCGGCCGCTTTATCCCTTCGGAAAGAACCACTGGTACCCATTGCAAAGGAGGCTGGTGGGCCTCAGGGCCGGTCTGGACGCTGTGGAGCAGAGAAAAATTTATGCCTTTGCAGGAAATCGAAAACTGGACGTGCAGCCTATAGCCCAACGCTATTTCTACTGAGTTATTCCGGCTCGTAGCTACTATACAGAGTGACTACAAGTTGTGTTTACAATTCTGGAAATATATTTTGAAGTAATTAGTCAGGATATAGGAGCCGAAAAATTTGACATTAAACCGCAACTGTCACAGCCTAGAGGCCTTCGCTGCGGTACAGCTCATACTCGTCACATCAAGCTCATCTATACACTCTGAAGCAAGGGGAATTTCCCTTGTACTCATGCAACCTGTGTTGCAGTAAATGTCTGGCGCCGAGTAAGCATCCACTGCAAATTCCCTCCGGGAGAGTCGTGCTCGTTTCCCACGTTTAGTTCATATTAAACCACAGACACACTTCATTTTTCTTANCCCATTTCCGGGCTATGCCCCTGTGTTTACGTTGGAGGACAATGCTTCTCTGTAGTTGCAATGTAAGCCCTTGTTGTTAGTTAAGCACCACATCAGAAGGCGTATGGGGATGGAGGTATAACTTCATGCATTCTTAACTTCGGCATTAGTTTGACATTGAGTGGTCAGTTTCACATTCCGGCCGCTTTACCCTCGGGAATGAGCCCAGTCTACCGATTGGACAAAACGGTTGGTGAGCTAATAATGCGTGCAACTATACCTCCCACACCCCCATACGTCTTCATGGAGCTGTCCTTAAGCACACGGATATTATCTCAACAACTGACTATGAACATGGTAACTTTACAGAAATTCAAGCAGAACAGTCTTGTCTGTTGGGTTATAATGTAAGTTCGGACAGGATCCGACTTTTCGGAGAACATTGCCTCCATATTCAGGGTTTAAGAGTGAACCGCCTGCTTCGTCTGATTTCTTTCTTAGGTTACGCTTAGACAGTGAAGATGTAGGTGTTATGCTACTCCGAAACATTTGAACCTCCCAGAATTACACGGCATTGGAACAGGATAGAACTTAACGTCTATGATGACCTAAAATTCAACAGAATATTTTGTGCCCATTGCTTATGCATCGCAATGTTTGGCACGCAACAGACATCCTGCAACAATTGTACTCCATTAGCACAAAGTTTAATTTGGGAAATTTTGCCACTACTAGCTCGTATGCGATGATCTAATGGACGTTATTTCCAAAGCCGTAACATTTAATTAACGGATTTCCCAGTTCACGCGTTTTAATAAATTCAAATTATAATAAGATTATGGCATTAACTCGGGGTAACGCTTAGGGTCTTTGGGATCAGTGCTCGTAAAACTGCATGTTTCATCATTAGCATAATGTAAATTTGTTGATGATTCAATAACTGTTAAACCATATTTGTGCTGCTTTTCATCACGGTGACAGTTATCGGTAAATCTGCGGGAGATATATATATATACATCATTTGGTGGCGAATTTAGTACCTCACCGAGAAATAAGTTAACGTCAAAGTGAAGTTGTCCCTTTGCTTAATTGAACACCACGCCATGAAGATGTGTGGGGGAGAGGTAATGTCCACGCCTTCGTAACCTTGGAAGTATAATATCACGTGTCCGCGGTTCCGTGACTAATAATAACGGGTTCTTGATTGGCTGATTGGATTTTTTAACACCTTCTTTTACAGTCTCTCTTAATCACAATCAATTATAGCACTATCGCTTATCTACCCCCTTCAAAAATCGCTGGGAGACGTTCCATGCTCCTCGTGCTCCGTTTTACTCCTCTCACTCTGTGCCCTCTTATAATTCCTTGGCACAGACCCCACGGAAAATACGTGTCACATGTTATCAAGAATGCGTGTTTATTGGTTCGTTACCTTGCAATAAATTTGCTTCTGTTTGAAGAGCTAACTTCGGAAATATGATTACCTAACCGTTGCCTAGTAATGAACATATGCATCACAATATGGAGGTGAATTGTCAGCTTAAAGTTTCGGCCGCTTTATCCCTTCGGAAAGAACCACTGGTACCCATTGCAAAGGAGGCTGGTGGGCCTCAGGGCCGGTCTGGACGCTGTGGAGCAGAGAAAAATTTATGCCTTTGCAGGAAATCGAAAACTGGACGTGCAGCCTATAGCCCAACGCTATTTCTACTGAGTTATTCCGGCTCGTAGCTACTATACAGAGTGACTACAAGTTGTGTTTACAATTCTGGAAATATATTTTGAAGTAATTAGTCAGGATATAGGATTCGAAAAATTTGACATTAAACCGCAACTGTCACAGCCTAGAGGCCTTCGCTGCGGTACAGCTCATANTGATTGGATTTTTTAACACCTTCTTTTACAGTCTCTCTTAATCACAATCAATTATAGCACTATCGCTTATCTACCCCCTTCAAAAATCGCTGGGAGACGTTCCATGCTCCTCGTGCTCCGTTTTACTCCTCTCACTCTGTGCCCTCTTATAATTCCTTGGCACAGACCCCACGGAAAATACGTGTCACATGTTATCAAGAATGCGTGTTTATTGGTTCGTTACCTTGCAATAAATTTGCTTCTGTTTGAAGAGCTAACTTCGGAAATATGATTACCTAACCGTTGCCTAGTAATGAACATATGCATCACAATATGGAGGTGAATTGTCAGCTTAAAGTTTCGGCCGCTTTATCCCTTCGGAAAGAACCACTGGTACCCATTGCAAAGGAGGCTGGTGGGCCTCAGGGCCGGTCTGGACGCTGTGGAGCAGAGAAAAATTTATACCTTTGCAGGAAATCGAAAACCGGACGTGCAGCCTATAGCCCAGCGCTATATCTACTGAGTTATTCCGGCTCGTAGCTACTATACAGAGTGAGNCTGAGTCGACCCCAGGGCCATAATGCTGCTGGAAGGATTAGGTCAACTGGAAAATCCAGTAACCCCATCGGAACTCGAACCAGCGACCTTCCGGCTTGTAGCGTAGTGTCCCCAATGATGACGTAATGTAGAGAAGGATTAGATCAATTGAAAAATCCAGTCAACTTATCGGGAAACGAACCCGCGATCTCGCGGCTTGTAGCACAGTGTCCCAACCAACTACGCCCTGTATACTGCAATATTGACAAGAAACTCAAGCATAACCAGGATGAAGAACAAGCACTTCTAGATGCATACTTATAATTTCATCACAAATATTTCATTAACGCAGAATTTCCTTCTTTTATTCTGGTGCAGTTACATGCTACGGCATTTTGTATGAACAGCCATGCCGTGGCACGACCATACGGGTATACTCTCACGTATATATGTGTGTGACTATAGACGGGGTTTGGATTAGTGACCCGATTTACTGACCGCTTACAATTCGCGTTGCAATGAATATAACACTATCGCTATTTTCACACTTTACAATTCACTATTACCCACACTAGTGTCCTCAGTCTATTACAGTCTCCACAAGCCGTTTCCTGCCAACGGACTTGAACACAGGAACTATAACAGTTTCACTAAATTACGTGTACATAGCCCAAATATCACACATAAAGTCCTCTCTTCACAGCCTCCCATACGGAAGTGCCTGTCAACTGAAAATGAAAATGAAAGTCACATGCGACTAACGGTCAGTCAGTCAGTAAGTCTTGGTGTCGAGCCCCATTTGGGGCTCATGACCAGAAATTTCAACTATGTTCTTTGTCCTCTTCATAACCCCTAGGCACGGACCGCACAGAAAAAAACAGTTCGTCTGTTGTTCTGTGCGTGTTAGTTTCTGCGGGAACCTGTTTACCGAGCAGCTGCCTAGCAATATCCCGGGCATTTTGACGTGTTTACCGACCGTTACCAAGCAACGCATGTTCCTTCTCGCAATTGTTGCATAACAACAGCTATACACGCTACAATACGTTACGGGTCGGCTAAATTTAAAAAGAGGTTCGCCCGAATATTCTCAGTCGGCGCTCGCAACAGAGAATATTCTGTATATGTATTTCTCTATTATTAAGCATATATGTGCTTGTTATTGTCAGCTGTTGATATCAGTGATTCTAATAAAACATTTTACAAGGGAATTAGGAATAAAATTTATATTTGAAATTGAATAGACGCTGTCGATATTGGAGAGTAGTTGCCTTGCCTTTAAATACTTAACAGCCGAAAGCCGTAAATAGATCTGTAACACGGACAATTGAATATTCCACTATTAGATTCGGACAGCGACAGTGACATGTAAAGACGTAAGTAACTTTTAGCTTTCCTTTATTATTCAGACATTTGAGCGAGTGTTCGGTTGGTAATCTGTGTAGATAATTGACAGGATAAATAGTGAATCTGTTCTTTTCTCACTTCAGGATATTGAGGGTTCGCCTGATAACTCACTTGTACAGAGAATGATCAGTTAATAATGGCATAGAAGTAAACTTTCAAGTGTGGAATCAGTCTAAATAATATATAAGAATCTAATTTGTACCTCACAGGAAATACAGGTACATTACGTCTCCGCTACGAAGCACAACCGGTTCAGTCTGGTTAGGGAAATAATCACAGTTTATTGTGGGAATCATACGGAACACATAAATACACTGTGTGGACAGAATTCAGTATTTATAAATTCAGTCCGTACCTCACAGGAGACATATTACACGTCCATAACAAAGCCCAGCCGGTTAATGCTGATTAGGGAAATAATCGCTGTTTATTGTGAGAACCATACGGAACACACAAATACACTGTGGGCAAAACGAAGCTTTCTTTTGTTGGTAACAAGAAGTTTTGGGAAGAACTAATCGCCTACTTTCCTTTTGTACGACAAGGATCACATAGAGAACGAAAAATGTTAGGGTGACACCGAAACAAGAACAGCAAGGTGATTTCAAACGCCACGATTGCTTTAGTGGCAATCCGTACAATATGGAGCCAGTTTGCAGTTACATCTCTGAAAGCCGCTTTTCCTGAAACGCGTTCCATTGACTGCAATTACGGATTTTCGGTACAGACCGGGAATTCGAAGCCCGAAGTAAATTTATGTCTGTTCCCGGCCAAATAAACGTCCCTTCCCGTTTTGAAATTACTAATCACGTAATAATAATTCGCATGCAATATTTAAGAATGGAATTGGATACAGTGATGATGGCGAAATTCAGCGGCTCATGGATAGTTATTTGCAGGAAAAGAATTTTAGGCCTGTTCCAATTTCTATGGGGAGCCTACTAAAAATCGTCCAGTCCCTCAGTCTGTCTGTCTGTCTGTACGCGTGAAACACCTCGAGAAACATTGAACAGGATTTTTTTAATTTTATATGCCGAGTTTACGTAAAATCTGGTGAACGAAATCTAATTTCAGTTAAAATCGGAAAAAAGTACCGGACACACTACTTGCAGACTTGCATGCTTTTTTCCAGGCATCTTGAGCTTAATTCGAATGTAAGGTAAAAGGTAAACTTGCCCCTGTACTTAACTAATTAAGCACTACACCAAGAAGACGTATGTGGGAGTGGATGTATAGATCCATATCTTCTTGACCTTGGCACTAGTTGGAGGTGAATGGTCAGCTTCACGCCCCAGCCGCTTTACCCTCGGAGAAAGAGCCCTCGGTACCCATTGGATAGGTTGGGTGGACCCCAGAACTGGTCTGGACGACGTGGAGAATAGAAAATTCTTGACCCTAACGGGACACGAACTCTGATCCCTCGGTCGTCCATCCCATAGTCAGTTGATACACTGACTGAGCTATCCCAGCTCCTTTGTTCGAGTATAACTCCCAAAATATTTACCAGAACGAAATAAATCGAATATTTGTTGTAGAAAGTTGAGTCACCCTTATAACTCTGTTAACAAATTTTGAATTAACAACTTTCTCCAAAAATTCCACCCCATCGAGCGAGGTGACGCAGCGGTAACGTTCTAGATTCGTATTCAGGGACTGGTCGGTTCGGAACCCGATCGGGACACCGACTGACCTGACTGAGGATTTTCTAGGTCTCCCTCAGTATCTCCAGGCAAATGCTGAGATAGTGCCTCGATAAGACCATAACAGTTTCCTTCCAAATATTACCCATTCATCAGTCATTCTACTCTTCAGTGCACGCGGTAGGGTAGTTGGTTTAGGCACTATCCAACAAGGCGGAAGATCTCGGGTTTGATTCCCGATGAGGGCATTGGATTTGTCAATTGACCTGATTCTTCCAGTTGTAATATGGCTCTGGGGGCGACTCAGCCTCCAACAGAAATGAGTACTAGGAATATTCCCGGAGATAAACGACGGCCGGCGCGTAAGGCTGACAACTTCACCGCCATCTGTGAGCCGATTTTCTAAGAAATGTGGGATCCTCAACGTCTCACAACCTTATAGGCCTCCACGGCCTGTTACAGGGATAGCTTTACCTTTTTGGCTCCTTGAATTTCCTTCATTATTTCTGCAAGATTTTGAATTTTGCCTTCATTTCTATTTGTAGGGTTCCATATTCCGCTTGCATGTGGTACGATATTTTTTTTTCAAATGTACGTTATTGTTTTTTGTCCTGAATTATTTTGGTGTATGTTGCATTGCATCCTCCCTTATAATCTGAATAAATGTAGAACTGTTTTTATTGTTTTTATCTCTCCATCTGTCATTTCTTTTGACTATGTCACTTCATAGGTAAATAACGTGTTCCACGTTTTAAAAACCCTTATCTTTAAATTTTATTCTGAAATTTTCAAATTTAGGATCATCATGATCCTCGTATTCGCCATTTTGTCCATATTAATTTTTATTCAATATACCTCAATGTATATAAAGGAGTATATAAATGTCTGATGAAGTTTCTGATGTTGGACAAATATGAGTACTCACAAAATACACACAATTGCCTGAAATGAAATATGGCTTGTTCTTTCCGTGACATACTTCAAAACTTTAAGTTCATGTGACCGCTCGAAAAGTCATTGTTGTGGTAACCTGAAGTTGAATAACGACATTAACAAACCCCACTCTCAACAGAACATTTATATAGAGAGCTATGCTTTGGATTTGAGTCCGTTAATATAAACAAGCCTGAAGCATCCAGATGCTTTAATCATGGAAGCATATTGTAGCATATCGCTAATGAAATTGTTTTTTGAGATGTTCTGTGTGCAGTAGACATAATAACCTTCACGAGGATCCATACAGCGTTGTAACACAAGACCCTATCCATAGTATATGAAACAATAGCATTAGTTTATACCAACTTTATAATGAAAATATACCCTAAACGCTAGCGTAAGCCTTTTCTTTGTTCCCGGACAACTGCCTTCATTTCAACATGAATGCAAACTGGCAAAATGCAGAGTATGGCCAATATTGATTGGCTTTGTCTGCCAACAGCAAGCACCAACAGCTCTGTAGCTGATTGGTTTAAATAAGATTATCGATAATTGCAGGGACCTCTATTTAAAGTACGGATAAACCAAAATCAATATACGTTATATTATATTAAACCGAACTGACTGTATCAATACGACCAGCAATAGAATGCATTGAATGGTTTGTGAATTAATCTATATAAATAAAAGACAGATGAAATATGGTCTGTGGCAGCATTCATATGAATTCGATTTTGCAACAATATCACGTCTCGAGCCTGAAGGAAAGACCACGGGGAAGACCAAGCCGTAGATGGATGGACAATATTAAAATGGATCCTAGAGAGATAGGATTGGATGCTATGGACTGGATTGATCTGGCTCAGGATAGGGACTAGTGGAAGGCTCTTGTGAACACGATAATGAACCTTAGGGTTCCATAAAATGCTGGGAAATTCTTGATTAGCTGCAGATTTGGCGGCTCCTCCAGAAGGGCTCAGCTCCATAAGTAAGTATGTAAGTAACAATATCCGCTACTGATATGTTGGGATTTTGGACTTTATCCATCATCCTGGTTTTTAAGATAAATAAAACCAGGACGATGGATAAAGTCCAAAATCCCAACATATCAGTGTGTTATACACCATCGTCAGAATCCTATAGTAACTAATATCCGCTACGTAACAGTGCAAGACAGATGCTAAAAATAGACGAGTCTATAGTCATGTTACATGCCATATCTTTGAGAAATTATTGGTATGGAAAATTAAGTAGGGAATGCAGAATGAGAGGGGCGGAGTCGGCAATGCGCTGTACTCTCAAGCCAGATGGTTGTGTCTGGTTACATTATATCTGTGCTTCCATCCACAAACAATACGTCTCTGAAACAAGTAAACACCGAAAAAAGTAAAGCCGTCCCTGTAACTGGCCGTGGAGGCCCATAGCGTTCTGAGACGTCGAGGCTTCCACATTTTCTAGACAATCAGCTCACTGATGGCGGTGAGGTTGTCAACCTTCAGACGGCCTCACTTCATCCACACGAAGATTCCTGCTACTCATTCCTGTTAGAGGCTCAGTCGACTCCAGGGCCATAGTGCAGCTGGAAGGGTTAGGTCAATTGAAAATTCAAATGACCTCATCGGGAATCGAAACCGCGACCCATTGGCATGTAGCATAGTGCCTCAACCAACTACGCTACCGTGTGCCCCCCACAAATTCGAAATTAATTACGAGAATGTAATATTACACTTTGCCACAAAGAAAGGCTATTATATTTCGTAAGACATTACCTTTTTCCTGATTTTATTGTCCTTCACTGCATTATACGAAATGAACTTCAAGTTCTATACGAGTATGAACTGGATTTCCCAAGGCTTTTAGCTAATTGAAGGGTGGGCAAACAGTAGCTTTATGGCAGTACCATAGCTCAAGGCGTTTAGTTGCCTGCTTCTCACCGAGTCGGTCTGGGTTCAATCCCAGTTCATTTCATGTGTGATTTGTGGTGGACAGAATGACAGTTATGCAGCTGTTCTCTGAGTACTTCTGTTTCCCTTGCATGTTCTTATTCCACCAAACGATGCGTTTCTGTTATCTATCCTCTGGGACTGGTTCAGTGGGTCATTTAGGGCCAAAGTACCAAGGGACTCAGTCACATCCCAACCTAAGAATCCTTCTGATTACGTAAAAGTTATAATGTAAGAATAACCAGAAATTATGCAATTTCGGATTACCATAGCAACGAATTGTCAAAAGTTAACACGTTGTATGAACGTAATCATAGGTCACGAACAAGATAGAAGTTTATTGTTGCAATGCATCATGTATCTTATGTGGGTGTTGATATTGTCACGTGATAAATGTGACTGTGGACGGGGTTTGGATTGGAAATCCGATTTACTGAACTCTTACAGAACGTAACTACAAGTAAATATAGCGCTATCGCTGATTGATACACTCTGCAGTTCAGTACAGTACATAATGAGTCCTCTCAGTCTGTGTCTCTGCTGTGTCTTCGCCAGTCGTTGCTTGACAGTGGTTTCCAACGAAGTAGCTTCATCGGCTTACGTGTTCACGTCCTGACTGGCCGATGACTGCCTCACAACTAGCTCGACATTGCTACGCATCGGCTTGAAACAATGGGGGCTCCTCCGCCTCCCACAACTACCACGGGAGACTCTCTCACAACAGCCTCAGACGCAGACTGATCTATCTGCCTGCGGACTCCCCTTTTCTTGCAGGTACAATATTACACAGTCACAGAGTCGCCGGGGCGGACCGAACAGAAAACACCGCTTCTAACTTCTTACGTTTTCGTTAGGAAAATTGTCAGTCAATGAGAATAAGATAGCCAGGGTATGCAGCATGCATGAGGAGAACAAGAATGCATATAGGATTTTGGTGGGAAAGCCAGAATAATAGAGGTCATTAGAAGAATTTGGCGTAGATGAGAAGATAATATTAAAATGAAACTCAGAGAAAGTGGGTGGTATTGTATGGTCTGGATTGATCTGCCTCAGAATATGGACCAGTGAACACGGTAAAGAACGTTTAAGTTTCATAAAATGTTGCGAAATTCTTAAGTAGCTGAGCGACTGGCAGCTTCTCAAGAAGGACTGAGCTCCAGGGAGTTAGTTAGATACGTTATTATGAAAAGGTCTGTCGCTAAGTTGCTTGATACAGCTAATAGAATGCTGATATGAATTAAAAATAATAATGTAGGATAATTTTTACAATAATTCCGCTGGAGGATTAAGAAAATTTCCCTGGCCGGATTTGGCCCGCAGTCCATGGTTTTACCCACCCTTGATCTAGATATTGACAGCATCGTGAAACAGACTGCAAAGAGGCCTAAAGCAAAGTGGATAATTCATAATTCATAAAGCGATCACCGCGTGGCGTCACTGGGGTTAGTATTGTAGGAAGGAATAACAGGAAAGTATGTATACATTCGTAATATTCTGAAATAAATAATGTCTTTACATCAGTACCGCTCATTGCAAGAAACAGACAGTTTAACTAGTAGCAGTATAAGCAAAATGCAGAATAAAAATATTGTCACTTAGTATGTGCATGAGTGACTACAGACGGGGTTTGGATGGGTGACTCAATTTATTGACCATTTATACGCTCACTACTCGTGACTACACTCTACAGATCACTGACACACACAGACTAGTGTCCTGAGTCTATTACCGTCTCCAATAGCCTTTTCCCAGCAACAGATTTTAACACAAGAACTATAACACCCCTGCTGAATTACGCACTCCAAATATCACACATAAAATCTTCTCTTCACAGCCGAGTTTTCAACTGACCACAGTTGCGACTGCCACTGACTCTCTTTTCAGACCCGCGTAAAGAACTGAGTAAGCTGTAACCTTGTTTCTTGCTTATAAACTCTCGGCACGGACCACGTAGAAAACACAGCGCTTCCAGTGTTGTAGTCCAACTATTAAAACATTAAGAATCTGCTGACTAGCAACGGGCCTTGTGTTTGTTTCGCGGGAATGTGTTTACCGAGCCGTTGCCCAGATACGGCCCTGGTACATCCGCCCATCTCGCGGTCGTTGCATAGCAACAGCTCTACACGCTACAACATCTTTAAATGCGTAAGGGTAGTATCTCCTTTCAGTTACGGGATTGCACAAGTATTACAAAAATTGGTCAAAAATCACAATTTTTCTTCTCTGAAATCTGTTAACAGCTTTCAAGATTTGAATTTCTCACTATGAATGAATCACTAAAACTGTCTTTGGCGATTAATCACGTCAAATTCTTCGACACTGATAGTGGAAACGGAATAGACCTCCTAACTAATGGTCCCAGACTCAACTTCCGTGCAACTGATGGCCGGAGAAGATTTTAGGTTACCATTTTGTATGTGACTGCTAACAAATGGTGTGATGTTGGCAGCAATACATGACGTTGGTGTAGCCTGCCATGTCATGGAAACGCGGAAAGGGTTAGAATTATGTAGTTCGTTAGCTTTCGTCAAATTGCCAACATTTATCCGGAAGTTAGGCTTAATTCTGTTTGTGAACCGAATTAGTTACAAAGTTGTATGTCGACTAATGCTAAGCCCATTAACGATCAGTACTCATTCCATCGATCAGTCACAGACCCGACAGCAAGTGACCGGCAGTTCGAACCTTTGCACTATCGGCTTGGATAAAGTTAAAGGTAAAGCTATCCCTGTAACACATCGTGGAAGCCCATAGGTTTGTGGGACGTCAAGGCTCCCACATTTTCTCTAGACAATCGGCTCGCAGATGGCGGTGAGGTTGTCAGCCAAACGCGCCGGCCGCCTTTCAACCCCACGAAGAATCCTGGTACTCATTTCTGTTAGACGCTGAGTCGACCCCAGGGCCCTATCGCGGCTGGAAGGATTCGGTCTATCGAAAAATGCAATGAATCATCGGAAATCGAACCCGTGAACTTCCGGCTTGTAGCGTAGTGCCTAAACCAACTGCGCTACCGCCTGGACCCATCCGTTTGGATAGTGTAGGATAAGAACATAGTGTTAATTGCTATTACATCTAATGGATTTACTTGAGACTGGGAAGATTATTCGGACTGGACGGCCGAGGGGTCGGAGTTCAATTCCCAGTAGGGTCAAGCTCTTCTTCAAGTCGTCAAGATTGTTTCTGGGACCCAGCCTCCTATCCACTAGGTACCTCGGGCTCTTTCCCCGGGGGTAAAACAGCCGGGTCGTGAAGCTGACCACTCACCTGCAACTAGTGCCAAGGTTAAAACACGTGGATCTATATATGCACTCCCCCCATACGCCTTCATGACGTAGTGCTTAATTAGTTAATCACAGGGACAACTTTACTGTAAGCAATTTGAGATTATCGCAGCGGTTAATATGAAGAATACTGTCTTCAGAAATGTGACACCGCATAGTCAGAATGACAGTGTATTTCGGAAGAAAATACTGTTTCCTTTTTCAGTGTATAAAAGTAAGCGCAGCAAACTCAAAAGAGAAAGCAGACGTGCTTCTTCTGGGAAAGTAGAAGAATGGAAGGCAGCAGGTCTTCACAGAATGTTGGTCTCTTTCTACCAGACTACACCGTGTCACATCACAGAAAACAGTAACCTTCGTTGATAGTAATAGTTCATGTAATTGGTTTTCTGTTTCGAGCAGGTGACTTGCAGGATGAAATCGACAAATAGAAATTATATATATATATATATATTGTAGTGTTAGAGCCGTTTCTAAGCAACGGTCACAAACAAACAGGTTCCCGCGGCAACGTTCCGCGCTCAACAAAAGAGGGACTGTTGGGAATGGCGTTTTCTATGGTTGTCCTTACCGATATGTTATAAGAAGGACAACTGGAGTAAAAATACGCAGCTGGAAAGGAGCCGCCATTCAGAGAGAACTTGAGCACAGAAACAGAGGAATAGCCATTGTTAGAAGCCGTTACCAGGAAACGCCTAGTGAAGACACTGCAGGCTGGAAAACATTAATGTGTGTGTGTAACATTGATTTATGAAGTGTGGAGATCAGCGTTGGCGCTATAAATAAGTGTAATAAGGAGTTGTGGGTTCAGATAATCAATAAATTCAATATTAAATCCAAAAATCCATTAACAATCACTCCCTCGCGTTATTATATATATATACGTGTATATATATTGTGGTGCATGGTGTCTGTGGGAGCCGCATGCAGAATCTGTGGTAGATTAAATATGTATTTTAAATTTCTGTTTTCATTTCCGCCTGGCCTTCGGTTGTTTGGTTTTTCAAACCCTGTCACCACACTGTACTCGTATAGATCGCATACTTTGGATATAAACACTGCGTTGTCATAGCAACTGTTTCTTTTTTGCCTAAGTAACGAACTAGAAAAATAATAATATCACATGTCGCGGTTAGTGAGAGAAAATAAGACACTTTTTCAGTCCTTGCCTTGGGCTTATGAAATTCAAAGCAGCATTATATTCATATCGGATTTAGTATTAGCTCCTATCCGAAGTCAAAATAAACACATAGATGTTATAGGTAATGCCGTCTTGCATTATCAGAGGCGTATTTACGAAATGTCCATGAAAATGTTTGAAAGGGAATCGGGGGGCATAGAGCAACATGCTGGGTGGCTTGCAAATAACCAAATAATCCCTGGCTATTCGTCCTTCTTTAGAAACTAGCAATTGCTCAGCCGCTCAGTAAGTATATTAATATCTGGCGATGCGTACAGATTACGAGGCTCCCCGTTATGCAGATTTCTGTGTAATTCCTTTATTTCGCCCCTTCTAAAGCTAAATATTCTCCCCAACACCCTGTTGTCAAACACCCTCAGGCTGTGTTCTTATCTTAAGGGAAGATATCAGATTTTACACCCATACAAAACATGAGAGATTACTCTTTTAAAGAGTATTACAACAATTGAGAATTTGACAGCGGTTACTATGAAGACAGCTATCTTCAGGTATGTGACGCCGTGTAGTCTGGTAGAACTTCAACGTTTCGGAGCAGCATACTGCCCCTATCTTCGGGTTCGCAGAGTAAGAGAACCCAGCAAGAAGCAAACAGCAGAAGGCCCTGCTTGGTTTTACTTGCTAACATACCCTGAAGACTGAGGCAGCACATATCTACGAAACGTAGGTTAACTTTTGCCGGACTACACGGGGTCACATCCCAGAGGACAGTTTTTTAATCTTGTGGTTCATTTCTGCGGTTTACCAAGCGAATTACTGTATCCACTATGCGTGTTGTCACCTAGGTGAAATTACCCTAACTTTGTTGTGTTTATTGCTGCGTAACTGCCGGCACCAGTGAGCATCATAGGAGGGTACAGCAGGCTACTTCCATATAGATGTCACCACGTTAGTCAGCTACGCCCAACGAACACGGGACCCTAACCGTTCTGAATGTAGCATCAATATTTATCCACTGAATTTGCCTGTCAGTGTTTATGAGAAGAAACACCGATCAAAACGTACTATAAACAAACTTTGTACCTACCCGTAATGATCGCGTTAATATCTCTATGACCCTAAAGCTACACTCTCGCTATTTGCCATCTGTCGAATATTTTCTTTATACACACGCGGTAGCGTACTTGGTTGAGGCACCATGCTACAAGCAGGAAGGTTGCTGCTTCGATTCCCGATGAGGCCATTAGATTTTTTCTATTTACCTAATACTTAGGCCGCGCCATAGCTCAAGCGGTTAGTCGCTGGCTTCCAACCGCGGCGGCCCGGGTTCGATCCCGGATCTGGTCAAGTGGGATTTGTGGTGGACAAAGTGGCGCTGGGGCAGGTTTTCTCCGAGTACTTCAGTTTCCCCTGCCAATTTCATTCCACCAATTGCTCCACAATCACCCTGACCTATCATTTGGGGCTGGTACAATAGGCCAGAAGTGGCCGCAGTACAAGGGACTTTGTCCCACCCCACTAGCAATAAAAAAATCTAATCCTTCCAGCCGCACTATGGCCCTGGGGTCTACTCGGCCTCTAACAGAAATGGGTAGAAGAAATCTTCCTGGGGGTAAATGGCGGACGGCCGATGCGTAAGGCTGACAGCCTCACCGCCATGTGTGAGCCGATTGTCTAGAAAATGTGGGAGCTTCGACGCCTCACGAACTTATAAACCTCCACGGCCTCTTAGAAGGATACAACCTCGTTAAATGTTGTTATTAAAGTGAACAAGTCAAGGAGGAAGAGATGGGCAAGGCATGAAGCAAGAATTGGTGACAGTATAGGTTCACAATTTTGGCATGATTAACCTTAATGAAAGAGACCACTAGGAAGACCCAGACGTATATAGGATGATAATATTAAAAAGTGTCTTATATACGTAGGATGGGAGAATATGGATTGGATTAGTGTGGCTCAGGATATGGAACAGTGGCGGGATGTGAACAACGTAATTTACGAGCGGTATGAGGTTCTCAGATCGGTGGTTATGAAGAATGCTATTGTATCTTGGGCGATGTAACTTCGTGTAGTCCATTGATATTCGGCAGACGTTTCGGAAGAACATTTCGCCCCCATCTTCAGGCTCTGCTTACTACCTGCACGACCCTAGATTATTACTTAGCGTATTCTTCGACCCTGAAGATGGAGGCGACATTTTCCTCCAAAACATTGGTTGACTTTCAACGGACTACAGGTCGTTATATGCCACAAGATAGAACTTTTCATGGTAATAAACGTCCAGTTTTCATAAAATGAGGGTAATTTCTTGAATATCCGAACAAATATTAATTTCTGAAGAAAGACTCAGCTCAATGAGTTAGCGATTTCTGCACTATTTTATGATTTGAGGAGTACAGTCTTGTTGTTTGTACCGCCGTGTAGTTAGGAGGGAGTCCGACTTTTCGACAGAATATCGCCTCCATCTTCAGGGTCGAAGAATAGGCCAAGCAAGAAACAACCCGTCAGCACTCACGTTTCCCATTGACCTCCGTTCAGAGCCTCAAGTACGTTCGTCGTATTAAGTTGAATTTTATGTTCTTACAGCGACAATTTTGATGTGACGCCGTGTAGTCTGGTATGAAGCCACCGACATTTCGGAGGAATTTAATATATTGTAACGTGTTTGGAGTAGGTACCTCCACGATAACGCAATAACCGTGAACCGTTGCGTATACAACGCCGAAACAACGAACGAATCTCCCCGGAGACGAACAACCAAAGACTCGTTGCGTAACAACGGACCGTTTAAATAGTAGTAACGGAACCGTGAGAAATGATGTCTGGTATCCGGTCCGCATAACCCCTATATAAGCAGAGCTTATGACACATACAGAGCATTGAGAAGAAGACAGTCGTGAGAGCGCCACTGCTACAGACAGGTGGGATCCAGCCACGGCCAAGGACAGTTGACTATTAGAGTATTGAGCTAGAAGTCAGGCGATACTGCAAGCGGTAGTAATTGTAAGGTGTGTAAGTGTGAGTGTCCAATAATGATTCGCTAAATCCGAGACCCACGTGAAGTTATTTGTCGCGTGACATACCCAACACGTGACAATACATCCATTGAATTTGGCGGAGAGTATAACATATGAAACTCCTCGTTATGCAGTTTTCTCATACCTCCCCCTTACTTCATCTCTCTTCGGTCCAAATATTCTCCTCAGCACCCTGTTCTCAAACACCCTCAGTCTCTGCTCCTCCCCCGCTGACGTGCGAGAAGAAGCTTCGCATCAATACAAAACTACAGTCAATATTAGAGTTTCATATACGTATCTTATTTGTTGCGTTTCCATGTAGTAGACTGGAAGACGAGTATGTAACCAAAGTACTTCGTGGTATTTCTCAGTCCCTTCAGTCAAGTGCCGAGATACTCCGGCGTTTTTTGGGAAGGGGGTTGGGTGGGTCCCAGAACCGATTTGGATAACATGGAGGATTGAAAGGTCTGTTGCCCTTACTGGGAATCGAGTACAGATTTCTAGGCCCTCAATTCCATAGTCTAGTCACTATACGTACTGAGCTATATCGGCTACTTCTATAAATCTTATGGGGAAATAAGATTTTATAATTTTCCGTGACAGTTTCACTTCATGTTTTAAATGTGTGTAGGCGAACTTTACAAAGGAAGGGATTAAAGCCAGCGTTGGGCTTGTGGGAACTGAGCACAGTGGATGCACAACAGGGATGAGGGTGGAGAAGCAAACAGCCTACAATTTGGCCACGATATTTGTAATTTGCCCCTGTTATTCTCTCCCTACGCAGTGCTACCGTAGCTTTACATGTGAATTCCTGCAAGACGCATGCAAAATAGCCCATTCTGTCCTGCGCGATACTATTTTACCACGTGACTTTTCAAGGGTGGCCAAACTGTAGCTCGAATATTAGATAACACGTTCTCATGGCCTGATTTTATGGAATTATCCCGGAATTTTATTGGAATGATTGAGGAAAACCACGAAGGACTTCAGTTAGGTTAGCCGGTGTCCCGGCTTGGATTCGAACGCGGAGCCTGTCTAATAAGACATCTTAACATATACCAGTTTTTGTGGATGCACCTCGCACGGTAAAGTCGCATTAAGGATACGGAAGAGAATAGGGCTGACTGAGGTTCTGTGCACTATGTATTAACTAATTAACTAATTAAATAAGTAAACTAAGTAGCACTGTGGTAGCGGAACCCCGGACACCGCTAATACAGAAGCCCACCATTGGTATCAATTCTGAGCCGACTTTGCCTTTTCCGTTCCTCATAACTTACTCCCTATGATCTATCTGAATGTTATCTTTAGTTTCTTCCACGATCTTCAAATTGCTCCTTTCGAATTATACAATTTCATTCTTTTTCCTGTTTAATTAACCTTTTAAAGAATAACAGGCGTAGTCGGAGTCAGAGTTACTTTACGACTGGCGGTTTACGGCCAATCAGTTCGTCTTGGTGCCAAGTCCCTTGAGGCTGACGACGAGAGAATTTTTTTATCCCAACTGAATCCATGCTGTCACAGCTTTTATGTAACATCCTATCTGACGAGAGGATTGGTTTGTCTCTTATGAAGAGGCTTTGCCTTGTCAAGTGTACCTGTCACACATATAGCATTTATTTTAAATAATATGTAACAGTCCAGTCCGTCCCTCAGAGGAAACACATTACATTTCCGCTACAAAGCCCAACTGGTTAATGCTGTTTAGGGAAATAATCGCTGTTTACTGTGAGAACCATACGGAACACATAAATACACTATGTGGACAAAATGCAGTATATATAAATTCAATTCGTACCTCACAGGAAACACATTACGTCTCCACTACAAAAACCAACCGGTTAATGCTGTTTAGGAAAGCAATCGCTGTTTGTTGTGAGAACCATACGGAACACATAAATACACTGTGTGGGCAGAATGTAGTATATATAAGCTCAGTTCGTACCTCACAGGAAGCACGTTACTTCTCCGCTACAAACCCCAACATGTTAATACTCGTACTGTTTAGGGAAATGATCGCTGTTTACTGTGAGAATCGTATGAAACATATAAATTCACTCTGTTTCCGGGAATATAGACTTCTAGTACGTTAAAACAGATGGCATATGTATAACACTGGGCTTTAAGAAATTAAGTGGTTGTTTATTTAACGGCTCTGATAGTAGCTTAGACTCTATAACATCCAACGGTAAGTTGATTAGTGAATAATGAATTATATAAGCTGTGGAACGAAGCGGTCGTGGCCTGAACAAATACTATCCTGGCATTCTCCTGGAGGGACGGAGAAAAACCGTGGAGAACCTCAGTCAGACAATCTGGTCTTCAGGACGATATTTGAATACGAATCAGTAGTTATCACCTGGAATATGACGATCAGTTTCCATTTCCCTCTTTCCACACTGATAATGTAATGTAAAGTTGCCCCTGTGCTTAATTAATTAAGCAGTATTCCAGTATTCCATGAAGATGTGTGAGAAAGTGGACGTATAGCTCCACCATCTTTGGCTTCTGCACCAGATGGAATTGAATGGTTAGCTTCACACTCCTTCCGCTTTGCCCCCCGTAAAAGAGCCCCCGGCACCCATCGGGTAGGAGGCTGAATTGGCCCCAGAGCCAGTCTGGACGCTATGGAATAGAGAAGAGTCTCTTGTTCCTATCGGGAATCGAACCCGTAGCCCGTCGCTATACCGAGTGAGCTAACTCGGCTCCTACACCGATAACGTAAGATTCAGTTTTTGTACGTTCTTATGTAATGAACATCCACCTCTTCTTATATCAAGCGGTGTATTATTTATTTCTCAAATTTGAATCCGAAAACTTTAGATTTCCCCACTGTGATACCAGCTAGTGTTGGTGATAATATGCTGCCTGTTTAGTGTATCGCGCAACTCACGGAGTGATACATGAGTATGAAGCAATGGTAGAATGATGATTAGCTAGGGAAACAAGAAAATGGATGTCGTAGAAAATACACTCTAGTGCCATTTCGTCCGTCACGAAACTCAGATAAAGTCATATGGGATTGAACCCGAGGCCCCGCTGTGAGAACCAAGTAAGTATTTCAGCTATGGCACGACAGCGAATAATTGAAAGATTTTTAATTATTAAATTATTGGCTCCAGATTTTTCCTCGGTTCTCCATTAGGATACACATTTTCAGCCTGCTTCTTTTGCTTCTTGGCTTGGCTCTTCGATTGTCAAGTTCGAGACAGTGCGTTCTTCCGAAACGTCGGTGAACTACAGTAGTACACGGCTTCCCACCCACAGAGACAATACTTTTCATATGTAAACTACGTTAAATTCAACTCGAAACTGCGTTATGCCTGTGGAGAGATAATTTCCATGTAACCTCGTTGTCTCGGACAGGATTAGTGCTGGCCATATTAATGGTATTAATTGCTGCTTGGAGTCTTGTTATCTGGTTTGTGATGTTATTGCATGCTCCAGATAGTAAGATGCCTGCTCTGTAGTCTGTGCTACATAACAAGTCTCTCTGCTCACAGTGTTCCAGATAGCATCTATTGTAAAGGGACAATGCCTCTACAGGACGGTGGTCAAGTCTTATACTCCTTCTGCTATGAGAACGAGGGTGCGTCATGGCCAGTTAGTGACGTGGCCATTGCGTCATCGTTAGAAAGTTACAAATTCCATTCTTTAGCGTAACTAACTTCATGGAGCTGAGCCCTTCTTGAGAACCCGCCAGTTGTGCAGCTGCTCAAGAATTTCCCAACATTTTATGGAACCCGAAGGTTCATTACCATGCTCACGAGGACCCTCTACTGGTCTTTAACCTGAGCCAGATAAATCCAGTACACGCAACTCCATCCTGTATCTCTAAGCTCCATTTTAATATTATTCGCCCACTTACGTCTTTGTCTTGCTACTGGTCTCTTTCCTTCTCGCTTTCCCACTAATAACATATATGCATTCCCTCTCTCTCTCATTCGTGCTACATGCCGTGCCCATCTCCCTCCTTTTGATCATTCTAATTATACTTGGAGAAGTGTACGAGTTATGAAGCTTCTCATTATGCAGTTTTCTCCAACCTCCTGTCACTTCATCGCTGTTCGGTCCAAATGTTCTCCTCAGGCCTTGTTCTCAGACACCCTCAGTCTATGTTCCTCCCTTAATGTTAGAGATTAAGTTTCACACCCATACAGAACCACAAACAAAATTATAATTTCGTATATTCTAATTTTTATGTTTTAGGCAACAAACGAGAAGACAAAGGTTCTGGCATGAATGGTAGCAAGCATTATCCGAGTTCAATCTCCTCTTAATTTCCTCCTGAATCAAATTTTGCCACATTTTCAGAACATCTGTTAGCTATATTTATGTTATGATTTTGCCTTGCATTCTGGTGACGAGACAGTGACATGTAAATAGTTTTCTCTGTGTTTACTTCTAGACCAGTCTCCTTACTAGCGTAAATTAAAAGTTTTTGTGTTTTTCTTTATGGTATCTATATTATCACCCAGTAGATTCATTTCATCAGCACAGACCAACAGCTGATGTGCCATTTAATTTCAGTCCCACCTGGTTTTGCTGGACTTTCATTCTAAAGCAAAGTCTAAAAGCAGTGACGATGAAACATCTTGTTTTATACCATTCTTGATAGGAAAATTATCAGACAAATATTTTCCTATACGGACTTTACTACACATTTCATTTAAACACATTGCTTTCAAAAAATAAAGGTAGATGTATGAAATCACCTTGCTTTCTCTGTGTCTGTGAACCGCCACCCCCCAGTTAAGGTTTGAATACTTGAACCAATCTTTCTTAAACTTGTATATCATTGGCACCTGAGTCTATCGCAGCTACATACTTCATAAATACTTTCCATCAGTCTGTGTATCTGTTTGTGTGTCCCTCCTATAATTGCTAGAAAAAAAATCAGTAAACGTTTTCCCGCGGCAACGAATACAGGCAACAACAGAATAATTGTTGGATATGTCATTTTTTATACCGTCGATGTCTTATCAAAGGAGAGTCCATGGGTCTGCCAATCTCCTTATCGTTGCTAGGCAATGGCTGCATAAACACATTCCCGCGGCAACGAAATAATATTGGAGGCGTCGTTTACTGGGCAGTCCATGTCGTATCAAACGAAAGAACTTCTTATACATACTTCTGGTATTCACATGCCGGCGGGATATTCAGAAATATTTACAGAGATATTTTCTTCCGCAAGGTTGCCCACAAATAATGTGACGTGACCTGCTTCATAAAGTAAAGGGACTTGGTTAATTATGTGACTAGTGTCGAGTGACTGCGGAAATACTTTTTTTTTATTATTTTAGCGCTGTGTTTCGTTTGGTATGTGAACTTTGAGGTTCTTACGTAGAGAAGTGTGTATATGTTTACGTGTCATTTTACTACGCTGCCAATAGCTATCCGATTTGCTACCCAAAAGTTCCCGAAATTCGTCTGCCTAAGCTTAACCATTTATCGACATTTTTATTCTCCTCCAGCTCCTTCGAAGTAGTCCCCTTCTGCGTTAATACAGCGATCCCAGCAGGATTCCCATTCTCCTCCATCTCCTTCGAAGTAGTCCCCTTCTGCGTTAATACAGCGTTCCCAGCGGGATTCCCGTTCTCCTCCATCTCCTTCGAAGTAGTCCCCTTCTGCGTTAATACAGCGTTCCCAGCGGGATTCCCGTTCTCATCCAGCTCCTTCGAAGTAGTCCCCTTCTGCGTTAATACAGCGATCCCAGCGGGATTCCCATTCTCCTCCATCTCCTTCGAAGTAGTCCCCTTCTGCGTTAATACAGCGATCCCAGCGGGATTCCCATTCTCCTCCCTCTCCTTCGAATTAGTCCCCTTCTGCGTTAATGCAGCGATCCCAGCGGGATTCCCATGATCGGAAGCACTGCTGGAAATCAGTTTAGGTCAGCATCTTCATCACGTCCTGCGATTCACCCTGGATCTCTTCAACGCTCTCGAAACGTCGCCCCTTGATCTTCAATTTCGTATACCTCTGACTGGTAAGATGGTATATAAGTAATTTGGAAATGATTTGAAAGGAGGCGATCGTGGCCTAAACGGGACACTATTTCGGCATTTACTTGGAGGGACTGAAGAAAACTACTAAGGACTTAAGTCAGATTAGCTTTTATCAGTACCGAGATTCGAACGGAGCACCTCGTGAATATAAATCCAAAACGTTACAGCTACACGAGCCTCATTCGACGGTGACTGTAAAGATCACTGTCTTCTGATATGTGACACCGTGTAAACTGGTAGGTATGTAACTGTTTTGGAGGAATCTGAAGATGGAAGTAAAAGATTTCTCCGAAAAGCCGATATGATCCTTCAAGATATGACGTTTTCATGATGGTGACAGTTAAGATTATGGTATGTAGGTTTGTATTACCGTATAGTTTTGTAGCTGGATACCAGATTTCTGGGGCAGCATTACCTCCAGCTTTCGACACCATGAAGATGGAGGTAGTAGTGATAACGAAGCTTTGCTTGCTTCCTTGACTTATCTTCTGACCCTATAAATGTAGGCAGTATTGTCCTCCGAAACGTCAGCGAACTTCTAAATCGCACAGGATGTGGCAGTATGTAGAATATATTTAATAGAATGGGATGATATGGCCTGGATTGATCTGGCTCAGGATAAAGTGGAGAGCTCTTTTGAAAATGGTAGCTGAGCGAGTGGCGGTTACTCAAACACCCCGGGAGAAGAACGGGTATTTTTGCTTGTGTTAGATAGAGCAAGGCTAGTTCAGACAGAGATACGCTCTTTAGTGCAGTGATAGCAACCATGTGTTTCCGTGCCAGTGCAAGGCACACGCAAATTTCTGCTCACTCACACTGGATTTACATCTCAAAGCCAGAACCCAGGACCCTGCATGACAGTGCGCCTTTATGCAGCCACTCTCGTCTGTCGCATTGACACGCTGTGCATTCTCAAGCGCGAAATTCTCATAAAACTTTGCATATACAAAGAATCAGATGCAAAGACAATGTACATTCTTTCTGATATACAGTTGACCTTGATTACGTTACCTTGGAAACGGAATCGATATTTCCGTTGCTGAATACCGAACAAAAATGAAATCCGTCCAACCGCTAAAGCCGGTTCCTACAAAATCGCTGGACTACTACAATCGGTACAGACTGACTCTGGGGTCTACCCCAGCTCCTATCCAATGGGTACCGGGGGTTCTTCCTCGGGGGTAAAGCGGCCGGGGCCTGAAGCACACCACTCATCTCCAACTAGTGCAGAGGTCAAGAAAATGTGGATCTATACCTCCACTCCCCCATAAGCTTTCATGGCCGGTCTGGACGACCTGAGAGAAGAGAAAATTCTTGAACCAACCGGGACTCGAACTCCGACCCCTCTGTCGTCTAGCTCATAGCCAGTCGCTATATCAGCTACACAATCCTGGCTCCTATACTCACTTCTGAAAAAAAAAATATTGTCACTTGTATTAGTGACTGTAGAGGGGGCTCGGATCGGTAACTGGATTTATTGACCACTTACAGGTCGTAACTGCCCTATCCGTTTCCTGGCAACGGGTTTTAACACAGGAGTTATTGAGGCCTCAAACACCCAATATCGCTGTATTACAACACATGTAAAATCCCACAAGAAGTCCTCCGGCTGATTTCTAATTCCTCTTCAACTACGAACTTCCCGTGGTTATTTCCGACCGACAACTGACTACTGAGTCTGTCTTGTGTTACGACTGGCGGTCAGTCGGCCTGTCTGTCTTGGAATAAAACACCCATCTGGGGCTTAAGATCACATCTTTATTACTGTTAGACACTTGCAGGTTTGTTGATTGGGGCACTCTCTATGACGATAGGACAGGTCTGTCATTTAAAATTGCTGTTGGCCCTCGCCAGAGCAGTCATTCTCGGGTCCGAGTCCCGTGGGACTCGCGACCATATTTTACAGTCTCAGTTTCGAGACCTCCCTTTTCGTCGCCTCCTACGACTCGCAGGGCTACGGTGGAGGTATTCGAACCCGCCTCCACATTGGATACTGACTAAGCTCAAAATCAAGGCCGCGCCATAGCTCAAGCGGTTGGTCACTGGCTTTCCATCGCGGCGGCCCGGGTTCGATCCCGGGTCCGGTCAAGTGGGATTTGTGGTGGACAAAGTGGCTCTGGGCAGGTTTTCTCCGAGTACTTCGGTTTCCCCTGCCAATCTTCATTCCACCAATTGCTCCACAATCACCCTCACCTATCATCTGGGGCTGGTACAATAGGCCAGAAGTGGCCACAGTACAAGGGACTTACTCCCACCCCACTAGCAATAAAAAAATAAGCTCAAACTCAAAGTCTACGCTGGATCTTATGTCCTCTCGGCACGGACGAAACTATATCTTCGGTTTTGAAGGTTCCCAGGCAGTACCCGCTTGTCCTTCTGGTAAAGGTAACGCATATGATCGGAATTCATTTTTTTATATATGACGTTGGAAGGGCTGCATTATTGTGAAATTTTATGTGACATTGGGAGGTCTACATTAGGGCGAAATTTTTACGTTACCAATGGGAGGCCTGCATGTGAAGCAAGCAATGCAACGTGGAAATTGGGTACCAACTCAGCACACGATCGAGTTGACCGGTTGCAGGACCTTCCGGATGCAAACTGACCTCTAGCCAGCGGGCCGGCATTAAATGCACGAACCCTAACGTCAGACCTATCTGTCTGTTGCTTTATTTGAAAAAAGAAAATGTGTACGTATTTGTATTCACATATCTTTATTTTTATGTGCCCACATTCAGGTATCCCGGCCTCCAGCAGAATTGTCGCAATGTGTTGCGAATATAACCTCAATACCAGGCAAGAACAATACACCTTAATTTCTCAGAGTTACTTGTACTTGTATTTGTACATACTTGTCTCTACATACACAGCAGAAGGGAGAGAGAATCTACATTCCGAAAGCGTTAAGTATTTATTTGGGATACATTTCGTGACTTCCCGCTTATACACGTGTATAAAATTCAAAGACCTACTTGGCCCATACTAGGAAACCACATTGCTCTAACAATGGTCCTTGACGTATTTCTTGAGATGTGTTTTCCGTTGAATTTTCAGTGGGAATTACACAAATATTAGGTACGTATTTATGTAGAAAGGTACAATTGTGTCTAGGGGGAGTGCCATGGGGGAGTGACGGTATAGCTCCACCTGTCTTGACTTTGGCACTAGAGAAAATTATCAGCTTCACGCCCTTGCCGTTTTTTCCCCTCGAAGAGATTCCCCGACACTCCTTGGATAAAAGGTTTGGTGGGCCCCAGAGTCGGTCTGGACTCTGTGGAGAAGAGAAAAACCTTGCACTTCCGGGAGTCAAACCCGAGCCTTCCATATGTTTAAGCACAAAATATTTATATTTTCTTGACTTCCCATTGGTCCATATTACAAACGTACAAAACACAGTGTGAGAAAGAAGTGATTAATCGGCCTGCGCTAAGGAGACGCATTGAGTGATTAAAAGGAACTCCATCCATTCTCTGTCTTGCAAATTATTTTTTGTGACAGGTGACGAACTAAAGAAATAGGCAGGGATGTTCTCGCTCTGGCGATACCGTAACTTATAGAACAAAGGGTGTAGAGGGTGGGGTAGTAGGGTTGACAGACGCCGTGAAGAAGTGAGTTCATATTAGTACGAAAAGTGTGACAGATTGTGACATCTGAAAATAGAAATGTTTTGTTGACTGAATTGTCAGCGAAGGAGAAGTAACAGTAAGAAATGTATATAAGGAAAAGAAAACACGAGGTGAAAATAGCAATAAAAAGAAGATACGAGAAGGGATGGGGAAGGAGACGAGAATCACGCGAAACGTAGCTGTAACTAATGAGCGTGCTGCATAGTCAGATCCATCATCCATTGTTGTCAGCGCTCCTTAAGTCACTTGTCACTCCGTTTGGGAGCCGTGCACCTGAAGGTAGGAAAGGATCTTTAAATATTTCCTTCTGGTGGAACTCCCTCCGGCGGCAAGCCGACTGTGAGGCAGTGCCCGCCCCCATTTCCTACTCTATTCTGTCTACGTCACGTAATTTATTCCTTCTTTTGATACACCGAGTCTTCTATCGAGACGGTATCACTCAAGAATATGGTAATAAATTAAACGAGCTGTTACAGGCGAATAGAACTATCCTCTGGAATGTGACGCCGTGCAGTCTAGTGGAAGTTAGCAGACATTTCGGAAGAACACACTGCCTCCATTTTCAGGGTCGTAAAATATGCCAGGAAATCACACCGATCCGTGGTCTGCCTGGGTCTTACCCGTTGCTTGTTTAGACACTAAATATGGAGACCGTCCTTACCGCCTAAACGTCGCTAAACTTCTGTTAGTTTACACGGCGTCACATGACAGAAGAATGATTCCCAGCATAGTCACATCTCTGTAAGAGCCTCAAATCCAAAATATGACAGCTGAGCGCAGAAACTGGCCCAGAAATATTTTGTGTCAGATTTGAATTACTGAATGCGTATGAGGCTGCATTTCTCGGTCAATATTTGCCAGTTCATTTCTAGATCCTGTATGTTATAATGCATTAACCTATTTGGCAAAATCACAAAAAACAAGGAACAAATTATTTTAACCGCTCTGAAGTACAGTGATCTTTATATACATCAGCTGCTTTAACTTTTACAAAAAGTTACACTTTGCCCACAGTTCATTTATGTGTTCCGTATGGTTCTCACAATAAACAGCGATTATTTTCCTAAACAGCATTAACCGATTGGGCTTTGTAGCGGAGGCGTAATGTGTTTCCTGTGAGGTACGAACTGAATTTATATATACTGCATTCTGCCCACACAGTGTATTTGTGTGTTCCGTATGATTCTCACGATACACAGCGATTATTTCCCTAACCAGCATTAACCTGTTGGGCTTTGTAGCGGAGACGTAATGGGTTTCCTGTGAAGTACGGACTGAATTTATATATACTGCATTCTGCCCACAAAGTGTATTTATGTGTTCCGTATGGTTCTCACAATAAACAGCGATTATTTCCCTAAACAGCATTAACCGGTTGGTCTTTGTAGCGGAGACGTAATGTGCTTCCTGTGAGGTACAGACTTAATTTATATATACTGCATTCTGCCCACAATGTATTTGTAACTGTCAAACAGTAATGAATATCTGGTCATAAGCTCCAGATTGGGCTCGACACCAAGACTTACTGATTGACTGACTGTCTGTCGCAATGTGACTTTGACTTTATTAGAAGAAGTCTTGAGACAGCAGTGAGAAGAGTAAAATTTTGGCGTGAGATGGCCGCCAGCCTGGAAGTTACTCAGTTGGAGCAATGAGTTGTGAGACAGTCGCCGGCCAGTGAGGACGTGAACACGGTAACAGGGGAAACTACGGCATTTAAAGCCGTTACCAGGCGACAACCGGTGCAGATAGAACAGACTAAGAAGGCTTAATGCGTGCCGTATTGAATTGTAGACAGTGGAATTAGCGAAAGCGCTGTAGTTACTTGTTGTTAAGATTTGTAAGTGTTCAGTAAATCCAATCACCGATCCAAACCCCGTCTATAGTCACTAACATCACGTGACAGTATGTAGGAAATAATTCGGAAATTCTCGCAATTTATATCTGTCTCCAATTTGTTCTAAGCTTCTGCAATGTTATGACGGAAAACGTTTGGTTACTTGTTTAACATGTAAGTGTTTGGGAAATCTGTCTTTCGTTACAGTAGAATATGGTGGAACTCATTTCATAGTCACCCGGCGTTACACGTCCGGAGAATGAAAACAGACGAGGAAGTGCCCATCCGGTTAACGGCAATCCCTCTTATCCTGCTACTTAAGTTCTGCTCCATTCACAACTCCTGACTGCTAATTCATTGCGCTATTCTAGGATTTAGCCGCCATTATTACCCCGTCTTTTCAGCTTGGTACGGAAACGAGGAAACTCAAAAAACAGAAACTTTGACTGA
Organism: Cryptotermes secundus; assembly: GCF_002891405.2. NCBI lineage: Eukaryota > Metazoa > Arthropoda > Insecta > Blattodea > Kalotermitidae > Cryptotermes > Cryptotermes secundus. The sequence goes on along the minus strand of NW_019731262.1, from coordinate 1,645,367 downwards.
CTCTGGGTGTCCAGCTAGCGTATTGAAAAGCACTGTCCTCTATGTGGCAACGTCGTGTGAAAGGTATAAAATGTAAAGTTGTCCCTGTGCTTTAACTAATTAAGCACTACGCCATGAAGGTGTATTGGGGAGTGGATGTATAGATCCACATGTTCTTAACCTCGGTACTAGTTTGAGGGGAGTGGTTAGCTTCACGCCCGGGCCGCTTTACGCCCAGTGTCCGTTGGATAGGAGGCTGGGTGGGCCCCGGAACCGGTCTGGACGACATGGAGAAGAAAAATTCTTGACCCTACCGAGACTCTTAACTCCGATTCCTTGGTCGTCCAGCCCCTAGCCAGTCGCTATGCCGGCTCCCACAAGTAGTTCGGGAAATATCCTTTTTTTCGGTGGAATATATTGCATCCATCTTCAGAGTTGAAGAGTAAGCCAACCAAGAAACCAGGAGAAGCGGACGGCAAGCTGAGCACATTTTACTGCTCCGAAACGTCTGTCTGTCTCCGAATAGACTTTACAACCCAGACGTTGGTATTCCTCAGTCACTGCTGTGAGAATCACAGATCTAATGAATCTCTTTTCTCATGTTCGCCACTTCCGTTCGCTTCTGTTGACGTCATCCAGTATTTACATTAGTTCATTTAAAGAGGGCGCTGACTGGGTTGATGCACCCTTGTCTGCCCAATAAAATGCCAAAATGGTAGTACCTGCAATAGACAACTATCGCTTCGTTCCAAATCATTCACCTGTCATCATACCGTCCTTTTCAGTTCGTCAGTTATCCCATCGTTCGACGCTGCATGGCCTGATTACCGGCGGCGCAGAAAAGTTAAGCACAAAGCAAGTGCACACCTAAAGTCTTGCTTTATTTACCGTTAAACGCGCGGTAAACATAGTTACCACTGCTGTGTAAAAGTAAGGAAAAGGTATCCCTGTAACAGGCAGTGGAGGCCCTTACGGTTGTGAGATGTTGGGGTCCCATATTTTCTAGACAGTCGGCTCATAGATGGCCCCTGGTAAATGGCGGCCGGAGCGTAAGGCTGACAAACTCACTGCCATGTTACTCATTTCTCTTGGGGCACGCGGTAGCGTAGTTGGTTGAGGCACTATGCTACAAGCCGGAAAGTCGCGGGTTCAAGTCGCGATGAAGTCATTGGATTTTTTTCAGTTGACCTAATCCTTCCAGCCGGACTGTGGCCCTAGGGTTCACTCAGCCTCTAACAGAAATGAGTAACAGGAATTAATTAAATAATTTTCCTGGGGAGTAAAGCGCGGCCGGCGCGTAAGGCTGACAACCTTACCGCCATCTTTGAGCCGATTGTCTAGATAATGTGGGAGCCTCAACGTGTCACAACCCTATGGGCCTTCACGGCCTGTTACAGGGATAGCTTTCCTTTTTTACTTTTACTCGCTTCTATTAGAGGCTGAGTCGACCCCAGGACCTTAGTGCGGCTGGAAGGATTAATTCAATTGAAAAATCCATTGACCTCATGGGGAATCGAACTCACGGCTTCCGTCTTGTAGCTTAGTGCCCCAGCCAACTATGCTACCGCGTATCCCCTATTTCGTATGATACAGGTATGTTTATGATTATGATTGTGTTTTGAGTAGAATGAAGAATAGAACAAATGAAGGTACAAGTATAAATAAATAAAGGAAAGGATGAAAGGGAAAGAAATTCATGCTGGCTAATGGATCTCAGGTTCCTTACTGAAGGAATATTGAATTTATGTGTATTGAAGTGCATGCTCGTTATGTTTAATAGGCCCTACTATAGAATTCTCTTTGTGTGATCCACCAAGAAATTTGAACTTCGCTGTTTGAGAAAAGACGAACCGTCTTCTATTTTATGGGCGACATGCGATGCCTCCCGTAGGCCTAACTGATTCTGTATCGATATCACAGACCCTTCTAACAGACTTTTATGGAATAAAAGTAAGAAAAGAAGAAGCCTTTCCTTGTGTCACTTTCTTGGCAAGTGATGCTCCTTGAATAAGCAAACACTGCACGCACTACACCAGTTTATTGCTGAGTGCTTCAGCCTAACCACGTCTCTAACCATGAATTTGCTCCCCCCCCCCAAATTGTAAACATCTGCCACGGCCGCTTCATTCCACTCACTCACTCCATGCTACTTCTTTAGAAGCTACTAGTTGCCTACGTAGCCGAGTATTTATGCAACAATTATGGAACAAAATAATATTAACGTTTAATTTGATGTTCCCAGGCAGTGACCACGAAGATTAATGCCTTCCGGGTTGTAACGCCATGTAGATTGGAGAAAGACAAACGTTTCGGAACAACATATCACCTCCATCTTCAGGGTCAAAAAGTATTCCAAGCAATAAATCAACGGAACCAGGTAGAAAATTAGCTCTTTTTCCAGACCACAAGACGTCACAAACCAGAAGATCAATTTCCGTCTTTGTAAGAGCTTACAACTGGTCCCAAATTCATTCCAGTCCAGACCCTCCAATCCTCTCCCTTGTAAGATCCATTTTAATAGTATTCACCATCTTCGCCTAAGTTATCTTACCGATATCTTTCCTTAATGTTCTATGAAATGTTGTGTGCATTATTTCCTCTCCCATGCGTGCTACATGACTCATTTAACTCCTTTCATATTATTTCACAGTGATGAAGAGTATTGTTGTGTTATTCTGGGTTGTATCAGCGTGCCATTTTGAAGACGGGAACTGACTTTTTGGAAGCACATAGTGATATCTCCACGTTATGGTTGATTGAGTTGGGTTTGTTTCCAACCCCCCCCCCCATGGTTCCTAGTGACCCCTATCCACGTCATTCTCCTCGTATGACTTAGTCACATCGTTGTCTGAATTTCACCCTGAAGATGGAGGCGGGTTATTTCACGATTCACTTGGTATCTATACTGCGTAGCATTCCAATGGTAAGACGATTGATAAATAATACATTGGAAAGGATCTTGAAGGAAGTATTCTTGGCTTAATCGAGGTAATATTTCTGAATTTGCCAGGAACAACTGAGAAAATTCACGAAAATCTCGGTCAGGATAGCCGGTGTCCTGGTCTAGATTCGAGCCGAGCATCTCCCGAATTGGTGTCTAGAGGATCATCTCTAGACCAAGTTAATCAGTGACGCCATGTTGATGTCTTACAAGACTACACGGTGTGAACTAAGACAAGGTATGGGCAACAGCGAGTATGTCGCTGTGAAGGCGGTCAGGAAATCAAAGAGAATTGATTCAGACCCCCGCCTTATTGTGCAGAGAAAGCGTGGCCACGGAGTGGGTGGGTGAGTGGCTCATAGGAGTTGCCCGTAGCGTGCAGCACGAAGGTGCTTCGGCTTGTTTTGCGTGGTGAGTGTACTGCGGTCGAGAGTGCAGAAACATTCAGCGGCTGGTTGAGCTGCTCATGACTTGAGTAACCGCAGCGATCCATGGTACAGGTGTCTGCAAGGCCGCTTCTTCATTTATTCATGTATTTATTTATTTATTTATTTATTTATTTATCTTCGACAACTCAGTCGGTATAGTGACGGTATACTGGCTGGACGCCTGGGGTTCGATTTTCGTCAACGATACTCATAATATTCTTCTCTTCTCCACAGCCTCCTGGCCAGTACGTACCGGGGCTCATTCCTCGGAGGTAAAGCTGCCGGAGCATTAAGCTGACCACTCACCTCCATCTAGTACCGGGGTCAAGAATGGTGGAATTATACCTTCAGTCCCCGTATGTCTTACTGGCATATTGCTTAATTAAGCACAGGGAAATTTTACTAATTAATTAATTAATTAATTTACTCATTTCTACTGAGTATGTAGCATGAGGATATACCAAACTACACGGCGTCACGTCTTAGAATATTAATCTTCATAGCGACCGTTGTGGAAACCTTAAAATTCGGTATAATATTAAAGTTTAATTCCTGATTCATATGATAGCCTTATCATGCTATAATACATGCCTGTCACTTAGCGGGTTTTCTAAGCGGTAACGCTCTAGAATCTAGATTTATATTTGTTAGTTATGTGGTTTGAATTTTATTTAGGACACCCGCTAACCTGACAAAGGTCTGTCATTGTTTTCCTCAGCTCGTCCACGTAAATGATAATGTTAGGATAATACGTACCTCGATTATTCCTTTAGTATATTTTTGCCTTCCAGATCCTTTCCGATTAATTATTAATGTGTTGTACTATCCCAAGTTATGTAGCGTAGGTGCTAAAAGCGTTGTAAAATGACTCACGTACATGAACCCCTCAAATGAGTTCTTTAGGGGAGATGCTATGTTATTTTACCTTAAGGTAGGGTGAAGTTGGCCGATCACGGTGGCCGCGCGGTCTAAGGCTCCAACACTGGGATTGTGGCTTATGTAATTAAGAAACTGAAAAAGCGGCCAAGGGCAAAAGGGCTGTAGAGCCATAGATATAGTGAGAGAAATAAGTGAAGTTGCCCCTCTGCTTAACTAATTAAGCAGTACGCCATGAAGACTTATGGAGGAGCGATTGTATAGAAACACCTCGGTAAAATAGTTACCGCTGCTATATAAAAGATTGAAAATATACCACTCCTATTCTTCGGGCAATAGGTGATGTTGCGGGAGCCGGGGTAGCGTAGTCGGTACAGCGACTGGCTACGGGCTGGACGATCGAGGGGTTGGAGTTCAAGTCCCTGTAGAGTCAAGAATTGTCTGTTCTCCACGTCGTCCTGACTGGCTCTGGAGTCCATCCAGCCTCCTATCCAATGGGTACCGAGGGTTCTTCCCCCGAGGGTAAAGCAGTGGGGACTTGATGCTGACCTTTCACCTCCAACTACTGCCGAAGTCAAGAACATGTGGATCTATACATCCCCTCCCACCACACTCCTTAATGGCGTAGTGCTTAATTAGTTAAGCACAGGGACAACTTTGTAGATGATGTACCAATTTACAATACACAAATTCTCTCTTACATATCATATAGGGCTGCGCCATAGCTCAAGCAGTCAGTCGCTTGCTTCCCACCGCGGCGGCCCGGGTTCGATCCCGGGTCTCGTCAAGTTTGATTTGTGGTGACAAAGTGGCGGTGGGCAGGTTTTCTCCGAGTACTTCGGTTTCCCCTGCTAATCATCATTCCACCAATTGCTCCACAATCACCCTCACCTATCGTCTGGGGCTGGTACAATAGGCCAGAAGTGGCCGCAGGACGAGGGATTTAGTCCCACCCCACTAGCAATAAATAATTACGTATGATATACCGCTTGCCCCACCATTCGACGCTCTAAGGTCTGAAAACATTGTTAAATAAGACAGGAGCACAGTTTGTGTGTATCCGATATTGACTGCAGTCATGCGCAGGGACTGACTGGCTCTGAGGCCCAATTTGCACGGGTCAACGTACGACACGCCAGAGCAGTCCGCCGTGTGTAATTGAAAATGTAAACGCCCATGCTGCGAGCAATAATTGTTCGATCAGAACAGCAGAACAGTGGCTGATTAGATCCATGTACGTTCTAGAGATCCAAGATCGCGACACAGGAATAAGAAAATCATGTTCTTAAAAGTATTCAACATTTGGCCTTCCCGATTACATCAGAAAAAAGAAACAGGGAGCTGTTCACCTACTCCATTAGTGAGAAAGTGAAAGTAAAACTTTCATATTATCACGTATATGAGTGGCTATAGACGGGTTTTGCTTTGGTAATTGGATTTATTGAACACTTGCAGATCGTAACTACGAGCACATGTGACTATAGCGCTATTGCTAAGTCACAAACTCTACACAGTTCACTACAACACGCACTAAGTCTTCTCGGGCTACTATATCTTTACGAGACGTTGCCTGGTAACGGTTTCCAACGCCGTAGATCCCTCAGCTGTTTACGGCTTCACGTTCTCCGTGACTGTCGCATATCTCACTGCAGCTCGCGAGCTGAAATAACTGTCTTCCAACTGCTGAACTCCCAGGCTGGCGGCCACTTCACTCCAACCTACTCTTCTCACTGTCATCTCAAGACTATCTCGTAATCGCAGCTGCTACTCCTTATATAGCCTCGACACGGACCGCACAGATGACATCTCCCTACAGTTATTCTATTGTTGCATCATATGGCTCTCGCTCGGACCGCGTGGAGAGCATATTTGATGTTACTGTTTACGTCTTTTACCTAACAACGGCCGTTATTTGTTGAGTCGTTGCGTGGCAACATATTACAGTATGCTTAATCACGTACCGCGTCATGAAGACGTAGAAGGGAAATGAGGTACAGGTCTACCTGTTCTTAACCTCGGCACTAACTGAAGGGGAGTGGTCAGCTTCACGCTTTGGCCATTTTACTCCGCTTTCCGCCCAGTTTCTATTGTACAGGAGGCTGAGCAGGCCCCAGAAACGGTCTGAACTCGGTGAAGAGCATAAATATCTATTGTCTCTGACGGGAATCGATCCCCGATTAACCGGTCGTCCACCCTGTACCTAATTACATACTGACTGCTACCATTCAATCCAAAACCTTTTGTCTTCTCGTCTGCTGTCCAAAAAGTAAAAAATTAGTATATTCGGAACTATAATTTTGCCCCTGGGTCTGTATGAGTGTGAAACTTGGTCTCTGACATTATGGGAGGAACATAGACTGAGGGGTCTTGAGAAGAGGCTGTTGAGGAGAATATTTGGTCCGAAGAGAGATGGAGTGACAGGAGGCTTGAGAAAACTGCATAATGGGGTATTTAATACCTTGTACTCTACATCGCGAAATATGATTAGATTGATCATGTCACGGAGGATGAGATGGCAGAGCATGTAGCACGAATGGGGAGAAGAGGAATGCATATAAGGATACTGGGGGAAAGAAACAACTAGGAAGACCAAGCCATATGTATGTATGTACGTATGTATGTATGTATGTATGTATGAAGGGTTAGGCCTACTCGGCCCTTGCACTTAGACCTCAGTGGTCCATTGTGCTTCCCCTTTTTAATTATTCTCTCAGCAACCCCACGCTTCGGATGAAGCGCAGGATTTCAGAGGTGGGGGCGTCGAAATAGTCACTTGGTTCCATCAAGTACTGACCCAAGAAGACCAAGACATAGGTGAGTGGATAATATTAAAATGGATCTTAGAGAGATAGGATGGGATGATATGGACTGGATTGATCTGGCTTAGGATGGGGACCAGTAGAGGGCTGTTGTGAACACGGAAATGAACCTTCGGGTTCCATAAAATGTTGTGAACTTCTTGAGTAACTTGCAACTTCTCAAGAAGGGCTCGGGTCCATGAAGTTAATCAGTTATACATATCGCACTGGTTCCACCGCCTAGGAAGAATGGATGAAATAAGTTTTGGGCAAAATGATTTTACGAGAATACACCGCCCAGTGGAAGGGGGGAATATAGACCATGCAAAAGTTGGAAGGACCAATTGTGATTTTGAATTTGAATCCGGAAACCTCATGTAAAACTACACGTAGGAGTTCTAGATGTTGCTGGTACTGATGATTCTTTGACAGAAACCAGGATAGCTCAGTCAGTATAGTGACTACGCTACGGGTTATGCAACCGAATAGTAATTTGAATCCGTACGGACTCTCTTCCTCTCGACAGGGTCCAGACCGGCTCTGGGGCCCACCCAGCCTCCTATCCGATGGGTGTCGGGTGCTTTTACTCAACAGTAAAGAAGTCTGGGCGTAAGCGAATGCCAAGGTTAACCTATAAGAATACATGGAACTATACTTCCACTGCCTAAGGCATGCACTGTCTTCGCTCGCTCGGAAGCCGGGATCGTGGGTTCGAATCCCACTCAGGGCATGGATGTTTGTATGCGTGTTTCTGTGTTTGTCTACAGGTAGAGGCCTTCCGACGAGCTAATCACTCGCCCAAGGAGTCCTACCGTATGTGTAAGATCTAGAAAAACCGAAATGAACGGAGTTCATGGAGGTAGGCCTAGGCCCACTGGGGCTGTAGTGCCAAGGAAAAAAAATACTTCCACTGCTCTATACGCCTTCATGATTTGGTGTTTGATTAAACACAGGGACATAAATTAGCTCTATGGTCTGGAATATAACGCTGTGTCGGCTGTTGATAGTCAACCGACTTTTCGGAGAAAAAATTTTCACAACCACCGCTTTGAGAACTTCACACCCTACATGGGTTACAGAGGTTTTATATTGTCCCTTTGCGTGAAACGGGGAAGAATCATTTCGTCAGGGAGTGCTAGAGATGACGATGTTAAGGGGTTGTTCGGGTTGTGAATGCTATACCGTTTGTGCCACAACAGATGGTTGTTATGAAGTCTATGTGATGTATGTCTTCCTTCATGTGTTCATTATGTGAGTTTCCTAGGAACGAAGGTAGGGAGCAGCACTCGTACCTACCAACTCTCATTTCCTTTGATATCTTCCCTCTCAATCGTAACAACTTGCATGAGTTACACGTCAAAAGCAACTCCACACGACTGTTCATATCTTTGGCTGCCGCTTCGTGCTGACGATATTTCCACTAATGGCCAAAGTACTTTGAGTGTCCTTTTTTATTTTTAATAATATTTTAAAAATGTACAGCACTCCCATTCCCAGCCAGACTCCTAACCAATTTGTACCAGGGTCTCTTACCCCAAGGGTAATTCAATCACATCGTGACTCCAGCTACCGTCCAGCGCCGAAGTTAATAATACCCACAACTATGAACCTACTCCTCCCTGTACGACTTCTTGACTTAGTGCTTGAGTGAACACAAAGGGATGTCGCGGTTCATCGGTTGGCACTCCTGTTTCCCGTTTGATGGCTTCCGGGTTCAACTCCCGGTCCTTAAGCCGACTGTCCTCACAAGAAAGGTAAGGTGAAATGGTAAAGCTATCCCTGTAACCGGCCGTGGAAGCCCATAGGGCTGTGAGACGTCGAGGCTTCCACATTTTCCAGACAATCGGCTGACAGCGGTGAGGATGTCAGCCTTACGCGCCGGCCGTCCTTTACCTCCAGGAATATTCCTGGTAATCATTTCTGTTAGAGGCTGAGTTAAACCAAATGCCATAGTGCGACTGGAAAGATTAGGTCAAATTAAAAATGCAATGACATCGGGAACCGAACCTGCGACCTTCCGGTTTGTAGCAAAGTGCCTAAATCAATTACGCTACCGCGTGCACCACGACTATCCTCACTGAGTTTTATCATTGTTTTCGTTAGTCACTTCTGTCAAATCACGAGGCATTACTGCAGATTAGGCCACGTGCTTGGTATTTCCAGATCATCTGGAAATATTACCTCGGTCCTTCTGGGAAAATAGAGGGAGCTTCTGAATTATCTCGTGGTTTCCGTGGCCTGTAAATGGAAATCCCGACAGTAATTTAGAATCACCCAGACAAGTATATGGCTAGTACTTCGCTTGTGAACCTACCATTTCCTTTCAAATTGTTTCAAATTGAATATTCACGTGCAATCCTACTATTGGACGCCAGGTAGTTAGCAGCTGGCAGAACTGTAAACAGCCAAAAAAAATTGAGGTATGATGCTCTAAACGCCATGATTATTGTGATTTAGGCCGTCTGGAATGTGAAGCCGTGTAGTTTGGTACATTTATACCGCCGTTTCATACGAAGCTGTTGCCCCCATGCTCAGGATAGAGACAACAGATTACTCCGAAACGTTGATCAATATTTACCAAACTACACGGTGTCATCCCAGAACACCTTCCTCTTCAAAAAAAAAATTCACCAATTTTTTGTTCTCAGGATTCATTTCTGTATTAGGCATAAAATTTTATATTACAAAACACGAGAACGCACATTTCACTGCGAACAATTTAGTTGTTGCTACGCGCCTCTAAACACAAGTGAACACTTTGTTAGGTCTGTTGCAATTTACTTTTTGGAGGCCTGAGTTCGACTCCCAGGTCCAACGGTCCGACCTCAAGCTTAAGTCGTCACTTATGTACTACAGAACCCACATCTTACACATCATTTTAACCCACTTTCCTGATTTTGAAAAAAAGGAGGCATGTGAGATAGCCCTGCTGCCTGTCTGTTTTCTTTTTAACCCTACCCCCCTAATTTTTGTTAGAAGGCTTAAGAGTTCATCTGGATGTCTATATTTCCAAGCTATTTTTTTTTTCTGTGCAGTCCTTTCCATGTTAAGAGACTAGGCAATTCCTCCAAGAACTTTCTGTTTTAATAATACAAATCACACTGCCCACCCCCGCAGGAATTACTATATCATCTAAATTTGTTTCCTTTTCACTCTCCTCTTTTCTTACCATCCTGTCCCAGTTTTCTTTATATTGACACGCGCAGAGGTGACTATAGACGAGGTGAATAGATTTATTGACCACTTACAGGTCGTAACTACAAATAACTATAACACTATCCCTATTTCAACACTTTACAATTCACTAGAGCACAAAATCTAGTGTTCTTACTCTGTTACTAGACGTTTCCTGGTAACGGCTCCAACAATAGCTACTTCTTTGTCTCCGGCCCAAGTCCTGTCATCACAGACTCCCATACAGAACTCACTGGGTCGCCCCAATTGTCTTTAAGATAACTCCTCGGCATGTACCACGTAGAAATACCCAATTTCCATTGTTGTATTTCAACTCTTGCATTATTAAGAATCGGCTTTGGGCCGCGCCATAGCTCAAGCGGTTAGCCGCTGGCTTCCCAACGCGGCGGCCCGGTTTCGATCCCGGGTCTGGTCAAGTGGGATTTGTGGTGGATAAAGTGGCGCGGGGGCAGGTTTTCTCCGAGTACTTCGGTTTCCTCTGCCAATCTTCATTCAACCAATTGCTCCACAATCACCCTAACCTATTATTTGGGGCTGGTACAATAGGCCAGAAGTGGCCGCAGTACAAGGGACTTAGTCCCACCCCACTAGCAATAAAAAAATCTGCTGCAGAGCAACGGGAACGTGTTTACAGAGCCGTTGCCCAGAAACAATCGCTGTTTACAGAGTCATCGTTTAGCAACGGGTGTATACATACATTTTCTTGCGTTCTGCCATTGCTCCTTGGATTTGAACCCTTCTGTTCTCCTGATCCGTGTTCTTGCTTCCATGTATTTAAATAACATTCGCAGTGAGGCAGTGTGAGCTGCTGATTCAGAAGTGCAGAGAAGAGAAGTAGGCCTAGCCAAAATTTGCATAGTAAAATAAGTTACATATGTTCCAACACAGGACAACTCATTAGCGGTCTGTACCTCCTACTGTGCGAGCGTGCAGCCTTTAATTTAGACTACAAGCGTTGCACATGTGATGGGAAGGCGCAGAACGCCTAGGAAACTTTTGATTTCGTGAAACCGCACATTTATCACTGCGGGTTCGTACTCATGGGGTACCGGGTTCAGATCTTGGCTCGTAGAGTGAGAGTTTTAGTTCTTTTCTCAGCCCCTTCAGAAAAACGAAAAAAAAATATTTCAGATTAAACCACAACCTCTTCTCTCTTTACCCTTTCAAGTTACGTCCTATGTACTCTGAGATACTGAAAACGTAAATAATCAAACTTCACGACGCCTCTGTCCAGAAGGCCACAATCTACTCACATGGAATCTTTTAGTTAATTATTGTGTTCACCAGAGTCCGCCACTCGTCCATATTCTAATTCAAATTCATTTAAATTTTAATATTATCCTCCCATCTTCACCTACAACTTCATTACGGAGCATAACACGCTGAAACTACCATTGCATGTAGGTATTTTCCTCTGGAATTGGTAAAGATTAAGTGCCTCAACGTAATTAAGCATCGGGAGCACGCGGCATCGTAGTTGATTGAGGCACTATACTACAAGCCAGAAGGTCGCGGGTTCGAGTCCCGATGAGGTGGATTTTTTCAATTTATCTAATCTTTCCATCCTCAGTATGACCCTGGGGTCGACTCACACTCTAACAAAAGATGAGTACCAGGAATCCTCCTGGGGGGTAAAGGACGACTGGCGCGTAAGACTGTCAACTTCACCGCCATCTGTGAGCTGCCTGTCTAGAAAATGTCGGGAACCTCGACGTCTCACAACCCTATGGGACTCCACGGTCTGTTACACGGATAGCTTTATATATATATACCCCTTTCTTAATCCAGCATCAAGACACGAAGACGTGTGTAGGAGTAGAGGTGTAGCTGTACACATTCTTAACCTCGCCGCCAGATGGACGTGAGTGGCCAGTTTCACTCCCCGGCCTCTCTGCCACCGAGGATAGAGGTTAGGTGGGCCCCAGAGGCGGTATAGTTATTGTATGGAAGAGCAGTGTCCTTTATCCTGCCAGGAATCAATCCCGGATACCTTGTTTGTCCATCCCGTAGCGTAGATACCAACTGAGCCCTTCCGGTTTAGTGGAATTGCCAGAATGCATCTAATCAGGAGAGGAAATGACATCACTGTGTCCCCAGGAAGCAGCCGGTCCCATTGTTCGCAGAAGAAAGTTATAATTAATGCTCACGATGAGAGTTTGATGGTTGCAACTTCGGTTTTATTGCAGTTTCCATTGAACTCAGCTTTCTGCCTTTTTGAAGGCAAAGCGAGAACTAAGCGTATTAAAATTTGATGGGGAAGGAAATTTTTTGGGTGATTACAGGGCATCCAACTGTACAGAAACTTCCGATTTCTCAGTTCAAATAAACTCGAGCACGAATAAAAGAAGACGCCCCATTGTTTCTCACTTTCTCCGTGTTCTTACTTAATCAGTTTGGCGAATATCAGACTGACAGTTTTCTAGAAATTTCCTAATATTTCAATCTTAATAGAGTATTCCTCCTCATAGTGACGACGTTAATAATGTTATAACTATTTCTCCACTACCCCATACGTCTTCATAACATGGTGCTTAATTAATTAAAGTCCAGGAGTAACTTCACCTTTGTCTATCTGTGGCTGTAAAGCCCTTGTGGACATCGGCCGCTCTATCAGTCTCTTAATATATACACAGTCGGTAGAACTCCTTGGACGGGAGATCAGCCTGTCGCAAGGCCGCTACCTACACACAGGATAAACACACACACACATCCATGCCTCGAGTGGGATTCGAGATCCCAACGTTCGAGCGGGCGAAGGCGGTTCATGTTTTAGACCCCGCGGCCACTGTGATCGGCAATAGTTCACCTTTACCTCAACAAAATTTGCCATTTTTGTGTATGCGTCAAAGTATTGTCATAATTTGTATCTGTTACTCTCCCAGTCGTGACTATGAAAAGTAATAATTATAAGATGTGACGCCGTGAAATCCGATAGAAGTTCACCGACGTTTCAGAGGAATGCACTCTAGGTTTGAAAATCAACCAAGCAACGATCAAGAAGCATTCAACAAATTGAGTAAGTTTTCTTCTAGCTTAGCATATTTTCAACCTTAAATATAGAACAGTACTTTCCTCCGAAACATCGGTGAACTTCTACTGGACTACATGGCGTCCCATTCCAGAAAATAGTACCATTAAACTTGCTCTAAATTCGAGTGTCCTTTGTTTGCATCAAGACTTCACACGAAATATTTTAACATTTCTCTGTAGATGGCTCCAGACACCTTTTCAAACGGGGACTGATAGATGGCCGAACCTGTGAAAGGTGCCTACAAGAAGATGAATCAGTCACACATATCCTGTGTGAGTGTGAGGACATAGCTTATTTAAAATTTCATCACCTGGGACCATCTTCATGGAACCAAATGACTATTATGATGCCCCCATAAATAAAGTCCTACATTTCATTCGAAGTAGGAATAATAAAGGGTTAATCCAAAAGAAGCACAATAGATCATTGAAGGTCGCACTGCAAGGGCCGGTTTTTATGGCCCACCCCTTACACACACGCACATACATAGATGGCTCTAAAATGGAGGTATGTATGGAGAAATGTTAAAAACCGAAAGTCGCGTTCGACTGGATAGCATTCGGCTCCCTATTCGAGAGGTCTCAGTTCAGATCTCGGCCGGGGGATCGTATGTCCTGTCTGAGTTTGTCATGGTTTTCCTAGATCCCTCTGCATAAATTTTATGATACTACCTGAAATTAAACCACTGAGGCTTCCTTCTCAGTCCTTTCCATTCATTATTCGACGCTATAGAGTCTGAAGCACTGAGCCGATAAATAAACCGTACATAAGTAAGTATATAACGGTTCAAACGAAGCAGGGAATGCGTATCTGGTTTCGTGGTCGAATTTAGAGTATCGTGCCCCAAAATAACGCAAGTCACATTGTCGGTTCCCTTTCCCCCCCCCTGACACTACAGCCCCAGTGGGCCTAGGCCTGCCTCCATGAACTTCTCCGTTCACTTCTGTTTTTCTAGATCTTACACGTTCGGTAGAGCTACTTGGGCGGGTGGTCAGAAACACAGTAAAACGCACACAAACATCCATGCCCTGAGTGGGATTCGAACCCACGATCCCGGCTTCCGAACGAGCGAAGACAATGCACTCCTTAGACCACTCGGCTACCGTGACCGGCCCGTCGGTTCCCTTTACCATGCGCTTTTCGTCATACTGAGGCCAGTTGTCATATCTCCTGTCCACCCACATCACTCCGGTTATTTAAGTGCCATCTCATATCTTACTAATCCGGTTACTCAGCTGTCGCCTTCTATCCGTTGTACTCAGCGCGGGCAAATAACTATCATGTCTCTTATATAGTTTATCGTGTGGATTCAGATATTTAACTGTTACTCCTATCCAATTTGGGGGCAGGCGGTATCGTAGTTGGTTGAGGCACTATGCTACAAGTCTGGAGGTCATGGGTTCGAATCCCGATGAGATGGACTTTTTTCAATTGACCTAATCCTTCCAGCCGCACTACGGTCCTGGGGTCGACTCAGCCTCTAACAGAAAATAGTACCAGGATTCTTCCTGAGGGTAAAATCGGCCGGCGCGTAAGGCTGACAACCTTACCGCCGAGTGTCTAGCCTCAACGTTTGACAACCCTATGGTCCTTCACAGCCTATTACAGAAATAGTTTTACCTTTACATTTACCTATCCAATTTACGTTGTCATTCTGGTTATTTGACTGTCATATCTCCTATTCAGTCCTATTATTTAAGTTTCATATCTTCTATCCAATGACCGTGATGGTATAGCTTCGCTGACAGGGAATGCGAGTCTCGTTACTTTAAGTAAATGGCACGTAAATTATGGAGGGTGAAAATAGTCGTGACATCTAAATTGCTTGTTCCTAAGCCGCCCTAACACCCCACTTAGATGCTGCCCTTACATACAAGGGGCTGATTATGTCCCCCCCCCCAAATTTTTTTATGTTCTGATCACGAAATAGGATGGAAACAGTAACAGAAGTGCACCATATGAACTGGATGAAATTAGATTAAATTTGGTCGAGATTCTACTTAGGACAGCGTTCCCGAAGGAAGATTGAGTCTAAGAGACGATAGAAAATCGTTAGATTTAAGGTCATCATTGCTGTGATCATGGACTGTACTGCTTATTCGGATATGCCGTTGTGAAGTCTTCTCAAAGGTCACAGACCTTACTTAGGAACATATTGCCTCCATCTTCAGGGTCGAAGACGAAGCCAAGTGCCCCCCTCCAAAATCTCTTAGTCGGAGGCTTACTCAATACGGCTAATAAAGGTAAAGCTATCCCTGTAACAGGACGTGGAGACCCATAGGCTTGTGAGACGTCGAGGCCCCCAAATTTTCTAGACAATCGGCTAAGAGTTGGCGGTGAGGTTGTCAGCTTTAAGCCTCGGCCGGCCGCATTTTACTCCCAGGAAGAGGCCACGCCATAGCTCAAGCGGTTAGTCGTTGGCTTCCCACCGCGGCGGTTCGGGTTCGATCCCGGGTCTGGTCAAGTGGGATTTGTGGTGGACAAAGTGGCGCTGGGTCTGGTTTTCTCCGAGTACTTCGGTTTCCCCTGCCAGTCTTCATTCCACCAAATTCTCCATCGTCATAATCATCCGGGGCAGGTACAATAGGCTAATCAGTGGCCGCCGTGCCGAGTGGACCCTCTTGGACTCCACCCCCCACTAAGTGAAAATTTACCCCCAGGAAGAATCCTTGTAGTATTTTCTGTTAGAGGCTGAGTCGACCCCAGGGCCATATTCCGCACTGTAGGTCGCGGTGCAAGGGCCGAGAAGGCCTACCCCTTATACATTCATTCATTCCTGCTGGAAGGATTAGGTCAATTGAAAAATCCAGTGACCTCGTCGGCAATCGGATCCATGGCCTTCCGGCTTGTAACGTAGTGCCTCAACCATCTACGCTACCGCACGTTCTCGGTGTGGGTAAAATATTTATTGCCCCTTTACATAAAGATAAGTCAAAAAGTGATTTACCAATTTCAGTAAATCATCAATTAGGACTAATTCATTTTCTTCGAAATCGGTTCGTTTTTGTCTCGGCTTCCGGGGAAAGCTTCATCCCCTCCCAACACACACACATACGAGGCTGCCACGTCCAATTTGTGTAACGCTGGGCTAGACGGCTGAAGGGGAATTTAGAGAAATACGCTGCAGGAGGAAGCGTGACTTTTCGAGGGAAATGTGCAGACGGTCGGTCTTCTGGGCGTCTTTCTGTGACTGATGTATAGTTTTTACTTAAGAGTAGCCTCCCACAATTCACGTTAAATCCACACAAATCTATTTCATGCTAAACATCAACAACATAACTGGTCAAAAGTGAAACAAGAATCGCTAAGCACAGACACAATCCACGCCACAGAAACAACGGAAAAGTAAAGATAGAAAATACGTGTAAGATTTGAGGTTTTAACAACGGTGATTATGAAGAAGGCCGTTTTTGGGATGTGGCTCCTTGTAGATCTTGTGTGAACCAACGTTTCCGAGGAACGTGCCGCCTCTATCTTCAGTCTGCTAGCCACCTGTTCACTCTGGTTCCTCGCTCGCTGATTTTTCTACCCTGAAAATGAAGGCGATACATTCCTCCGAAACGTTGGTTCACACGAGATCTAAACGGCGCCACATTTCAGAAGACGAAATTCTTCATAGAAAATAAAATTTAAGAATTTTAAAATAATTTTAACCAGATTCAACAATAACTGAAACTAATTTTAACCAAATTTTAACATGATCATCGAATAAAAAAGGTAAAGCTATCCCTGTAACAGGCCGTGGAGGCCCATAGTGTTGTGAGACGTTGAGGCTCCCACATTTTCTAGAAAATCGGCTCACAGATCGCGGTGAGGTTGTCAGCCTTACGCTCCGGCCGGATGCCCTTTACCCCCAAGAAGTTTCCTGTTACTCGTTTCTTTTAGAGGATGAGTCCACCCCAGGGCCATAGTGCGGCTGGAAGTATTAGATCAATTGAAAAACCACATGCTCTCATCGGATGATAATCGAATAATAAAGTAAAGAAGAAATGCAATGCTGCAACCGTGTATGAAATCTACCTGATGATGACCTTATAAGGTCCGAACATGTTGTATGACAGACAACGCAGCATACCACCCACCCAGAAACACGACAAGAATCCGCGTCTCGAAGGCTGTCCTTTTGAATTAAATGATTAAACTCTACGGTTGCTGATTCCGTTTCTGTATATGTCGATCGACCATTGAAGTTGACGGCAGAAGCATAAAAATTCAGTTCAAAGTGCTTTCTGATAGCACCGGTGTCCTATCAAGCATCAGGAAGTTTCCGATACGGAATACCGTTTACAGATCGATCGGGAGTAATATGCATGAAAATGAACCGCTTTAAAATATCTCTTGTAACATCATTTTACTTCCAGGCAGTCCATAAAAGTGCTTACATGTTTCACTGATGTTCTTCTCTTCCTCAGGATGCGAGAGAACATGTCGGTCCTAAACTTCGCGCCTGGGGACTGCAGCAGCGACTCTCGTGTCAATAGAACGAACCTTTCTGAGCGGGTTCAAGTAGCCATGTACGTATGTAAGTCTCACACAGTAAATGTTCAGAATCATGAGCAGCTTTATGCAGTAAGACGCCTATAAACATATTCCTATGCATGTAAACCTATTTACTTTTGTTTTATAGTGTATAATCACTGATCGTTTTTATTCATTCAGTATATATGAGAACTTGACGTCACCTTATAGTGAGTAGTTGCGTGTGAACAGAATGTTTGTTTTTTTATTATAAGAGAATTATTCACCGTAGTGTTGATTATTTCACTGATAAGCCCTTCTGCTAATCTCTCTGATTAGTGTGCACTGTATACTATAACAAAATTTTTGCTAAATAGAACTCATAATTGAAATAACGTCACAAAAGTGAGTATGTTTTTTAATTCAGTGATTAAATCAATGGCTCTACAGCCCTTTTCGTGTCCTGGCCTCTTCTTCAGTTTGTAATCATTTTATACAGACGGTAGGACTCCTTGGATGGGGGATCAGCCCGTGGAAAGGCTGCTACCTACACACAGGACAACATAAACACAGAATAAACATACACATAGACGTTAATACCTTGGGTGGGGTTCGAACTCACGATTCCAGCGTTCGAGCGAGCGAAGACATTTCATGCGTTAGATCGCGCGGCCACCTTAATCGGCAGAAATGTATGTATGTAAATAGTATTATTGTAATTTTACATGTTTATAAAGTTAAATAGTAGTACATTTTCAGAACGCTATTGCACTCTTCTAATTCTAGAAACATCGACAGATTACTGCAGTAGAAACTGCCTCTTTCATGGGGCACATTCTTCGGCGTATAATGGTGAAAAGATAACCCATGTTAATTGTTATAGATCACATTTTGTGGGGTCAGGTGATTTTCAGCAGTGCACGTCTCACGTCCATATATTTTAATTACGGCTTTGATACTGAAATTTATCAGTACCATGACCTACATTACGTCATATTATATGAATGAAAAGCCGTGCTTATAGCTGATGGAATAATGGGGGGGGTATAATCTCGGCTTACGGATCATGTCCCTGATGATGGCACTATTTTATACCGCAGTGTCACGAAGCTAGAACAAACGGGAGCAGAAATGAATGCGCAGGGCTTGACAAACCAACTCATCTGTTGGGAAATGATCAGAGGACAGAGAGAAACGGACGGAAAAAGCTTCGATTTATTGGTCAGCACTTTCAGAGCCTGCACGCACACTTGCGGAGGTCAGGACACTGTAGAGGGAGAATAAGGAGGGAGAGAAGTGAGGAAAGGAACAGCACAAGAAGAAACGCTGGAGTAAGAGGTGGAATATGGAGAGAAGGAGCAGGAAAGGAAAAACAGGAAAAGGGTAGGAGAAAGAGGAGAGGGAAAGATTTAGGAACAAAGTAAAAATGGAAGGAAAGAAAGATTAGGAATAGAAGGACAAGCATGAGAAGGAAAGGAATGACAGGAAAAGACTAAGAGAGGCAAAGAAAGAATAGGAGAAGAGGACGAAATGAAGGAATGGGAGCAAGTAAATATAGCAGGATAGAAAGAGGAGGAATAGAAGGAGAAGCAGGAGAAGGAAAGAAGTAACAGGAGAAGAAGGGAAAGAGAAGGAAGGGCAAATGAAAAATAAGAGAAGAGGAGAGAAAGAAGGAATAGGGGGGAATGATGGTCTAATGAAAAATGGGAGCAAAGGAGTGTAGGAAAAGAGGGATAAGAATAGAAGAAGGAGAAGCAATGGAGGAATATGAGAATAATAATAATAAGAAGAGTATGAGGAAGGGAAGAGGAGAAACATAGGAAGAACTGGAGAAGTCAGAGATGAAAGAGAGGAGCGAGAGGAAGATAGAAGAAGAAAAATGCAAGAAAAAGATGAAGAGGGCAATAAAAACGAAATAGAAGAGGACGCTTCTCTCTTGCCTTGGGTTCCAAAAGACCCCGCATCCCCCCACCCCGCTAACTCCGTAGGCCCGCTCGCAATTCTGCGAATAGCCTATGAAATTCGCTACATCCGTCCGTCTGTCTGTGCGCTTGAAACAGCGCGAGATCCTCTGAAAGAATTTTCATGAAATTTGATACTTCGATGTTTCACTTAAATTTGTCCACGTGTTCAAATTGCAGTTAAAATCATATGAAGATAAAGGACACTTGACATTAATCCCTACGAATGTATCCATTATTACTCGATGACTGTATCGGAGAGAAAAACATTTCGAACAAAATTTGTAGAGTACATAACATATTTTGTATTTAACAAATTTCTTGCTAAAAATCTTAAGGCTTCCTGGAAAAATTAGACAGTAATTACTACGCTGTGGATAAGTAGTCTAAATTTAAATGTAACAATCAGCAGTATTGTGTGGAACACACGCGGAGGTTCCCGGACAGCGAACAGTGGTTTTCGGAACACACGAAGATTACCATAGTCTCTTATTCTCTATAATAAACAAACGGATTTTCCTCCAACCGAAATTTATAGGTCTGTGTTAATATACATATATATAGTTAAAATATAATTTTGCGTAGGAGTACAAACAGCTGTTTGAGCTTATATGTGTAAATACTTAAAATGTTTCAGCTTATTTCATTAAATACTTGAGCAAGAACATTAAGCACTGATGTATAATTGCTTCTGCTGTGTTTTCCTATATATTTTTACATTCTTTTTTACGTCGAACATCAAATTTGAATACCAAATGGTGACTTATATGCCTACACGTGTTATACAGTATGTCCCAGGAGGAAAGGTCACTGTACTGGAAGGTCATAGTATCGGCCATTCTAAGCAAAAAATTTGTATATGTACGTGTGTCCTATTCCGAACGGTTTCCGAGATAGGGCTATTTCACTGTACACAGTACACTGTACGCTGTACGGACGAGAAACACGCCATGTCCTCACACGAGTTTCAAAGTGAATTGATGTTGACGGTGGAATTTTCGAAAATGTATTATACAAGGTAAACTGTACCAACAGCCGGTCACGGTAGCCGAGCGGCCTAAGGCACGTACTGTCTTCGCTCGCTTGGAAACCGGGATCGTGGGTTCGAATCCCACTCAGGGCATGGATGTTTAGTTTGTGTGTGTGCGTTTGTCTGTATTTGTGTACAGGTAGAGGCCTTGCGACGAGCTGATTACCCGCCCAAGGAGTCTAGAAAAACCGAAGTGAATGGAGAAGTTCATGTAGGCCCACTGGGGTTGTAGTGCCAAGGAAAAAAAAACTGTACCAACTTTGTTACTTGAACAATAAATACCGGTATTAGAAACACTGCGTAATAACTCTTTGTTCTCAACAATTTTGGAACTGTACAGTGAAATAGCTCTATCCCGGAAATCTTTAGGGATAGGACACACGTACATATACACTTTTTGCTTAGAATGGCCGGTACTATGGCCTCCCAGAATACTGACATATTTCTCCTGGGACATGCTGTACATAGGTGATATATATTTTGTATCCTCTGCGTGTTATGTGTCGGTTAGTTAGTTAATACGGAAAAAATAAAGCATCACGGGTAGGTGCCACATGTCTTGGGGAGAAATGTCTGGAAGGTAGCCATTTTTATCTTTCTGCTGTTTATTTTACGATTCTGTCAGTACCGTAGACTATATAGCGTCGATGGTAAGATTATTAGTGAATAATTAATTGGAAGAGAATTTGTTGTGGCCTAATTTATGCGCTGTCCCAGCATGTGAGGAAACCACGATAGATTTCAGTCACAATAACCGATGTTTCGGCCTAAATTCGAACCTAGCAAGTCTCATGTATGAATATCGAGAGTTACCTGTTCTGTGTCTCTCACTAGTGAGCTGAGCCAATGTTTGTCGACCCCTGGTGGTTGGAATTACTATAAATCAAGGTTTATGCCACCTCTGACGTCATGTTCTCCCTCACGAAATGATACTATCAATAATCCCGCGTAAAAATGCCACAGATTCGAGACTGCCATGACGTGAAGAGAATATTAATAAAGTTCTATTACAGTGGAGTTCAAACAGCGTGTAACGAATAAAAATCTCGTAACCTGTAACCATTGAGAAGAGTAAAGATACGTGTTTCTCTACGAAGAAGATTGCGTCATTTTAAGGTCTGAGAAGCTCTATATACTAGAAGAACCATTGCCATAAATTTCTCGAAAGGGCGTGCTGTAGGTGATGACATTAGAACCAAAGTACTTGACACGATTAATTTAGAACACCCTGTATAACTGAGTTCACAATAACAGAAACTTCCGGCTAACGGTATAAATCACATTAGTTACTATACGTATAACCTGCATTGACGTTAAAGTCTCCATAAGCCCACATAGTATATTTGTGT
Organism: Cryptotermes secundus; assembly: GCF_002891405.2. Taxonomy (NCBI): domain Eukaryota; kingdom Metazoa; phylum Arthropoda; class Insecta; order Blattodea; family Kalotermitidae; genus Cryptotermes; species Cryptotermes secundus. The sequence continues at coordinate 1,623,321 of NW_019731262.1, read as the reverse complement.
GATTCCTGTGATTCCAACAAAAACTACTATTGTTTCCCTAAACAGCATTAAACCGCCTGTATCTGTTGGTGAGACACGGTGTGTTTTCTGTGGGGTGGGAGCTGACATTTTAAATATTCATATGAATTTCAGGATTTAAATGATGTTCCACTTTACCAAATATTCTTAGAAGTTTCCATAATAATAAAGCGAGACATGTGGATATAAGACACGAAATGAAAAATGCATATAAAATTTTCAGTTGGAAAACACGAAGTGGACATACCATTCAGAGAACCTGAGTTTAGGTGAAAGCATAGTAATACAAAGAATTCTGAGCGCAATTCATGCAACCTTATTTCTTGTTGCACAGAAATCTAGTCCTACAGATCAAATGGCTTTGTTGTTTTAGGATTTTATATTCTCACAACAGTGGTTATCAAGATTTCTGTCTTGTACGATATAACGCCGTGTGATTCATTGAAAGTCAACCGACGTTTCCGAGGAACATGTCGCTTGCTACCTGCTTCATGCTGTCCTTTTTTTGCTTGGCTTATTTTTCGAGCTTGAAATTGGAGGCGACATGTTCCTCCCAAACATCTGTTGACTTGCAACGGACTACACGGCCATATATCCCAGAAGCCAAAACTGTTCACTGTTATTGCTATTATTTTATTTGGCTTTTGTGAAGGACTTTTTAACCTACCTACACATTTTGTATACATTAATTTTATTATACCATATCTCGAAGTTTCATACCGTCGCCATATTTGTAATTGTTCAAAAACGAATGATATATATATATATATAGGTACGATTGTGAGCTATTTTGATACGGAATTTCACACCCCTGCCAGCAATGGTTTGTTAGTTGTCGCCATCCGACCGAAAGTTAGGCATAATTTTCACACTGCCGACATGTTGTTATTTCACATAATTATTATACGCGTATACATGTATATAAAGGTGAGATAAAAGTTTTGAAATTACGCCGTGTCGGATTACCGTAGCAACGAATTATCGAGCGTTAACATGTTGCATGAGCCTGCGTTATGGAGCAGATCACGAAGGAGTCAACCGTCTTTTGTTCCAGTGTATCGTGTCCGTCCATTCCTTCATTCATCAATGGCTTCACAGCCCTAGGTTAGGCCCTGGCCTCCTCTTCACTTTCATAATCAAGGACTCCTTGAACTAGTGATCATCCCGTGGCACGGCCGCTACCTGCACAGAGATCAACACAAACAGAAAAAACGCACAGACAGACATCCATGCCTTCAGGGTCATTCCAGGTGAAATCATCCAGAAAGGTCGCTCACCATTTTTAAAAAAATTCAAAATTTGTACACTTATTTCTACATATTTTCACATCTAAAAAAAATGTTAAAATAATTGTGATCCGCTCGGTTCTCCCGGTACAGCCGTTTTTATAATGCGAAAAACGCGTTTTCGGCTCAAATGGAGGTTTGCGTTATCTTCTGTATCTCGATAACTATTGACGCTAGAGACTCCAATGAAAAAACAATTTGTTCTTCATGATATGGACAATGAATCATATCAACACAAGATTTTACTCAATTCACTTTCTCTAGGTGTAATTAAGCTTGAAACTTACCTATCGATTTTGAGAAAACCGCTATTTTTCACCTTCAAAAACCAATGGGAAGGGGAAAGTTTCAGATCTGTGGTTTCTACCCTTTATTTTCTCCTACATGAAGAATATAATCACATAGTTTTGAACACCGTACCTATTTTTAAAAAAATTTCCAGGAGCTTCCAAACTTTGCTCTGAGCCCCAAATCGGCCATTTTTAACGTCTCATATCTCCGGTGGGGAAGCTCCGAAAATTTTGAAATTCATAGCAAATAATGCCCTATTCTAGAGTAACTTGAAGTTAAAATTACAACTTTGATATTCAAGTAATAGCGAAGTTGTGGGCACTTTAAATTTTACAGATTTTGCAGAAAATTGTTCGTTTCTCGTTCAAGACGAGATTCAAAGTTTCCATTGGGTAAATCAACAGGCTACACTTCACCATTTTGTGTATTACTACAAGGCGGACATTATAAGAAAATGTCCAAGCTTGTCTATAATCAGTGATGATGTAAAGCACGATAGAACCACAGTTTATGTGTTCCAAAAATTTCTTATCGCCGATATAAAAGAAAATGTGCCTTCAGTCAGGAAAGTTATTTATTTCAGTGATGGCGCTGGAAGCCAATATAAAAACAAAAAGAATCTGTCCAATTTATGTCATCACTATGAAGACTTCGGACTTGAAGCAGAATGGAACTTCTTTGCCACCTCGCACAGGAAGAATGCCTGTGACGGCATTGGCAGCACCACGAAGAGGCAAGCAGCGAAAGCCAGTCTTCAAAGAACTCATTTTAATCAAATCATGTGCCCGCTAGAACTGTAAATATTCTGCACAGAAAATATCCCAGGAATAGTTTATTTTTTGTGCCAAAAGAGGAAGTTGCAAGAAATGAAATCATTCTAAAAAGCATGTTCCAAAAGTGCAAAACTGTGCTCCACGCAAGAGAAAAACACCGGGTCGTCCATCTGGAGGAAAACATGGTCAGGTGTTATAAAACATCCAAGTCCGATGATTTCGAAGAATTGGTGATAGTGGACACTTACTGAACTACGTGTACTTTCAAACAAACTGGAAAATATTCATCGGAGTACACAAAGAACTAATACCATTGGATGCAGGTAAGCCAATTGTTGAGGTATTGGTTTCTTTTGGTAAAATTCAAAGTGCCCACAACTTCGCTAGTAGTTGAAAATAAAAGCTGTAATTTTAACTCCACGTTACTCTGGAATACAGTATTATTTTCTATGAGTTTAAAGTTTTTCGGAGCTTCCCCACCAGAGATATGAGACGTTAAAAATGGCCGATTTGGGGCCCAGAGCAAAGTTTGGAAGCTCCTGGAAAATTTTGGAAAATAGGCACGGTGTTCAAAACTATGTGATTATATTCTCCATGTAGGAGAAAACAAAGGGTAGAAACCACAGATCTGACACTTTCCCCCTCCCATTGGTTTCTGAAGGTCAAAAATAGCGTTTTTCCCAAAATCGATAAGTAAGTTTCAAGCTTAGTTACACCTAGGAAAAGTGAATTGAGTAAAATCTTGTAATATTGTGATTTATTGTCCATATCATGAGGAACAAATTGGTTTTTCATTGGAGTCTCTAGCTTCAATAGTTATCGAGATACAGAAGATAACGCAAACCTCCATTTGAGCCGAAAACGCGTTTTTTCGCATTATAAAAACGGCTGTACCGGGAGAACCGAGCGGATCACAATTTTGTTTAACATTTTTTTTTAGGTGAGAGTCCAGTGTCGGCCGGAATATCGTAAGCAGTAATTGTAACACTGCAAGTGCAAATGTTTGTAAAGTGTGTGTAAGGCGAGCGAACGGAATAAACTCGCTATATCAGACAACGGCGTGAAGTTATTTGTCGCGTTATACACCCAAAACGTGACAACTGGTATCAGAAGTGGGATAAGACTTATACTCGTGACTGACCGGATTCGAACTCAAAACGTGACAATATGTAGAAATAAGTTACAAATTTTGAATTTTTTTTAAAAATGGTGAGCGACCTCTCTGGATGATTTCACATGGAATGACCCTTGAGCGTTCGAGCGAGCGAAGAGAGTTTATGTCTTAAGGCGCGAATGCATTACTCGTGCTCGTGCTCGTGCTCGTGCTCGTGTGACTCGCTATGCTCGCGAGTAATGTGGACGATATGACAAGTCACGAGACAAGCAAATTTTAAGTTTTTAATTTAAAAACTATAGCCAGTAAATTAAAATACGACTACAGCCTATACACTCTACGAGTAAATATATGGATCCACGCGCCGAAGCCTGGCGAGCAACTGAAGTAGAGTGGACCAAGATTTACGGGCACAAGTAAAAGCCAGACGAGTATCCCGACGAGCACGAGTAATGTGGACGTGCCTTTAGACCGCCCGGCCACTGTAACCGGAGAATCATGTCTATACTGATGTAATATTGATGTAAATAAGCGAAGTGTAATATGCTACATATAGGTTGACTATTGGTGCGTGTAAAGTGTATGATTGGAAATGACTACGGGAGAAGTGTACGAAAGCTTACGTAACTAATCTTTCCCGTTGAATTCCTAAAGGACGTTAAAATTAGTTCTGCAGGAAAAAACATCCGAAACAAATTTGCACATTTTCCGGAGATCTGCTGAGGTAAGTGACACTATTGTTGGACACGCATCGTTAAGTTCGCACATCCGCCATGTTGTTAGCACTGATAGTACGAAGTTATAGAGTAAGACGCTGGGATGCCATGCAGTGGCACAACATTCGTACCAAGTTTCGAGGGGCGTGCAACAAGACGGCTACCGACTCAAAGTCTGGGGATTGTTGATCCCACAAGAGAGAAATTAGCGTCCCGTGTGTCATGCTTAAAATCAATTTCTCGTGTTAATACAATACGTGTGGCTGTTGCTGGGGACCCGATCGCGTCCATGACTTGCGCGTGCCAGCGTGTCCGAAGGGAGACATTAGTATTTCAGCTGCACTTTAGTGTTATGATTCCCTCCAGTACGTGGTCCGTAATTTACTGTTATTGGCAGATACATTAGTCGAGTTTCGACGTACAAAAGTATCCCCAGATGTATAACAACCACTCCGTTCCCGCGAAAAGTTGTCCATTAATAGGCATGAAGAAAGAGAGAGAGAACTTTATTTTGGGGAGAAGAAAGAGAACAATTTTGTTATCAAGTTCCCAGGCTTCACTAGTTTGCCCATCTGATAAAGGCAGTATGAAAGTTGGATAGTTAGAAGTATTGCTCTGAGACAGAGAACGCGTAATTTCCTTTTCTTAATTAATGGTAAATTGTATAGTTAGCAAAGCGTAATTTGGGGGCTCTTAGAACAAGGGGATAAATTTTGATAAATTTCAATCGGGAGGGCTGCCTGAGAAGAGTGCAGTAGCAACTGGAAACATGGGGACTGTATCTGCATTTGCTTGAATACAGAATAAAACTAAGAACTTTGTCGCCCTTAAATAATTTAAGAGTGTAAAAAAATCCAGGCCGTACATCACAAGTAACACATTACGTCTCCGCTACAAAGCCCAACCGGTTAATGCTGTTTAGAGAAATAATCGCTATTTATTGTGAGAATCTTACGGAACACATAAATACACTGTGTGTAGAGTAGAATGTAGTGTTACAGTATGTTACAGTGGGTGTTAGATTCCGCTGGACTTCAGAGGGTTAAATTATGTTAATGTTTAATGTTTGAATGAACGCTTTAATGTGGCAACAGTTTCATTTTCTTGATATAAAATGTGTCATCCAGCGGTTATCGGGTTCACTTTCCCCGAGACAGAGCGGTCACGATCTGTAACCTAACACTCATCGTCATTTAATGCCAAAGCTAAGAATGCGTGGAGCCATATTTCTACTCCCCATATGTCTTAATGTCCTGGTGCTTAATTAAGTACCGAATGGAGTTTTCTTTCACCCCGACAGCCTGTACCGTTTCTACATTTATCTGACACGTCTGGTACGCATTACGTATATTGCTGAAGACGTATTGATCCCCTTCCCACTGTCCCCTGTCTGCATTTTCAATGCATCTGAGCGTACATGTTTTACGAGTGTTTGGTGTGATGTTATGTTCCAGCGTGGCTGGCCTCCAAGCGATGCCCCGTGCTAGATATGCGACACGCATGCCGGAGATGTACGAAATTACGGAAGAGTGTAGGAGACCTTCTGCACAGAAACACTGCATGGGGGTATATTATGTATTACATATTTCGTGTGTATGTATATTTATATACCAGCAGTTACGAATGGGCGTGTCCGGGCCACAATATAAAGGGGTGAGGGGTTAGGGGCATTCAGCCGGCAGGGATAATCTTCTGTAATAGGGATATCACGCAGGTACTGCTATAAAATATACGCTTTTTGCGCGTGTTAGAAAAAACAGAGTTGGGATGGAAATTTAGGTTTAAAAATTTTATGTATAAAAAATTAATATATTGCTAAAATACTCATTTGTGATAAGAGGATTATTAGCCAATGTCATGTTCCTACTTGGAAAGGCAATAGATTGTGGATTGGTGCCCCAGTGTAACAAGAATACCCCCTCCCCCTTTGTTCATTAGTACTGGCGTGCTTCGTTGTTTAATTTCTCTAGCCCGCTGTTCAATCCTTTGATGCGTCTAGCGCGGGTGAGAGACTATAAAAGGGGAGGTGCACACCAAGCCGAATATTCGTACACGGGAGTTATCCAAGGTCTGAAAAATGCTCACTAGCCTGGGTGTTTATACAAATATTTTGAAGTCACCTATTTAACACAATGACTTTATTGAAAACGTCGGATTATTAAAGAATGTAGAGCAGTCGGTGGAATGAGAATTATGAAGGTAAACTGAAGTAATCCAAATCCCAATGCCAGTTTGTCCATCAGAATTGTAATTTCATCAATTGCTCCACATTCATTAATCATCGCATCATAGTTTCGATAGTTACAGCGTCGTTAATTAATCAACTAATATTTTTTTAGTAATGTTAGTAAGATTTATAAACTATTGTACTCATGGGACTCGGAATTATTATTTTTAGAATGTTTACTGGTCGCATAATTTTAAATTAATACAGTACTTAAATATTTAACCCGTACCTCACAGGAAACATATTAGGTCACCAAAGCAAAGTCCAACCGGTTAATGCTGTTTAGGGAAATAATCGCTGTTTATTGTGAGAACCATACGGAACACATAAATACACTGTGTGGGCAGAACACAATATATATAAATTCAGTCCGTACCTCACAGGAAACACATCACGTCTCCACTACAAAGCTCAACCGGTTAATGCTGTTTAGGGAAATAATCGCTGTTTATTGTGAGAACCATATGGAACACATAAATACATTCTGTGGAGAGAATGCAGGGGTTCATAATATTAAAGCAAAATATTTCTCATAATGCTTTAGAGGGCTAGCAAGTAGCATCGGTACCGACGTTGCGGAGGAACCTGTTTAGTCTGTTTCCAGGGTAGGGTATAAACGAAACATCCAAGAGAGTGGTCAGGATGTAGGTAAGGGAAGAACGGAACAGTAGCTTACTACAATAAATTTTAACGAAAGTAACAGAATTCAAGAAGACGAGGAAGAAGGCGTAAGAAATGCTGGATGACCTTGGGGACAGAAGAGGATACTGTCATTTGAAAGAGAAAGCTCTAGATCGCATTAAGTTGATGAATTGTTTTGGAAGAGACTGTGGACCTGTCGTCTGACAGATTACTGATGATGATGAACAAAATTCATCCCCATCATTGTCCGAGATATCAAACACACAANACTTAAGACGGTATTTATCCATATATATTGTGTGAGTGTAACAGGATGCTGAAATATAATATTGTACACAACTCCTTGTTTAAAATATGTCTACATTTCTTAATCTTAACAACGGCGTTAATTAAATATGTCAATTTATGTGCGTGTCTGAAGTTAGACCAATTTTACTCTGTCCAGTACGTAGATTATTTTTTTTCTGATACCATATATGTGTTTCTTATTCTCCTTTATCACCCCAATGTCCTTTCAAGATTATTTATTTTCTTCTTTTTAAAAATAAGAAAGTAATGTAACGTCCGTTCCGCGCCAGTTCCAGCCAGTTCGCGGGAACACCGTTGGAGGCTGATCGCAGTCTGATGCCCATATAGACTACTGGCTGACATTATGGAGGAAGAGAATAAATCTCATACCTCTCCCGGGAATCGAATCCCGACTTCTCGGTCCTCCAGCCTGTAAACTAGTCACTGTAACGGTTGAATTATCCCGGCTCCCGGAATTACACGTTCTACATTAAAAAAAACAGTAACAGGGCGACAGGCTGACAATTGCAGCTGTGAAATTGAGGGATCGTACGGTTCCTGGATGTGTCGCTGGGTAACAGCCACATACACATTCATACTCCAGGGAAAATTCATCGAACGAATCAGACGGTTGGAGCGGTCGCATTATGAGAGTTTCAACAGCCAATAGGCACTAATTTGAAACAATTTCACAATTGTCAACCTGACTATGATTTACTCTGCACGTCCACAAGTTTCGTAATAAAAGAGACTCTAAAATTATACGGCGAGTCGATCGCTAGCAGCAGTACGATAAGGACGTCTTGTAAGTGCACCGCTACTGAGACACATACTGCCAGTGAAATACGACGTACGCCTCAGGGCTATCAACAAACAGCAAGTACTTAATCTACGTTATATACTTATACATTTAATATAAATATTTATTATAATCCGCCTTAATAAACAAACAACAAATCGAAATAGAAATAAAGGCTAAAATAATAGAGTGCGGCCCAAGGCCAAGCTCCAAATCACATGTACAACACACAGTCAAATACGGACTCGTATGCAGAGCAAAACCCATCAACATCATACATGCATATA
>NW_019731262.1:1593675-1613924 GCF_002891405.2 Cryptotermes secundus | reverse complement strand
ATGAAACGCACTACCTGTCCTCCAGTAACGTTAAATCACTCTCAGATACCACAAGCAGAAGATGCCAAATACCTTGGTATACACCTGGATAAACGACTGACATGGAAAAAACACATTCACACCAAAAGAAAACAACTCGGAATAAAATTCCGACAGATGTATTGGATGCTGGGAAGGCAGTCGGAGCTATCGACAGAAAACAAGATCTTACTGTACAAAACCATGCTCAAACCGATATGGACGTACGGGATACCATTATGGGGATCAGCCAGTAACTCAAACATAGAAATTCTCCAACGATTTCAAAGCAAAGTATTACGAATAATAGTTAACGCACCGTGGTATGTGCCGAACACGGTACTACACAAGGACTTAGATGTACCAACAGTACGAGAGGAAATAAAAAAACACAGCAAAAAGTATAAAATCAGACTCCAGGCCCATCCGAACGACTTGGCACAAAAGCTGCTCGACAACGAAGGAGAAATCAGGAGGTTAAACAGATTCAAACCTTCAGATTTACCCACCAGATTTGAATAATTCAACACTTAACTGCATGTCACTAAGCAGTTAAAATAAGTATTGAGCATGTTCATTGGAACATGCTCACCACGACAAGTTCTCTTTCCTTTTCTATATGTAAACCACAAAATGTACTTATTATCCACATTTAATGGATAGATTGTATAATTATTGGAGTTAAATAAAAAAAAAATTATACAACGGACATTTTAAATATGCACAATCGGCGGAAGGCACTGCAGCAAATTGCATGCCAAGTTCCAAGTTCCAAGTATTTATTTGCATGAGTTGATAATATACTTTGTTTATTCATTTACATTGGTTAAAACTGTACTATTATTAAATATATTGGTGTAATATCCCTTGAGATTTCAACGTAAAGTATCGCCATGCTGTATAAATTTTCATACAATTAACTTCCTTTACTTCCTTATTTAATTCCAGTCCAACATGTTACTGATTGATACGTCGAGGCTGAAATTTAACCTCGTCTCCCACGAATAACACGCACAATTAATCAATCATAAACAGTCTTCTTTATACAGCGTACTCCACTACACATATCCTTATTAAAATATTTTGAGCAGTCACAGAATAGACACGATGCACTCAATAAAACTTTGCTCTCTCCTTTGTGTCCTATTCAGTACTGAAGTACACGCATGTGTTTACGCTCGACAATTCGTTTCTGTGGAAACCGAAAGTTTTTTATGACAGTGATATATCTGATTATTATAATTATGTATGTTTATACTATATACAGATATGCTAAGAGAAATGTATACACATCAGTACGCCTCCATTTTCATTGACTGTCCTGCCGTTCGTTAAGGTTGTCTTTATTGCGAAAAGTAATTGTAAATGCAAAACAAAGGCCCAGACAGTGGTTCTAACATTCACGCGATTAGCACTTACATTAGTATTACACTAAGAACCGTATTTTTCGGTTCAAATTTGAAAATGTACGTAGATAACCTCTATTAAAATGTGTATACTTTCTTTTTAAGGTGCCTTATATTTTTGGACCTGTCACATTTTTTACCCTCTCTGTATATATACTTTTGCGTATAGACACGTTACTAAGGGGTGACTGTAAACAGCGCCCGTTGGCGTTGAACTGCCACAACATACACGCACGCAATAATAAATGAACGGTGTTTTCGGTGGTACGCGCCGCGGCCGTTTCTGGGCAACAGCTCGGTAAACACGTTCCCACTGCAATGGACCCGAAATAATAGAATAACTGTGTGTTCTGTGTGGTCCGTGTTGAGATGTTATAAGCAATGGACAAAGTTTGTTGATACTTCAGTTCTGTACCGGAGACTGTGAATAAACGTGTTAGTTGCAAGAGTACTAAGTTGAAGGTCCGAAGTTTGTGTGTGTGTGTGTGATATTTGAAGTGTGTAATTCAGTGAGACTATTATAGTTTCTGTGCTAAAATCCGTTGCCAGGAAACGGCTAGTGGGGACTGTAATATACTGATGACACTAGTATTCGTGTGTCATTGATTTGTAAATTGTAGTCATGAGTCGCGGGTTTATAAATGGTCAACAAATTGCGTCACCAATCCAAACCCCGTCTGAAGTCACTCATCCACATGACAATACATAGAAGGATTAGAAGATATTCGTGCTTTAGAAGTTAAGATGTACTGTGAAGGGATGTGAAGGCTGTTATTTTGGTAGATATCCATATATTTTTTCATCCCCGAAAACTATCTGTGGTGTTTTAAATGACGCCAGATAACAGTTACATTCCATTCACGTGTGAAGATTTCAGATGTTCCGATCTTGTGCCTATGAACATGACTTTCTAATAGTTTAAAGATTCAATCGATAAAGAAAATGATACACTTATTTGAGATATTGTCACATATTTAGGGGCCTGACTACAGACGGGGTATGGATTGGTGAATAGATTTATTGACTACTTGTATATATCACTCCCCCCTCGTTGGTGTCTCCGCCTTATCGTGGTGAGGGGGTTTGAGTATGCTAAGGACCCTGAGAGCTATACCAGCGGCAGCGTAGCTACTGGCAGGGCCTCCCTTGCTGGACAGGTCAAAGGGTAGGCATCAGACGAAGAGAGACACCAAAAACTGATGCCGGAAGCAGCGTCATCAGTAGCGACTTGAAGCACAGAACAAATGATGCTCGAGATGGTTCAAGTTCGTATAGCAACAGGCGTGACCAGAGTGGTTTGAACGGCTGCTGTACTGCGATGTGGAAAGCAAATGGAAAAACTACCACATTATCACTTTTCCTGGATAGTCTCTTTCCAAAAACAGAAGATCGCATTAAGTGGAGGAACTGTTTTGGAAGCTATATGTGCTTCCATCTTCAGGTGTTAAGAAAGTGAACAACCCCATTGAGTTGTGCTCTTTACACCAAATTAGTCCTGTAAAATTTATCCCCCTTAGTAGGAACACTGCTAAGATGGTAAGCAGTTTCACCATTCTGTGACATTCCAAAGTAGTCCTGATAGGTGCCCATGTGTTGTACGATGCAATAAGGAAGGGACACATGTCACAAACTTTGGTAGGTTTAGCCTACATGTACTCTTTTGCTGGATGTGAGGTTCTCAGCGCTGACCACGAATACTGCTAATCTTCTGGAATGTGATGCCGTGTAGTCTGGTAGAGAGCTGCCAACATTTCTCTTGGCTTCTCTTTACCTCCTGTCGGTTAACGTAGTTATATTATTTTCCCAGATAACTCTCCGTTCGAGAATGACCCTTTAAAGGCACAATATTTCTTTAGCCTCTTCTCCTTACTCTCGTTGGTTTTCTCGGGGCTCCAGTGCTACTGTGCCCTTATATGTACCATTTTTACACGCTTCATTTACTCTTTTACTTTGAAGATGGCAGCAGTAGGTTCTCCCGAAATATCGTTGAGTTTCTACCAGACTACTACACGGCGTCACATCCCAGGATATACTGCTCTCCATGAAATGAGCTCCATACGAATAGACTATATGTGTACTGGGGCTAAGCACGCTTCGCCGAATATTATTAGGACGATCCTATCAAAGAAAACGAGATGGGCTGGGCATGTAGGACGCATGACTGGAAGACGAATCTGTTCCAGATTTTTGTAAGATAACCTTAAAGAAGGAGACTACTTGAAAGACCTAAGCATAGAAGTAAGGATAATATTAAAATTGATCTTAAATCTCTAGGATGGGAGCGTGTTAATTGGGTTCATCTGTCTCTGGGTAGGGTCCATTGGAGGGCTTTTGTGAAGGCGGTAATAATCCTTCAATTTCCATAAATTTCTTTTACTTGTTGAGCAACTATAAACTTACGAGGGACTCTGTTCCGAGGACTCGGCTCTGTTGTAGTAACCAGTTGAGAATCCTCCTGTACCTTACGTCACTGTGAGCAGGTTACCATAAAATTTATTGCCGATGTATATAAGGCTCATATTGGCTTTACAGGATGTTCAGATAAACTTGCCTACACCTCGTGTTTTCAAGAGACAGTTCTGATGTCACTTGAACGTAATCCGCAAGTGACGTTAGGGCACCGTAGATATGGAAAGCTGAAGACGTTAAAGGTCTATTAAATCACAAATACCACAGGAGCTACAACTGCATATGTTAACACCGCGGATTAAAGATGAATATCATATGTGAGTCTACAGAAGATCATATTGAATCCGTAATATACATTAATAATGGTCCATAAGTAACATAACATCCCTGCTTCTTATTCAAGACATCCCGGGTTAAGTGTTTCGGAGAATTTTTTTGCATCTATCTTCAGGATACTTTAAATTGTAAGATGGAAGCAGTGCGTTCTTTCGCAATGTTAACCATCTACCAGATTACACCGTGTCATAATCCGGGAGATCACAATCCCCAAATCTGCGTTCTTCACTTACGGTGAACGACCGAGTTTCACACCCATAAAGAGCAGATAAATTTGCATTTTCTTAAAAATATGTTCTTAAGTCATATATGTTCTATTTAGAGTAGTCAGTGAAATTAATCCAGAGATTTTAAATTAAATGCCTGATAACAGCTGCCATAAGTACAGAATTTCAAGATCTGTTGTTGTATAAGTGAACTACGTCTGCTTTCATCCGGTTACGTTTCACAGTCGTTAAAGTAGTTAACACACTATACGGCTGTCTCATACTCGTCAAAATATACCAGTGGGTTAGTAGGCATTTGAAGATGGAAGGGCTTATGTGATTTATTAATGTTATTACGTACTTCCGGTATATATCAATGGATTGTCAAGCGTTAACACGTTCTCTGTATGGCAGTTGTGTAGTACATCACGGACAAGCGAGCAGTCTTTTGATTCAGTGTAAGTTGTCTGTTGTGTTATTACTGATGATATTTGAATGTGGACATGTGAAGTGTAGTGTACTGTAAAAAGGAGACGGTTTAAGATTATTTGTGCATATTATCCATGGGAGATGGCATTAAACGCCGGCCTCGAAGTATCATTCGATAACACGTAGGACTGGCAAGAAATACGGGGAAAACAGGGAAGTTAATAATACGAAAGCTTGTATAAAGAAAGGTGAGACTTCCTGTTAAATTTTCAACGAGTGTTAATCACTTATAAAATTATAAAACGACCAGAAAGTAGTGAAATTTTTATCTTGGTAATAAAACTAACAAATTCACTCACGTTCAAGGATTCGTTGCATGTTGTAGGGTTATATAGCTAGACCTTTATTTTACAGCCCTGCTTTATGGAAATTTTCATTGCCTCAATAAAGTTTTGATAACGGCTGATGTTTATCTGAGGATCCACGCTTCCGCCCATTTTGAGTTTATAAAAAGCTAAGGGAAGGAGTTTCTTGCTGCAATCTGGATACCGGATAATAACGGAAAACTCTTCTTGTCTTCCAGACTACACGGCGTCACATGCCAGGAGACCTTAATCATAACAAAAGGACGTCTCTGGGAACGGACTGCTGAGGAGGCTAACCTTTTGGAACCTAAGAGGGAGGAAGTGACAGGAAGTTGCAGAAGATTACGTAATTACGAATTTAATACCTATAATTATGCAATAAATACTTATTATCAAGAGGATAAAATTACGGAGGACGAGACTGGGTGGGGCGCATGGAGAGATTGGAAGTGGTAACAAAATTTTGGTCAGAAAACCCGAAGGAAAGAAACTATTTGGATGATCTAGGCGTATATGCTAGGTTAACGTTAAGATGGAGCATAAAGAAATTATGTTGTTTACATTAATTTGGCTCGGTATAGAGATCAGTGATCTATCTTGTGGACAGAGAAATAGATCTTCGGGTTTTGTAGAAGATTGAGTTTTTTTTTTTTTGAGCGGATTACTGACCATTAGCTTCTCACGATGAACGCTTCATGGAGTTAGTAGAAAATTGAAAGTAAATGGGCCTACTAACATTGAGAACAGGGCTCTTTTGATGGATCCACAGTGAAGACAGGAGCTCACACTGGGCCCACTAGAGGACTGAGTGCATAGGACGACCGGATGTTGCCTTACATACCAATAAAATACTCAGGTAGGATTACATTGAAAGTAGGCATTCTACACGTAATGACCAGTTCAGTTTTATTCTACGTCCTTAGTTTAAAATGAGATAACGTAATCTTAAATATTAACAGAAATTTAATTTTTTTAAATTTAATTATCAATTTTTCATTGAAGAAAAATTGTCGAAGTAAAAGTAAAAGCTATTCCGAACAGGCCGTGGAGGCTCATGGGGTTGTGAAACGTAGAGGCTCCCACATTTTCTAGACATTCGGCTCACAGACGGCGTTGAGGTTGTCAGCCTTACATACCGGCCGCTCTTTACTCCCAGGAAGATTCCCGGTACTCATTACTGTTAGAGGCTAAGTCGACACTAGGGCCATAGTGCGGCTGGAAGGGTGAAGTCAATTAAAAATCCAATGAGAGCCAGCGCGTAAGGCTGACAACCTCACCGCCATCTGTGAGCCGATCGTCTAGAAAATGTGGGAACCTCGACGTCTCACAACCCTATGGACCTCCACGGGCTGTTACAGGGATAACTTTACCTTTGGAAAGAAATACGCGGGTAGGAATATGTATATCGTATGGCGAAAGACCACGATCTAGTTACTTACACTAATACATGACGTCATGGTCGAGACGTCACTTGCAAATAGCGGAGATGGCTTTCAGTTTCAAGTAATAGCCTCGGGGATTTCCCCTGCTGTACACAAGCTTATCCTTCATCTCATGCAATTCTGAAATTCAGAGTCTGCAGGTAGAAGACAGAGAGGTAAAGCTAACTCTAGACTGGGTAGGAGTAAGAATTTAAAGGGGAGAAAATGATCCTGTAATGGGAGTAAGAATTATTCCCTTTGATTGTGCAGTTTAGGGGTTCATCAGGAGGAACGCAGTTTCTAGGTATACTCCATCTGCTATGGAAACTAGGTTACGTCATCACCAGTTAATGACGTGGACTTTAATGTCGTCATTACAAAGTTATTACATTTTCACCGTATTGTTGGTATCCGTACACCCGTGATAAAATCAGACGTGCTAATTAAACAGGACTTTTCTTCCGTAATGTTGCCTACAGAAGGGAAACGCGTTGGCGTAGTTCGTTGAGGCACTATGCTACAGGCGGGAAAGTCGAAGGTTCGATTCTCAATAAAGTCACTGGATTTTTCAGTTAAACTAATCCTATTAGCCGCACTATGGACTTGCGGCCGACTCAGCCTCTAACAGAAATGAGTACCAGAAATCTTCCTGGGGGGTAAGGCTGTCAAAATCGCCGCCATCTGTGAGCCGATTATCTAGAAAATGTGGGAGCCTCGATGTCTCACAAACCTATGGGCCTCCACGGCCTGCTGCAGGGATAGCTTTACCTCTACGGAATATGTGACCTACCCTGATTCATAGTGTAGATATATGTGCATGAGAGTTTAGTTTGCAGTTGGATGCTGTAAATACATAATGAGATATACATAATTCTGGCTTCCTGAAATGAATATGGATTGCATTCAGCGACTTGTCCGGGAATTAGGGAGGAATTTTGCATTTTCTATAGAGGAAGGAAAATGAGGTTTCAGAAGAGAGCCGGAACCACGCACTCTGCTTGAAGGTAGGGCGATGAAGAGTATATTTGGATCTAATGGAAAGAGAAGAATATGAGGATGGCTACAATTACGTAACCAGGAGTTTCGTAATATGCACGCTTCATAAAATATTATTAGAGTGACCAGATCAATGAGAACAAGATAGGTGAGGCATGTAGCATGCTTCGAAGAGATAGGATCTTGTACAGAATTTTTAATTTGAAAATTCTTATAAAGGATGGGACTCTAGACAGACGTGGAAGTAGATGATGGGATACTATTAAAATATTTAAGTCATATCTAAGTTACCATGGATACTGTATGCAAACCAAAGACTCTTAGACCTACCGTCATGACAAACACTTTAACTTAATCTATTATCACATGTGTGAGTCACTACAGACGGATTCTGGATTGATGATCGGCTTTATTGAATACTTACAGATAGTAACTACAAGTAACTATAGCGCTGTCTCTAATTCACACAGTCTGCAGTTCACTGCAGCACGTATTAAATCTTCTCAGTCTTCGCCAAGCGTTGCTTGGTAACGGCTTCCAACGTTGGACGTTCCCATTCCTCTGGGTTCCCGAACTGTCCGGCTTCTAACAGCAACAGCTCACAACGACTGAACCTCAGCAGTCCTCTAACTCACTCACCACTCACCACTGACTGACTCCAAGGCTGGCGGCCCAACTTATCCCGCTTACAATATCCCGGTACAGACCGCTGCGTACCATTGTAGGGTTCATGTCTGCCGGCGGAATCCATTATTGTTGTGTCTAATTGTTGCCTAGCGAACCGCTCACAAGACACCATTCCTCTGTTATTTGCGGGCCGCTGTACAGTCGCATATGTCGCGGTCGCTGCCTAGCGACGGGCCTACATGTCACAATATTCTTACCCCCAAAACACCTCCATGACAAGAATTTGTGGCGTTCTGTTTCAGAGCAATTTGTAAGCAGACTAAGTTTTCTGCGAAGGCGGTATTTTCCAGCTGCTTCCTCTGGTCTCCAGAAACTTACTGGAGTCAGCAGATATTTATATAACTTGCCACCTGGAACCAGTGGCACTTAATATTACAGCACCAAGTTTGAGTAGTGATACATACGGTGAACTTTCCCTATTTCGTAAGAGTAAAGTTTTCCCTGTGCTTAATTAAGCACCACGGCATGAAGACTTGTGGTATAGTAGATGTATAGCTTCATACATTCTTGATATGATTACTAGATGTAGTGAATCTTCAGTTTCACGCCCCTGCCGCTTTAACCTTAGCAAAAGAACCTTGGTACTCATATAATTAGAGGCTGCATGGGCCCTGGAATCGGTGTGGACGTTGTGTTGTTTGCACCTGCCTGAAATCAAACCTCAGTTCTTCCGTTGTTCAGCCAGTATCATAGCCACTGTACTCACTGAGCTACGCCGGATTCTTCCAAGTTTTGTGACACAACAATGTACATTCGTTCCACATTCCTAACAGTTCCATTATTTAGAGTGTTGTACCGAGAAAAGGGCTGCGTCACGGCTCATGTCACCAAGTGGAATCTTCTCTCCGCAGGAACCTTGGGTTCGATCTCGGGCGAAACCATATGTCATTCGTTGTGTTAGAAGTGACATTGGAGCAGGTTACTGTTCCAGTTTTTTCATCTTTCCCCTGCTACCCATCATTCCATCATTGCTCTATATGTATTTATCATCGCCGTCTGAGAAATTGGATCGCCCTGATCAGGCAGCACCTTATCAGATCCTCGGTCTTTAAGTTGGGGGAGCTTAATGTCTGACTCGACACTTGGGTGCTTGCAGAGTCAGGAAGATTTTCTTTCTACGTCACGAAATTGAGCAAGCCATTCAACTCTGAGTTCCTGCCTTTGGATCAACTCCAGACAGAGGCAAGTGTCGAGGTACCGTCCCGTTAACTAGACTCTGTGATCGAGCAGGTTAGCGTAGCGGTAGCACTCTGTACTCGTATTCGGGAGGTGCTCTGTTTGAATCTTTGCTGGGACATCGGTTATACTGGTTTATCGTAGTTTTCCTCCGTCAATCCAAGCATATGCCGGAATAATATCGTCACATTTGGGGGGTGACTTATAAGATGGGGTTTTGATTAGATGGTTGGGCTCATTGCACCTTATACATCCACGCAACTCAGGACTACATACAGGCAATCGCAGAGCTATCGCTATTGTACACACTTTCCAGTTCACCGTCGCACACGAACTAGGATTCTGAGTCTTCACTAGTCGTATCCTGGCAACGGATTTATCACAGTCTCACTGGCACTTCAACTCACATATGAAGTCTTCTTGGCACAGTTTAATTCCTTTCTTGTCATTTCTTCGCAATCACCTTGGACTGCCATCTGCAGAACTCGACCCAATTCCAATTATAACTACGTGAGATCCTCGTTATATAGCCTCGAGGTGGACCACACGGAGAACACCGTCTTCTATTATTAAGGATGAGTGTTTACTGGTGCGTTACCTAGCAATAGACGTTCTATTGTTGCGTCCGCGTGTTGCTGGAATGTGTTTTCCCACCCATTGCCTAGCAGTGGGTATACAGATCACAATATTTTAAGCCATCGACGATTCCTTTCAAATCCCTTCCAGTTCGTGATCCATCTCTCATCTTACCATGCCGATCGTGTACTGTGTAGACACAGACACTGTCATAGAATAATCCCGAAAAGCAATGGACGCTGTATAAAAATGTTTCAGTGAACACCGGACGGCTTTTAGTCTGATGAAACCCGCCCATTTCGGTAAGACTTTCGGATGATAAAGTCGCTTCAGCGCGTGTGGGCCTGCTTAAATAAATCACACATTTCAGGAGGGATATTTACCCCTGTCATTAGCTTCATTAGCATTAAAGCATCCTACAAACACAGAATCTCTAATTACCTCTTCCACATTCTTCCATACGTACAAGGGTGTTGCCAGCATGAGACTTATCGTGTCATTACGAAATTTCAGGTTGCCATAGTAACGAGTTCTCGAGCTTCGACACGTTACATGAAAGAAAGTAGTAGGTTCACGACCGGCCGAACAATATTTTCCGTATCGTGTCTGTCGTGTGGGTTATTAATACTAGTTTCAGGTGGATATGTGGAGTATATGTTGCTGTCTCGTCACCAAAATGCAGGGCAGAAACATGACATGAAGACAGCTAACGGATCCTTTGCAAATGTGGCACAGTTCAGATATTTGCGAACAACAGTAATAAATCAAAACCTGATTCATGAGGATATTAAGAGGAGACTAAATTCGGGTAATGCTTGCTACCATTCAGTCCAGAACCTTCTGTCTTCTCGTCTGCTGTCTAAAAAGGTAAAATTAGAAATACAAAACTGTAATTTTGCCCCCTGTTCTCTATGGTTGTGAAACTTGGTCTCTGACATTAAGGGAGGAACATAGACTGAGGGTGTTTGAGAACGGTGTTTACGAGAATATTTGGACCAAAGAAGGATGAAGTGGCAGGAGATTGGAGAAAGCTGCATAATGAAGAACTTCATAACTTGTACTCTTCACCAAGAATAATTAGAATGATCAATTCAAGGAGGATGAGGTGGGCAGGGCATGTGGCACGAATGGGGGAGACGAGGAATGCATATAGGATATTGGTGGGAAAGCCAGAAGGAAAGAGGCCACTGGGAAGACCGAGGCGTAGGTGGGTGGACAATATTAAAATGGATCTTAGAGAGATAGGATGTGATGGTATGGATTGGATATATCTGTTTCGGGATAGGCACCAGTGGAGGGCTCTTGATGGGCAGGGCATTTAGCACGAATGAGGGCAGATAGGACTGCATATAGGGTTTTGATAGGAACGCCAGAAGGAAGGTGGATAATATTTAAATATATCTTTGCTAGGTTGGGGTGGTATGCATTGGATTAATCTGGCTCAGGATACGGAAAAGTGGAGGGCTCTTGTGAACTCGGTAATGAATCTTCGGGTTCCATAAAATGCTGGGAAATTCTTGTGTTGCTGCAGAATTGGCGGTTTCTCTAGAAAGGCTCAGCTCCATGAAGTTAGTTTAGTTATATCGAGTGTGGTGTATTATACTATGAAGGAGACGTTTTACCAATGACAGCTTTTGTGTATTATTCGTGGGAGGTAGCGTTAAACGTTAGCATCCACATACCACTGGATAGGAACACGAGAGGAAGCAGAGGAAGTTAGTAGTACAAGAGAAGTGTATGAAGAGTATGAAGAGACTTCGTGTTGCATTCTCAGTGTACGTTACTCTAATTTTATTTACGTACGGGGCTTCTGGCTCCTGGGATGAAATTTGTAAAATCTGCGAAGTGTAGCCGTAGACTGGATGGAACAGAAATGAAGATCTAAGGAAAGACCATTAAGCCAAAAAAGCAGTAGGAAACAGAAAGAAATAGAGGAATATCTCCAGTGAATGAATGGAGCCCGTGCTTCTACACAAGCTCTGAGTTACACGGCAAAAGACATGTGGCAAGAAAAGGAAGAAATGGATAGTCTTAAATGACGTCGAAACAGACTAATGCATAATTATTGGAGTGAATAAGAATAAATTGTTTGTATTTATTTTGCGATTACTTGACGTCATTGTCAGCAGCTCAGATTAAACAGTGTCTTTAGTGATAATGAACAGGAAAGGATTTGGAAGGAAAGGGACTTGGGGTAATTTGAAATGCTTGTTATAGAGAGAACAATACCACGAGGACTAAGTCAGGAAGGACGACGCTTTTTGGTTATCCCACCGTACAGTCTCGTACGTCCATACCAATATTTTGAAGTAACATACAGCCTCCACCTTAACCCCGAAGAGCAGATTACACGGTGTCATGACATAGAACAATCTTCACAGCTGAGAAAGCCTCAAATTTGAAACATGGATATTGATTGATAGGTCTTTGCATCTGTACTCCAGAATAAGCCTATTGTCTCTCCGTTCTTCTGGAACTGACTAACTGCATGGTGCTGAGTCCTCCTTGGAAAGTCAACAATTGCTGAACCACTCACGAAATTCCAACATTTTATGAGATCCGAAGGTTCATTGGTGTGTTCATAAGAGCCCGCCCTAGCTCTCTATCCTGAGCCACATTAAACCAGTCCACACATCATTGCAATTTTCTGTGACGCTTTTTAATATTATACTTTCGTCGTTATGTAGATCTTTGCAATGACCCTTTTTCTTCACTTTTACTAAAAAAGTGATGTACGGACTCCTGTTCTCTACCTTGCATGCTATATGCCCTGCCAAACTGACCCTCCCTGATTTTATCGTGGTAAAAACATCTTGTGAAATGTATAAGTTATGAATCTCGTCATTATGCGATTGTCTCCAGTGTCAGTTCATGTCGTCCCTCTTCGGTCCAAATATTCTCCTCAGCACCCTGTTCTCAAACACCCTCAGTCTGTGTTCCTCTCTTAATGTCAGAGACCAAGTTTCATACCCATGTAAGGAAAATTAGAGTTTTCCATATTCTAATAGTTACATTTTTTATTTATTATATTTATTTTTTGGATAGCAAGAGAGAGCACTAAATCTTCCGAACAGGATAGCAACGAGCATCCCTCAAATTTAATCTGCGCTTAATTTCTCAGTGACTGCAATTGCAGCTCATTAGTATTGTTTCCATAGGAACCGTCAGGTAGACGGTAAAGGTATCCCTGTAACTGGCCATGGAGGCCCATAGCATTGTGAGACGTCGAGGTCCCCACATTTTCTAGATTCTAGAATCTAGACAATCGGCTCCCAGATGGCGGTACGGTTGTCAGCCTTACGCGCCAAGCTATCCCTGTAACAGGCCGTGGAGGCCCATAGGATTGTGAGACGTCGAGGCTTCCTAATTTTCTAGACACACTGCTCACAAGTGGCGGTGAGGCTGTCAGCCGAACGCGCTGGCCGGCCGCCCTCTACCCCCAAGAAGGTTCCTAGTACTCCTTTCTGTTAGAGGCTGAGTCGACCAGGAATCTAGCCCGGCTGGAAGGATTAGGTCAATTGAAAAACCCAGTGACCTCATCGGAAATCGAACCCGCAAGCTTCTTACTTGTAGCGCGTGTGTTGTGATTTCGGAGGACTAAATACACGTACTTTGCATGAGAAGTCCCAATTTTCAAGTTGACATAGCAGCGGGAACACACTATAGGCCTAGCTGTTATTACGTTGTCGAAAAGAATGTTTATACCGCGGCATGGCGTGGTAAGGGTGTATCTGCCCCTCCCACTGGCAGCGATTAAGCTCCCAATCGAAGTGAGTTATTACACGACGTCATGGCACGTCATATTGCTCCGTGTGCTGACATGCCGCCTCTATTACACGCCTCGCGTGTTTCTGTAAAACAAAGAGTAGATTAATGGATAATGGGGGGGAGAAAAAAGCGTATGGAATCCCTAGAAGTTATGGGACCCTCTGCTTCATGTGTGTTGCTAGCAATGCCCTTCGCTCGGCCAGTTGTAAGCTAGGTCCCCCTAGAACCGGTAGCCGATCACAGAGGCCGCGCAGTGTATTCCCACTCAAGTAACGGATGTGCGCCTTTACTCTGTGTTTGTGTTGTCCTGTGTAGGTAGAGGCCNAGATAGGTCAGTCAGTATATTGACTATGCTAAGAGCTGGACGATTAAGGAATCGGGGTTTGATTCTCGGCAGGGCGAATAGATTCTTTTCTACAAGATCCAGACCGGCTGTGGGGCCCACTCAGGTCCTATCGAATGGATATGGGGGTTCTCTACCTGGAAGTAAATCCGTCGGAGTGTGAAGCTGGCCAGTCACCTTAGTCTAGTGCCGAGGTTAAGGATCTGTGGACGTGTACCTCCATTCTTCGATACGTCTTCTTGGAGAAGTGGTTAATTAAGTGGAGGGAGAACATTTTCATTGCCATGAGCATTTGTGTCGTGTCTTAGCGAAACTTTGTCCAGTCCTGTGGCTGTGTGGAAACATTCCATTTAAATCAGCCATTCTCTAAGACGCTCCACGAACTGTCGTGGATACGTAATCAAAAAGTATATTATTATTATTGGGGGCACGCAGTAGGGTGGTTGGTTGAGGCACTATGCTACAGCCCGGAAGGTCGCGGGATCAAATCCCGATGAGGTGGATTTTTTTCTCAATTTACACGTACCTAAACCTTCCAGCCGCACTATGGCCCTGGGGTCGACTCAGCCTCTAACAGAAATCAGTACCAGAAATATTCTTGGAGGTAAGGGGCGGCAGGCGCGTAAGGCTGACAACTTTACCGCCATCTGTGAGCCGATTGTCCAGAAAATGTGGGAACCTCAACATCTCACAACCCTATGGACCTCCACGACCTGTTACAGGGATAGCTTTACTTTACTTTTATTATTATTATTATTATTATTATTATTATTATCATCATTATTAACTTGATCTAGCTAAGCATCCTGGCCTCGTTTACACACATGTCCATTCGTCTCTGTTACTCGCCTTTCCTCCAGATATTCACTTCATACTCTCGTATATCATTCTCTACATCTCATTCAGTGCCTTCCAACATTTCTTCTGCATTCTGGCTGTAATTCCACTCATAAATAAACTGATCTTCTAAGTATAAAGTTAAAATTTAGCTGCATGCATAATTAATTATGACACCACGACATGAGGATGCATGGGGAAGTGGAAGTATAGCTCCATAAATTCTTAACTTTGGCACTTGATGGAGGTGAGTGCTCAGCTTCACGCTTCTTCGTCCTTAATCGCGAACTATGAGCCCTCGGTGTCCATCGTGTAGGAGGCCGTGTGGGCGACCTAATGTGGATGCTGTAGAAAAGTGTGAAATCCCCTGCCCTTGCCGGTATTCGAGCTCCGATTCCTTGGTCGCTCAGTCCGTCACTATATCGACTGAGCTATCCCGGCGCTCGCACACTAACACGTTGCTATAGAATTTCCTTAGTTGTTTTTCTGTACTCTTTGTCCTGCGTCCATCATATGATTGTTGGGATAGCTCAGGAGGTATAGTGACTGGCTACAGGCTGGATGCTAGAGGGTCGCATTTCGAGTCCCGGTAGGGTCAAGAATTCTCTCTTTTCCACGTCGTCCAGACCTGTTCTGGTGTCCACCCAGCCTCCTATCCAACAGGTACAGGGGGCTCTTTCTCCGGGGTAAAGCGGCCAGGGCGTGAAGCTGACTACTCACCTCCAGCTAGTGCCGAGTTCAAGATAATATGTTCTGGAAACTGGGGAATATCTCTCGTCCAGCTTTACCATTCAGTGTATCTACTAAGGGCGTTCCGTATATAATGCCTCCTATTTTTTTTAAAGAAAACTGCAACAGGTACAGAAATCATAATAGCGCAGTTAAATAGAGCAAGATTTCAGCTACTTACAGCTATTTTCCACATAATCACCACCATTCCTTATGCACTTTTGCCATCGATTAACAAGAGCCTGTACGCCGCGCCCGTAAAAGTCTGTGCCAGCAGAGGATGGCCACTTTCTTACAGCTGCAATGACAGCATCATTGTCTGGAAAATGTTGCCCACGTAGTCCGTCTTTCATAGGCCCAAAGAGATGGAAGTCTGAAGGTGCTAAACCAGGGCTACAAGGTGAATGTGGTAGGACAGTCCAGCCAAACTTTGCAATGTGCTCGGTGGTCGCCAAACTTGTATGGGGTCTAGCGTTATCGTGTTGCAAGCGAAAGGTTGTCTGCTTCTCTGGCCTGGCTCGGGAAATGCGGGCTTTCAGCGTAGTCAGCATCGTCTTGTAGCGTTCAGAATTGACAGCCCCTGGTCGTTATCTGCTGATCTGTACGGATGAGGCGCTGTTCATTGTGAGGAGTGGCAGATAAGCAGGGACGCCCAGGGCGTGGCTTGCCGTGCACTTCACTTTCGCCACTATTGAAACGCACTACCCACCGAATCACTGTGCTGACATCCACTGTATTGTCTCCGTACACCTTTAGCAAGTGTCGATGGATGTCAGTGGGCACAATTTGTTCAGCAGTGAGAAATTCAATAACACTTTTCTCTTTCACACGCACTTCTATGTCAGACGCCATTTTGGTAGACTGCTCTGCTGTCGCTATCTGTCGCACGACAACCAAATTAACAGTAGATTGGCGGGAAGGTTCAACCTTTACTACAACACCACCAACATCCAGCTCAGACGTTACATATTAACACAAAAAATATAGGAGGCATTATATCCGGAACGCACCACGTAGCTCGGATGAACCTACCAGGAGCATACACTCCCACTAGCATATCTCTTTAGGTGATCAGGACACATGAAACTTCCGGTCACATAAAGATAGAACCCTGAAGGTAAAGTAAGAAAAGTAAATGTATCCCTGTAACAGGCCGTGGAGGCCCATAGGGTTATGAGATGTTGAGGTTCCCACATCTTCTAGACAGTCGACTCAAAGATGGCAGTAAGTTTGTCAGCCTTACGCACAGGCCGCCCGTTACCCCCAAGAACATTCCAAGAATATTCCTGGTACTCATTTCTGTTAGAAGCTGAGTCGACCCCATGGCCATAGTGCGGCTGGAAGGATTAGGTCAATTAAAGAAATCCAATGACCTCATCGGGACTTGAACCCGCGACCTTCCGGCTTGTAGCATAGTGCCTAGAATTTTAAATAAAATCCACCATGATGTATGTTTCGCTGCCTCGCAGTTACTATGGACGCGTTATGCTCGTGTACGGTAATATAATTAGCAAGTGCATATGCTTTATGAAAATGACGTAACATAGGCGCGAGCGAGATGACGGGCGGCAGTTAAACGCATTGCCAGAAGCGAATACTGCGTTATTAACACAATATCACGTAAATTGAACTGCCAATGTCATGTGAATAGAAATTTGCTTCCAGTGATATTTGTTTGCATGCGAGAGGCAGGAGTGGCTATTTACCACAGTCCACAGCAAGGCCGATTTATGCGTCACGTTCAGTGCAATCAATCAAACAATTTGTGAAAGATCAGTCCGAAGATTCATTTTAATTTAATCCGATACGGTATGAACGGGCGGGGCACGCAGTAGCGTAGTTGGTTGAGGCACTATGCTATAAGCCGGAAAGTCGCGGGATCGAATCCCGATTAGATGGATTCTTTCAATTAACCTAATCCTTCCAGCCGCACTACGGTCCTGGGGTCGACTCAGCCTTTAACGGAAATGAGTACCAGGAATATTCTTGGGGGTAAGGGCGGCCAGCGCGTAAGGCTAACAACTTTACCGCCATCTATGAGCCGATTGTCTAGAAAATGTGGGAATCTCAACATCTCAGAACCCTATGGCCCTCCACGGCCTTTTACAGGGATACCTTTATTTTTTTTACTTTACGGTACGAAGAGGCAAGGTTATTCAAGCGGTAACACTCCTTGCCTATGTTCCGGAGGTCCTTGCTTCCAATCACGGCCGATACACCGACTAACCTCATTACTGTATTCGATGATTTCCTCACCCCATACAGGCCCCACTTCTGGCCTATTGTACTAGCCCCAGATGATATTTAAGGGTGATTGTGGACCAATTGGTGGAATGAAGATTGGCAGGGGAAACCGAAGTACTCGGAGAAAACCTGCCCCAACGCCACTTTGTCCACCACAAATCCCACTTGACCAGACCCGGGATTGAACCAGGGCCGTCGCGGTGGGAAGCCAGGGACTAACCGCTTGATCTATGGCGCGGCCTAGAATGACTGATACTGTGACCTCGCAGAATATTGACCTCTCCTCCTGGAACACCCTGTGTAAGCACATAGTTATTCTTCGTGTCTATGTTCTTTTGCATTAAATCAGAAATGGTCGACCCATAAAATGTGATGGGGAGTTGGGCTGTAGAGAGACCTCGCGTGGAGTCTTTCCATCATCATTCTTGCTCCATATTGTAGGACCTCCCTCTAAAGAGGGGTGTAAGGTGCCTCCCCTATCTAGAATATGATTTCATAACCACAGTTACCGAACAGGCTGGTCTTGCGATGATGCTTCGGGACGTGTCCTCAGCGATCGTCCTCCTCAGTCCATCTAGGTAAAATTTTAGGACAGTGCCTCAAATTAGGCCACGACCGCTTCCCCCCTGATTCTTTCAAATTCATCAGTGAGCCTCTACAATTCGACACCATTCACGTCGTAAAACAAACTCCCTGTACCAGACTAGACGGCTTGAAACCAAACAAGCTTTACTGGAGTTAACACTCTAGATATGTTTTCGGTATGCTTTTATTCGCATAGTTCGGGGCGGAGTCCAGCTGGGTCCACTCGGAACGTCGCCCGCTGAATGGAGAATGGAGAATTTGGTGGAATGAAGATTGGCAAGGGAAACCGAAGTACTCGGAAAAAAAGAACTTGCCCCAACGCCACTTTGTCCACCACAAATCCCACTTGACCAGATCCGGGCTCGAACCCGGGCCGCCGCGGTGGGAAGCCAGCGACTAACCGCTTGAGCTATGGCGCGGCCTCTATGTTTTCGGTAAGTTCTTGGTCAGAATCTCGGATAAGACACCTATCCTGGCCGTTTTTTCCTAGTTTTTCTCAGTTTCTCCCAGGATATGACTGGGATAAGATTTCGATTAAGACACAACCGTTTCCTTTTAAATCCTTTCCAGACCATCCTTCCACCGTCGCCTCATTTTCCGACGTTGTATAGCCTCGAAACGAAAATTGTCGTTAAGTAACATGCAAAAGCAGAGGACTCGATACTGCGTGTGTTCTCACCGTCTCATTGTGTATTTGCTACTGACTAAACTGCTTAGGGTCACAGTACAAGCTCAGAAACAGCCCTGACTAACATGGGACCAGTCTCTATAACAGAGCCCACTAACCGTCCCTTACTGTATCTACAGTATTGCGTCTCCCAGCAGATATCGTGGCTATTTCAGTTTATTGCCTCGAATCTTGCTTTTTTTAAGTAAGTTAGTTTGTAAAAATAAACTGTACAAATGGGGCCTCTCAATCCCTTCTATGGGACGTAAATTAAGATGCTTTGTTATTCACTGTAAACTACAGTATGATTCCATATGCTAATTCGACTATCGCTACTAGACATGAAGTCTTAATCTCGCTTTCCGCGAGAATTTGTGAGATAACGCGCATTAGCTGTTTCTACAAAGCCACATGTTAATTCGATTATCGCTACTAGACATGGAGCCTTAATCTCACTTTCCGCGAGAATTTGTGAGATAACGCGCATTAGCTGTTTCTACAAAGCCACACGACTGATCAGTAACTGACGAGCCTTACAGCGAAAGAAGTTTATGGGTAGAACTGTACTGAGATTGTGAGCCGGGATAGCGCAGTCTGTATAGTGACTGTTTACGGGCTGGACGACTGAGGGGTCGGAGTTCGAGTCCCAGTAGGGTCAAAAAAATTCTTCCCCACGTCGTCGAGAACGGTTCTGGGGCCCACCCACCCTCCTGTCCTATGTGTACCGGGGGTTCCTTATCTCGCGAGTAAAGCAGCCGAGGAGTTAAGCTGACCACTCATCTCCATCTAATGCCGAGGTCAAAGAAATATGAATCTATACATCCACTTCCCAACACGCCTTATTGCTTTAATAATTAAGCCCAGTCACAACTTTATCTTTTACCTTATACTGTGACTGTGGAAAAATCGTCATTAGAAAGTTACTAGATTCTATATTCAGCATTATTATTATTATTGTTATTATTATTATTATTATTGGAGGGGGTGGGTTTCCCCATGCACCGCGACTAATAGTCTGTTGTACGTCCCCCTTTGATATTCTACCAGTCGC
>NW_019731262.1:1509433-1593570 GCF_002891405.2 Cryptotermes secundus | reverse complement strand
ACTATTTGCCTAATTTTGCTCAGAGGTCTCCTAGAGACATGAGGATCTTTTACGTGCCGTAAATCTACGACACGGGACCCACGACTTAAAGTCCCTCCCGGAGGAGTTGTTCCCTGAATTTTTCCGCCCTCTCTATTCAGCATACTTCCGGTATTCATACATCGGTGGGAAATTTTGTTCCGTAAGGTTGCCTGTACTAGTTATGGCGTAATCTTGTTCGTGAAGTATGTGGACTTTGGCTGCTGACAGCATCTTAAAATAACGCACGAAACATACCATAAAGGTAGGAAAATAGGATTGAACCGTAATTCTGAGAGGAATTGAAACTTCTGAGCAAAAGGAGCCGAAATCCGTTACACCACCGTCTCAGCTGATGTACTGTTATTACTTGAAAGCAGGTGGTGCTGGTAGCGTCGCGTTGTAGTGTTCATTGAGTTGTCATGCAGCTGAACTGTTTCTCTTCCGTAAATGTGACCAGCTTTCACAGACCACCATTGTCCCTTGGTGCATTCTGTCAATGTAGCAGCCATATTGAACCTGTTAGGCTGTTCTCAATTCCCAAAGGTTGCCGATATGGGGCGATCCGTATGATGTAGATTGTCATCAGTTTCGAGTAAAGATAAATTGACTTTACTTTTTTTAATTTACCTCATATCACTATACACAGTCAGTCCTGTCTTAAAAGCAACTTAGGGTTACTCCTTATGTCCTTGTATTACTTTGCATGTTTGGATTTGCACTGTGTGTACCTTGTTTATTATATGATCTTTGTTTTGTATTGTTCCCTTTATGTGTAGTCTTGTATCAGCATCTACTGCCACCGGGTGAACACCCAATTTCAGTAAAATAATAATAATTCAGTTCAATTCTTTATTATTTATGTGCCGAGTCAACAACCGTAAGGCCAATTACAGACACAGCACAGTGTAGATACAAGTAATTACATTATGGACAATCACAACATAAAGTCAAAGACAAATTACAGGCAAGCACTCGAGAAAAAACGCATTAATGCAGACAAGTAAACAAAAAATAACAATAATAATAATAATAATAATTTCATTAACATAGGTCAATAATGCAGACAAGTAAACAAACAAACAAATAATAATAGTCATAATAATAATTTCATTAACATAAATATAAGTCGTTATTGAGAACTGAGAAATGAAACATATAAATATTTAATTAAGAAATGAAAAGTATAGATTTTCAGAGAGGATAATAATAATTCGGTTTAATTGTTGTTTATTGTACATGCAAATGATAATACTAACAATTATAATAATAANNNATATTATTGTATGTTTATTTATTGTGTTTTTTGTTTGTACGTCATTTTCCTTATGTACTTACGTGTCCCATTGGTATGTATGTATGTATCTTTCTATGCCGTTGGACTAGCTGAATATCACTTCTTATTGTGGGAGTTCTGTGTGTTTGTTTCCGCTTCGAAGTTTTTGGGGCGGGGGATGAAAATACAATGTAGCAATTTGAAAAGTTAGAAATTGTAATTATTATTGTAAATAAAGTTCCATTTAAGACGGAAGTGAATGTGTGTAAGTAATACATTAATGCAACAGGATGCTGAAGTAGGCTTGTTTCATATGCCCGATAACTAAACAGATTTAGTAAATGCACACCAAAAGAAAAAACAAACTCCGTGGTTTTAGTCCGCAAGCTAACTATACCGACCGAATGACCGCCGCTTGTCAGCGAAGTTAGTACCAACTTTACCGGATAGAGGATGTCGTGTGGTCAGCGCAACGAATCCCCACGGTCGTTAATTTCGGTTTTCTAGAACCGGAGCCGCTATTTTCTTGAAACAGCTCTTCAATTATCCTCACGAGACTGAGTGGACCCCATTCCAGAACCACTACTTCTCAGAAAATCTAGTAGCGCCAGGAATCGAACCCGGACCTCTGGATCTGTAGCCAGGAACTCGGCCCACTAAACCACAGATGCAGCCAAATGCACACAAAAACGAAAGGAAAGTGGAAAGTCAATCAATTTTAGGCCGATGCTTAACCTGCCTGAAACGTCACTCGCAAATAATCCCAAAGGTTTATACGTAAAAGCTTTTGGTTTACATGAGGCCGTGTCGTCTAAAGCCTACCGACAAACGACATACGAACCTTCACTTTGAAAAGATTTTCCGGTGAAGGTGGGGGGAGGGGGGATTTCGTCACCGCTCAGCTGCAGTGTGGGATTTACAACTTCAGTTACAAGAATTTTAATATATTTTAAAGCTAATTTTAAGCATAATGTAGACCACTGTAGACCTCGGTGCAAGGGCTGAGAAGACCCATCCCTTATTTTTCTCAGATGTGAAGCCGTATAGTATGCTAGATATTTATCAACATTTCGCAAGAAAATTCTGCCTCTGTCTTCCGAGAAGAAGAATGAGCTGAGCTGGAAATAACATTCAGCAACATAAGGAAGGGAATTTAAATTAGCGAATTTTTTGTAGCTGTGTTGTCTTCCGGTCTACTTCAAGTTTTTCCAAGTTACCTCTTTCCTTCAGGTTTCTTTACCGACATTTTGTATCTATTTCTGTTACTTCCAGCATGTAATATATGCCCCACTAATTTCAACCTTCTTGATTCCATGAACCCACTTATTTCCAACGTAGAGTTTAAATTCAGAAACTCTTCGTTGTGCCTTTTTCCCCCATTCTTTTTTAATTAATAATCTATGAGCTTAGAAAACTTTTATACTGAAGAAATAAAATATATACCCCCAAAAGTTTTATTTTGCTTAAATTCGCTTTAGCATTATGAGCAGGGCCCGGATTTTGATGACTTGTCATCTTTTTTTCCTTGTATCCTATGCGATGCTCTTAAATATATGAATCTCGGATATGAGCTGCTGGTTACAGAAACGTAAATTTTATAGGTAATTTTTTGTTATTTTTTGACATTTTTAGGTTTAAGGTCATTTTATCATTTGGGGGGTAATTTTTTGGACTTTTAAGGGTATTTCTTGCCATTTTTGGCCATTTTAGGGAATTTTTCTTCATATGTTTTCTGAAATGTGAATAAGATGGAAGGGAAGCGTTCTTTCTCTTTCTCTTTTAGATCATTTTTCTGGATTTTTTCGGCCATTTTATGTCATTTTTAAATATTTTCATGTCATCAAAATCCGAGCCCTGCATATTACATTTTTGGGTCATATTTTAGGTCATTTTTCTGGATTTATTCTGTCATTTTATATGTAATTTTTTAAATATTTTCATGTCATCAAAATCCGAGCCCTGCATATTACATTTTTGGGTCATATTTTAGGTCATTTTTCTGGATTTTTTCTGTCATTTTATAGGTAATTTTTTTTAAATATTTTCATGTCATCGAAATCCCATCCCTGGATATTACATTTTTGGGTCATATTTTAGGTCATTTTTCTGGATTTTTTCGGTCATTTTATAGGTCGTTTTTTAAATAATTTCAGGTCATCAAAATCCGGGCCCTGATTATGAGTAATTAACTTGTATGCATAACGTGAGAGTACACAGGTAGCACATAATTTGTTTCTTTCTTTTTTTTCTTTCGCTTTCTTGACGTGTTGCTGATTTGTTCGAAATTGTTGTCGGACCAGATGAGACCTGCGGGCCGACATTTGCTAACCATGGTGTGAACTGAATAGGATGGGACATGCCCATCATTCGAACTGTCTCTATTTTGGTTCCATAATATTGAATGAACGTCTGAAGTGATCTTCATTTGGATATTGAATTCTCGTAAAGGTCATGCTTAGCTTTGAATAAAATACAACATAATGGACGCAATTCCAACCATATATAGGCTTCTCTGACTGTAACTTGCGAATGCTTCTCGAATTTGACACAATGGCTTGAATATGCTTTGTAGATTATAATGAATAACATACTTTATTCGTGCTGGAAATATATATATCTGAAACTAGCCATTGTTAAAATTTGAATGCTGTCCTAACAAATGCGAGATGCGGAAGCCTGATCCCATCATTCCAAGCGATAGATCGATACAACTTAAATTACGGACTGAAATGACGCCTCAACATCAAACACAATCAGATCGTTTCCCTGAACGTGTATTCCTACTACCAAGATTTCTATACTTGCCCAATATTTGTCGCACGTTCTGTACTTTTCCTCGTATATAAAGGTCATTTATAATTGTCTCCCTAGTAGATCATATACCATTCTATTTCTCAATGTTTCCAACTTAATAAAAATTACTTCCCTTGACATGAAATTTCATATTCTGAAAGCCCCGTTCTTTTGAGGCCTTGACGTGTTGTCTGCGATCAATGCAATTTATGTATAGGATAAGAAAAATTGAATTTTGGTCAGAAAGTAGTGGACTGCTCCTCAGGGTCTGCTCTTGGAGAAGAGAGGCGAGTAGATTGGGAACCCTCTCGAGAGAGAGAGGATGTTTTTTTCTTATCGCCATCTTGTTACATATTACAACGCACTGACACTAGAGGCGCTGTTGTTCCATGTTCCTATTGTTGCCGGGCTTGCTTACTAAACCCGGTTAAAGCCGCACATAAAAACACGATTTCACAAATCTACAAATTTCACCAGTTAACAAGGTTCCTGTAATATAAAGAGAACGTAACTAATTCTGACATGTTAATGCCAGATACAGAAACACAAGTTTTCCTCATGTTGCAGTTTGTATTGATTTCTGAGTCCCCCCCGTCCCAAAAGAATACGAGATTCATTTCACTTTTGTTTTTTCCTCGGTGTTTAAATAATTTCTATCAGTGATAATGTAAAGAAATGATGTGTCATAAGTCACTAAAAGTTTGTTTGTATTTCAATAACGTAATTAGTTCAAATTACGTAATGTGTGTTACGCATATCTGTATGTCTCGCATGCAGCAAATGGAGAATAGCAAAGAACTACGCGCGTTACAGCATTCTGAGTGTAATTTATGTCGTCAAAGCACAGCTTATAGTCAAAAAGGCTTACCGCTTACGTCTCACCGCTATAGTGAAAATTCTATATCGGAGATTGTGTATGTAGTAAGTGGTTAGTTGGTTCTTATTTTATTTAACAATGCTCTTTATCTCTATAAGTTATATCAACTCTAATATTAGAATGCCTGAGGATAATAAATTATAAGGAAAGTGTAAGGTAGCGGTCGTGGTCTATTTCGGAATACTATCCCATCATTTGTAATACAGGAACATTACGGACATCTCAGCCAATGATTCCGATCTCAGAACTGATCAGACTCTGAAAATATAAATAAAGATGTCTATTTGTTAACTATGACAAGGAGAATGAGATGTGCAGGACATGTGGCACGAATGGGGAGATGACGAATGCATATAGGATTTTGGTTGGAAAGTCAGAGGGAAAGAGACCATTAGGAAGACCAAGATGTAGGTAGGTGAACAATGTTAAAATGTATCTTAGAGAGATAGGATGGGGTGGTATGGACTGGATCAATCTGGCTGAGGATTGGGATCAGTGGAAGGCTCCTATGAACACAGTAATAAACCTTCGGGTTCCATAAAATTCTGGGAAGCTCTTGAGTAGCTTACGGTCGTCGACTTCTCAAGAAGGGCTCACCTCCATGAAATTAATTTATTAAGTTAGTTAATTTTTAGCTGTAGGAATAGTTGGAAGATCAAGGCTCAGATAAGAGGATAATATTAAAATTAATTTTAAGGAAATGGGGTGAGAGGTTGTGGACTGGATGAATCTGACCCAGAGTAGTGTCCAGTTACATTTTCTTTTGATCACAGTAATGGACCCTCGGGTTCTATAAAAGGAAGTAAATACCATGAAGGGCTCAGCTGCTGTTAGTCGCTCAAGTTGTCTACATTCTGTCAGGCAGGCAGGACTTCCGAAGCATTAAGATATTGGGGTTTGATGTTCCCACTCAGTAACCATGAAGATTATTTTCTTCTGGGGCGTGACGCCTTTGGCCTGGCAGATACCGTTTTCGAGGAACCTCCTGCCTCCATATTCAGAGTAGAAAAAAAAACATAAATCGCTTATGTGAGAAGACAGTGAAATTAGATAATTTGCTTTTGTCCGTTTTGATAATTGTTGGTGGTGAAAGCAGATGTTTTTAAGGTCGCCTGCGTGTTGGAGTGTACCAGCACCAGTTCACGGAAACCTAGGTTTTAAATTACGAATTTATGTACAGTTGATATGTGACTCAGAAGAAAACGCGTTGTGAAATCTAACACAGGCAAGTGAGATGAACGTGTGGAAGCGCGTGGAGACAGCGCAACGCAGTGCGGAGAATAGGAAAATCACGTTACACTAAACCATCGCTAAGCAGTATTAATTATGGGCGATCATCTGGATTAATGAAGCAAGAGATAGCCCTAAAAGAGAAAAAATAGACTACAATTGAATGGAAAATTTAATAATATAGGTAGTAAGATTTGAGGCTTTCACGGCGGTGATTATGANTCTGAAGATGGAGGCGATACGTTCCTCCGAAACATCGGTTAACACCACTTATACACGGTGCCAAATCCCAGAAGACTGCTTTCTTCAATATAGGTAGTGCCGATAAAAATATATACAAAAAATATCACTGTACCAAGTCCTTCCTCTGTCAGTTACTGAAATCCAGGGTCTCCTTGATCCAGCTGAATCCAATTTTGGATATTTTCTTGCGTGGTTTCAGTCTCTTCAACTGCCCTCAGCACAGTCTGAAAGTCCTCTTGCTCTAATCCCTCTTTCCCCTAAATGCCACTCGTCTTATAAAGTATATACTCAACTGTGAACAGAATTTTTCATTTTGCATATTTCAATCCGGATTAACTATAACCAGTTTAGCGAAGGTTTACTGTACCTGATTTGCGTCCCAAAACGGAGATAGAATGCTACAATATGCAAGATATGATATTCATTCAATCACTGCAGTGACCTCACTAAGGGTCAAACTCTAAGGTTTGCATTATTCATGGCGGCCTCTGTCCCCCCATTTTGGTCCCCGGGGCTCTGACTCACACACTTGCTACCACAAATGCATGTAACAAACGCCGTTAACTCAGTACACAGCATTAAGTCGACTCGCCCCTGAGAATTGAATTAACACTTGTAGCGAGTTGAGGCAGGGAGGGACAGACGCAGCCTGCTTGAGCACCCTCGGTTGTACCCAGCTGCTGAATCCACGACGGCAAGTGCCTCCGGGTCCTGGGTTCCACTGCAGAATTTAAACTCAATTAACTGTACTTAAATTTGTTATTTGAGTTTAGAGCCGGAGTGTGCTCAAGTCACAAATCGTTATATGGGCAGGACATGCAGTATATAAAGGAGAGAAATGCATACAAAGTCTTATGTAGGAAAATTCTTAAGGAAAGGAACAACTTGAAGGCCTAGACATAGATGGAAAGGTAGTTCTTGTGGTACAGAGTGTGGAATGGATTCATCTGGCCCAGGACTGGGACCAGTGGTGGGCTCCTGTGAGCATGTTAACGAACATTTAGGTTCCGTGAAATGCTGGGAATTTCTTGAGCAGCTGAGCGACTAGCAGCTTCATGAAGTTAGTTACTTAAAGCCGGGGTAGCACGATCAGTGTTGTCACTTCACTAAGCTACGGCGCGGATGACCGAGGAATCGGAGTTCGTTTCCACATTCTGTTCTCCACCGCATCCAGACCGAATCTGTGGCCCAACTACGCTCAGTTTTAGTTACTACAGGAGACACTATCCCAAGGGGTAAAGTTGCCGGAGCTTGAAGGTAACCGCTCCCCTCCATCTCGTACCGAGGTTACGTATACATGCAGATGTAACCGCACTCCCCTCATACGTCTTCATGTCAAAATGTAATTAAGCACAAGAAAACTTTACCTTTGCCTTTTAGTCACAGTCTTTCGGCTACACATTCAGTAACCCAGAATATACAGAGTGTCCCTGGAGGAAAGTTCAATATTCTGGAAGGTCATATTATCAGTCATTCTAAGAAATATATGTACATGTGTCCTATTCCGAACGGTTTCCGAGTTAGAGTTATTTCACTGTACGATTCCAAAATTGTTGATAAGGAAGAGATATTGCTTACTGTTTCTAAATCCGGTGTTTATCGTTCAAGTGACGAAGTTGGTACAGTTTACCAAGTATAATACAGTTTCGTAAATTCCACCGTCAACATCAATGCACTTTGCAACTCGTGTGAGGATATGGCGTGTTGCTCGTCTGTACAGACTGACTAGGACACGTGACATATGCACTGTTTTGCTTAGAATGACCGATACTATGACCTCCCAGCATATTGACCTTTCCTCCTGGGACACTCTGTATAGCGTTAAATTACAGACTGTCAAATTAATAACAAATTGGAAGGTATGCAGAAGGGAAATGCCCCAGATTAAGTTGAGTTATTATCCCGGAATTTGCCTGAAAGAACAGAGTAAAACCATGAAAGTATTCAGGACGAGCAGCGTCTCATCTGAGATTCAGAATTGCGAAACGGGGGGGGGAGTTAAGGCTTGAGCGAACGTACTGGACCCTAACTCAGTAAATCACGATCCTACGTAAAAAGCTGATAACTCAACCTGTCCCTTAACTGTGCTGGCGAAGGCCAACAGTAGCTTATTCCTATGCTGTGCTACACACGCCACCTACGCGATGTTGTCCTGGAAGTAATGCTCTAGATTTCTAATCGGGAGGTGCTCGGTTCTAATCTCTGCTGGTGCACCAATTATCCTCAGTCCCTTCATGATAATGTCTCAATTCGACACCAACTCTTCCTTCCAAATCCTTTCCAATTCACTGCTCATCCTACAGTCCAACGCAGTATAGAGTCTGGATATTAAAAGCTTGGTTATGTAATTCTCAAAGGGAAATCATCAGGGAGTGATTTTGGTACACCCCACAGATTTCATCTCCTTTCTTCATGCCTGAAACTATTAAGGTCGTACGCGGTATATATGTCTGGGAACAATGTTGAGTCACATAACCGCGCCACAGAACGACGTGATAATAGTCATTATGACGGTAATCTAATGTTAATACTCCCAAGTGAGTGTCCATTGTTTCCAATGCAGATCTCGTATCTGACGTGGAACACCCAGGGATCCAATTGCAAACCCTAACATTGTCCCCCGGCTCTCAGTTTGGGCAACATGGAAATTTCACATAGTTGTTAACACTCTAAGGCATACTGGCAACTGTATCCACCACCTGATTTAACCGTGCATTCTGCCCACAGAATGTATTTACGTGTTCCGTATGGTTCTCACAAAAAACAGCGATTATTTCCCTAAACATCATTAACCGGTTAAGCTTTGTAGCGGAGGCGTAATGTGTTTCCTGTGAGGTACGGACTGACTTTATATCTTTATATATACTGTGTTTTGCCCACACAGTGTTTTTACGTGTTCCGTATGATTCTCACAAAAAATAGCTATTATTTCCCTAAACAGCATTAACCGGTTGGGCTTTGTAGTGGAGACGTAATGTGTTTCCTGTGAGGTACGAACTGAATTTATATGTACTGTATTCTGCCCACACAGTGTATTTGTGTGTTCCGTATGGTTCTCACAATAAACAGTAATTATTTCCATAAACAGCATTAACTTGTTGGACTTTGTAGCGGAGATGTAATTGTTTCCTGTGAGGTACGAACTGAATCTTTGAATGTTGTTATTTAGATGAGCATCAGACTTAAGGAATTATCGATAAATAAAATTAAGGTCGGGAAGCGTCATAATGTTTATCCCTCTTCAAATATAATTAGAATGATAAAATCAGGGAGCATAAGCTGTATGGGACATGTAGCACACACGGAAATGAAATTAAATCCACACAAATTTTCTATAGGAAAATCTGAAGGAAGTGAATGGTTCGGAAGACCTAAAACTAAAGAAGAGGAAAGTATTATACGTGAATGAATATTATGAAATACTCGTATATTATATATTGATTAGATTTAACGGGCTAAGACTATCTTCCAATGGAAACCTTCTGTACGTGAGGCAGTAAACACTGAGGGAATAATAAAGGGCAGAAAAATGTCACCACATGAGCAACTACGAGTTCGAAAATTCTGAGATCCATTGAATTAGTTACCGTTATTAGAACCACAGTAAATATGACTGGCGGTCTTTTCTTCATTACATATTTACATAGATACATCGACAGAGCAAATTATTCAGCCTTAACATTCTGCAGTATAATACGAATGTACAGAAATAATTGTCACAGAGGGAACAAACCGCGCATATTGAGAAGTCTGTTTCATACTGGTATGTGAAGTACGCCTTGTAAAGTAGGCAACTTACTGGACATCACGACATTGCGGCATGGTCTAAATAAACATATCAAAGAGCTTGGAAGGAGAAGAAGTTTCAGCAATAAACGGAATAACAGAGAAGAAAATTATCACTGAAACCAGGACACGAAAGTTCGTCAGATTCTTGTTCTTCAAGTTATAGCAATGTTGTATCAAGAGAAGTGAAGTAGAGTACAGTAATGTAAAGTGTAGCATAGTGAAGTACAGTAAAGTGTAATAATGTAAAGTGCAGCATACTGAAGTACAGTAAATTATAATAATGTAAGGTGCAGCATAGTGAAGTACAGTAAAGTTTAATAATGTAAGGTTCAGCACAGTGAATACTGTAAAGTGCATCATAGTGAAGTAGAGTGAAGTGTAATAATGTAAAGTGCAGCAAACTGAATTACACAATGTTAAACAAGAAAACGTGCAGTGAAGTAAACTAATATAAAGTGCAAAAACGTAAGATATATTAAAAGCGAAATGAAGTAAATTACAGTAGCGTGAAGTAAAGAGAAGTGCAGAAAGTCTGCTTTAAAATAAAGCCTATTAGAATAAAGTAAAGAACAACATTTGGCTCTAAAGTTCGGTGCAGTAACTGATAATGCCTTCAGGGATGTGATTCTATATGGTCCGATAGAAGTTAAATGACGTTTCTTTCGTCAGGGTCGAAGAGTAAACGAGGCAGCTATTTGATCACTTTTTGCTAATATCTTTCTTTCTTTACTCTTGACGTTGATGAGTGACAAGAATCCAGGCTTACGGGATGTGAAGCCTTTTAGCCCGGTAGAAATTCACCGACGTTTCGGAAGAAACGTACTGCATCCATATTCAGGATCGAAGAGTAAACTAAGCATCGGCTTGCTTACTTGTTACTTTCCGTTGGTTTAACTCCTCAACCTTAAAGAAGGTGGCAGTATGTTATGCCGAAACGGAGGTTAACATCTATCGGTCTGCACGGCATCGCATCATAGAAATCAGTAATCTTGACACTCACCACAGTGAGGACCTGGAATCTCATGAGAACAAGTTTAATATGTGACATGGTAATTACCTTATAATAATTCCTCAGAATTCCCGCACTGCCTTGCAAGGTCTGAAACGCGTTGGTCCATGAGGTCAGACGGGGGCTGTGGTAAATGGTGGAGTGCGGTATGGAGCAGTCCTTAGAGAGGGTAGTACCTAAGAGCATCATTAAGCCTTAGCAGAGAGTTTAGACGTGTCGGGAAATTATGATGAAAATCAGAGATTACCTGTGGAGGATCCAGCCGCGTAACAAGTAATCACTTTCCTTTGTTGCGGTTTCAGTCAGGGCCGTGGTTTCTCGCCGTATGAGACCTTAAAAATACTATCACGAACCGTTTATGCGGCACAGAGGATTAATTTTATGCGTGAATAACTGCATAATATTCCATATGTCTTCTTAGTTTATGTGTGGTAAGTGTAAAAGCACGGTCTGAGCCATGAACTGTCTTCGCCGGCTCGAACGCTGGGATCATGGGTTCGAGTCCCACTCAATGCATGGATGTCTATGTGCGTTTATTCTGTGTTTTTGTTGTTCTGTGTGTATGTAGCGGCCTTGCGACGGGCTGATCCCCCATCGAAGGAGTCCTACCGACTGTATGTAGGATCAAGTAACTGAAAAAACGGCCAAGGCCCAACAAAGGGCTGTAGACCCATAATAATAAGGTAAAATTGCCCCTGTGCTTAATATGCAATGAAGACATACGGGGGCGTGGAGATATAGACCCACCGTTCTTGAGCTGAACACTAGATGAAGTTTCACGCTCTGGCCGCTTTACCCCCAGGGAAGGGGTACCCTCTGTCCATCGGATAGAAGGCTGGGTGGGCCAACAGCCGATTTGGATGTTGTGGAAAAGCAAAATCTTGCCCATTCCGGGATTCGAAACCCCAACTAACTAAGATCATGACATCATGAAATTGAGAGCATGTAACGATGTAATGTACGTAATTCTGAATTCTTATTTGGACCTTGAAGCCCTACTGTGCGACTCTTTCCTCCAAACATGTCTTGTATGCGGAATCATATGGGAATTGGAACCCTGTACGAAGCGGAAACCTGTGTGAAACGGAAGTGTTTGGCTTGTGTCTGTTTCCTATATAGTCAGATTTTAAATTAAAAGGGGAGTTCCTCTGTCTATTTTTGATAGTAGTGTTTCTAATAATAGAAATTCCACCGTCAACGCAACTGTAATTTGTTAAGTTATGTTCCACTACATGTTTGGACCCTTATGTGGTCATCCTCAGATGTTCTGAGTTACACATTTTAATTACTTAATTGTAAAGCGTGTATACATATTTACATATATATGCTTAAAATGACAACTTTCTATGTACATTTAAATTCTAACTGCTATATGTTGTTATACATGAAACTAAAAATTAAAGAATAAAATTAATTTTACTAATTTTTAAAATTACTTATAAGTGTCATATGCTTTATTCATCTTAGTATCTGTTGCTCTAGTAGACCACGCATCTTTTCGTCTGATTCTTCTGTTATTGGTTAGATTTGTTTGTGTTAAGTGTTTCTCGAGCACTAATATATCTTCTTTCTTATTTCCATGATGTCGATTGTTAGTGTTGTTGTGTTTATGTTTATGTGTTATGCTCTGGTGCATGCTTTATACTTACTTGAGAGTAAAGTTTGTTTTACGTCCTCAACGTAAAACACCACATAGAGTCATAAAAGACATTTTTAATAAAACTGTATTTTCTGTGAAACCCAGATTAAATTATAAACGAGGAGCTGTCATTTCACGAATGCTCTCTTATTCTCTAATTGCGAAGAATGTGGTGGAATGATTAATGAATGAGGACAGGAGGGAGGTGGGGGTTACCCCGTTTGGAAGTTGTGAATAAGAGAAAATTAAATATTCAAGTCCGAGTCAGAGCCATTTCATTCTTGTTATTGCTACGATTACGGGAACAATTCTTTAGATAAATGGGCAATAACGATAGAATGAGAGAGAGATTGATAATTATGAAGGGAAAAGAAGACATTACAAGAAGAGGAAAAAAAAGAAGAAGAAACGTTGTAATATAAGAATGCTTCAGGGTAGACTTCACTAAATGAAATCGAAAATCCAATCTACTGCATTTTCCCCCTCCTCGCCCCCTGAATACCCCCTCTCTTCTCCTCCGATTCATCACTCACAATGTTAAAGTATCATGATTAAGGGAAATCTTGTGAATCTTTATGGGCCCAAATTCACTTAATGTCGGGGCCGACTGGGTAGCAATCCCGCTTCATACTCGGAAGGTCCTGGATTCAGATCTCGGCTCGGAGATCTCCTGTCTTCACAGCGTGCATTCTGTTGTGTAATAAACATATATGATTAAGGTTAGCCGTGGCATCAACATATGATTTGAGATCAATCATTATTGTTCTGCCTGACGATGATCCCATGAGCACCGAAAATGTAGCAGAAAATAAAATCCAATCCGAACAATACTGATTGATCATCAAATGGTTTGTTGTGGCCACGGCTAAACCTTAACCTTATA
Organism: Cryptotermes secundus; assembly: GCF_002891405.2. NCBI lineage: Eukaryota > Metazoa > Arthropoda > Insecta > Blattodea > Kalotermitidae > Cryptotermes > Cryptotermes secundus. The sequence continues at coordinate 1,579,813 of NW_019731262.1, read as the reverse complement.
TGTTTTTCCTAATTTTCTTCAGTCCCTCCAGGCAAATTCCGAGGTAGTAGACTGTGTCAGATTAGTGCCCGACCACTTCTTTAGACATCTATTCCAGTTGTTTCAGTAGTAGCCTTAACTTTTGATGCTATACATCACATTTATTGACAGGGTCGTTAAAAATGTAGTAAATAAACAAATAATTTAATAAACTTGTATAAGGTTTCATCCTCGAGAAGTACCTCTTTATGTTAGACAGGAAGTCTGCAGGCCCCAATGACCCGGAGAGCTATGCTGGCGGGAGCTTAAGCTCCTGGTAGTGCTACATATGCAAGACAGATAAAAGATTAGGGGCTAGACGGAGTGTAATCCCTGGTTCTCCAGGTTGGGGTTGGGTGTCGGGATAATGGTCCCACTCCCCCCCCGCACTCAGGAAAAAAATTACTGTTAGGAAACCTTTGGATTCACACAGATTTATAGCGTCAGTGTAGAAGATGATGTCGGATTTTAGGTTCTGACAGAGGTGGTTGGTGGGATGTAGCGCTGTGTAGTCTAGGTCTGTTGCCCAGTCAAGCTTCTCTCCGGTCTGCATGTATAAAAGATATTGTTTACTTTTTTAACACTTTCATTGTTTGTAACCTGTTAAACATAGCTCATAAGATAAAGAATTCTACAAATCGTAGTGGTGCTACAGAAAACGCTCTAAAAATCTTATGAAATCGGAAATTAAGATTAAAATAATACAAATTAGCGACGGTAGTGCACAACATTGGAGTATGTGCAAGAAGTTGAATTGATCTGAATCAGCTGTGCCCTCGAGGATAAATCCGGAATTGTTTACGTACTTACAGAAGCTTCTCCTTTCTTATATACAGTGACACGAAAACGTCAGGCACTTAAGGGCAAGGGAGAAGACATTCTCGATGTGTGGGTTATGGGCGCACTCGGAGCCGAGCGACCTTAAAGCCTGAGACAGATATGGACCAGAATTTTCCGAATCTTTCGCCTTTCGTTTCGACAATAAAATTTACGATTTTTGTCATTTTGATCATCCTTGCTCGTTCGGGGAAAGTAACCCCCCATTTATAACATTGCGCTTATGTGAAATAGTGATTCGCGCTAGAAAATTTCCGCTATACGAATTCTCTGCAAGAGTGCAACTGTTCGTAAGCGTGGGGACGCTCAGCACCAAAGACTGTACAGACTATACTAACTGTGCTTGAGATGCCGCCAGTTGCTAAGCTACTCAAAAATTTCCCAGCATTTTATGGAGCCCGAAAGTTCATTACCTTGTCCAAAAGAGCCCGCCGCTGGCCCCTATCTTAAGCCAACCCAGTACATGTCACACAATTCAATTAATCTAAGATCGATTTTAATATTACCCTCCCACCCACGTCTTTACCTTCCTAGTGGTCTCTTTAATTCTGGTTTTTCCACCAGAACCCAGATTTTCATTTCTCTTCTCCCCCATTCGTACAACATGTCCTTCACATCCAACCCTCCTTGACTTAATAATTGATTAGGTAAGGCTATCCCTGTAACAGCCCGTGGAGTCCCATAGGCTTATGAGAGGTCGAGGCTCCCACATTTTCTAGATAATCGCTCACAGAGAACGGTGAGGTTGTTAGCCTTACACGCCGGCTGGCCGACCGCCCTTTACCCCTAGGAATATTCGTGGTACTCACATCTGTTAGAGGCTGAGTCGACCCCAGGGCCATAGTGCGGCTGGAAGGATTAGGTCAGTTGAATAAATCCAGTGACCTCATCGGGAATCGAACCCGCGACCTTCCGGCTTGCCTTAACCAACCAAGCTACAGTGTGCCACCAATTAATGATTAGATTGAACTAAATAATTAATTGACAAGGATATGGAAGGAAGCTTTCGTCACCCAATTTCGAGTCCTGTCTCGTTGTGTAAGCTGAGGGACTGAGGAAAACGATGATCGGTGTTCTCGCCGAGACTCGAGCCGGACACTTCTAGATTGCAAGCCAGAGGAGTTTCTGCCGCCCGTAACTTGCTCAGTGCGCCGCAGTGTGTCAGCACTAGTACAGGTCCACGGTCCACTGCGGCACGAACACTTCGCGTGTGAGCATGTAGGGACGAAACGTAGTTCAAAGAGAGCAAATGAGCCGCACACATTCAACAACTTCCAGGGCCCACCACCCACTCAAAATACTAGGAAACACTACACATATTTGTCAGCTGTATAATTTCACCGCCTTTCATTCCCAAGTCCCTCCTACGTTGTGCTATGTTTGTACTTGAAATCTGATTCATGAAACTTGTTCTGTTTCCTCGTATCGAAGCGGAAATCATGCAAGATTTTTTTTTGCTTGTTCCTTCTACATTTACATTATTTCTGCTGAACTTGGGAGTGAGTAGCATTTCTTCTTCATATTCGGGGATGGGACGTGGGGGTCAATTGTGGTTCATTTTACAACGCGGCCAGTATCTCTGGATATGTATCATCAGACGATGGTGTGAGTGATAAATAATTAATTGGAAAGTATTTCAAATGTAGTGATCTTTCCCTTATCAATTTACAATCCCGGAATTCGTCTGAAGGGACTGAGGTAAACCACGAAAAACTCTGGCAATATAGCCGGTGACCTGGCCCAAGATTCGAATCGAGCATATTCCGAATACAAGTCTACCCCTACGACACCCCCCACTCTTCGTCTTCGGTGCGTCATGTGTTAAAGTCTCAGTTTGGCGACTGTGCATCATGAGTAATGGTTTTCGCGTTTTCCTCTGCCCCTCCAGGCGATTGTTGTGCCCAAAATTAGGCGACAGCCGTTTCATTCGATATCCTTTCAAATTCATTATTCGCGATTTATCCGTCATTCGATATTACATAAGCTAAACTGGCTGGTCTGTGGGACTGCATGGGAGAGCCGGCAAGGTTCAGTCGGCAAGGTAACTGGGCTGCCGGATTGCAGTACTGAAGAGTCGTTATCTTCACGGCGTCCAGACCGGCTCTGCGGCCCACCCACTCTCCTATCCAGTGCGTACCGGGAAATGTTTCCCTGGGTAAAGCAGGCGGAGCCTGACGGCTCACCTCTATATTCCATGTTAAAAATACGTGGAATTATACTTTTATTCCTACATAACTCATTATGGCTAGATAAAAGAGTAAAGCTATCCCTGTAACATGCTGTGGAGGTCCCCAGGGCTGTGAAACATCGATGCTCCCACATTTTCTAGATAATCGGGTCACAGATGGCGGTGAGGTTGTCAGCCTTACTAGCCGTCCGGCCGCCCCTTACCCCCAGGAAGATTCCCGTTACTCATTTATGTTAGAGGGTGAGTCGAACCTAGAGCCATAGTGCGGCTGGAAGAATTAGGTCAATTGAAAAATACAGTGACCTCGTCTGGAATTGAAACCGCGACCTTCCAGCTTGTGGCATAGTGCCTCAACCAACTACGCTACCGCATGCCCAGCTTATGGTTAGGTGTTTCACTAAACATGGGGACATTTTTACTTTTACCCTTACTGATATTAAGAGGGTTGATCACGGTGGCCGCGTGGCCTAAGGAATGAACCGTCTTCGCTTTTACGAACGCTAGGATCGTGGGTTCGAATGCTACTCAAGGTGTGGTCTGTGTGTGAGTTTATTCTCTGTTTGTGTTGTCCTGTGTGTAGGTAGAGGCCTAGATACAGGCTGATCTCTCGTCCAAGGAGTCGTTACCCACTCTGTAAGAATGATTACGAAACTGAAGAAGAGGTCAGGGCCCAGCACAGGGCTGTGGAGCCAGTGAAGAATGAATGGATGAAGTCCTAAGAGGATCATAGAGCCATTGCCAAAAAAGATGCGGTCGTGACGTAAATCGGGGGTGGGAAATTAAGACTACACGCCGTCACATCCAAGATGAAAGTATGCTTCATGGATACCGCCTTGAGGATTGCGGATGCAACTGTTAGCCTTATACGGGCGTCAGAACGACAGTATTTCCGAAACGACGCCATTTCTGGCTGAAACAATGGTAGTCGGCACTGTAGGATGTTCTGGGCTTATCGTCGGCGTGATACAAATTCAGATGACGCGGCACTGAATCTGAAATACGCGGCGCAAGACAGAGGAGCTTCCGGGTGTAGAAATCTCACGTCCATCTGGCACAAGGGACATGCATGCAAGACGTGGCGAGCATCGTGGCCCACATCTTGAAGTCGTCGCTCAGGGTGGATGTGTGGAAGCCGTGCTCAATTTTCTCTTCACAAAAACAGCGAAGTTCCATGTCCTCTACTTACGTAATTTCCTCGTTTTCACAGTGTTCAACATGGCAGTATTGCGAAAGTACAAGGTGTTTCTAAATTATTGTCGGGTTTCGCATGACCGATATTTTTCAAATTGGGTATAATAAAATAAAACTGCTTACGGAATATGAAAGTATGACTGAAAAAGTTCTATTACTTATAGAATCAATACTGAATGGTTGTAAACAACTGCAGAATGTACAGTTTTGTTTTCTTCTTTCCGATTTGAAAATTGTAGGCCACGGAAAACCCGACAACAATTTAGACACACATTGCATAGATAATGCTCTCTGTACGCGCGTTTGGTGGAAGGAAATGTAAACAGAATGAATAAGACTGTGGTGAACCCTTTCCTTATAATAAGGAAACACTATATTCACATGAAACTATTCACTATTTAGTTACACACTACACGCTACTCAAAACTATGTACTGAATGAATAATCAACCAACATCAAGTCTTCGATGCTCACTGTTATTACACATATATAAATTGCTTCCCAGCCGGTCACAGTGGCCGCACGGTCTAAGGCATAAACTGCCTTCGCCCGCTCGGACACTGGGGTCGTGGGTTCGAATCCTACTCGAGGCATGGATATCTGTGTTTGTGTTGTTCTGTGTGCAGATAGCGGCCTTGCGACGGGCTGATCCCCCGTCCAAGAAGTCCTGCCGACTGAATATAGATTAAGAAACTGAAAAAAAAAAAGCAGCCAAGGTCCACAAGGGCTGTAGAACCGTAGATGGAGAGACAGACAGACAGATAAATTGAAGTTGTTTCACTCATGCTTCAGTGTCGCAACGTAACAGGGCACTAAATTAAGAGAATAAAGCAGATCTAATTACACCGCCATCTGATGCCTACATACCTTACCCCATCAGGGAGTCTAGTCTGTAGCCGAGTCACGTAGCTCACTGAGCTATCCCATCTTTATTTATATATATTAATGTGACTATCCTTATTTTTCCCAAGGGAAGCGAATTTGAGGAAAGGAAATCTGGTGAAACTGAAGTCACCTCCCCGAACTAAGAAGCAGATGTCTTAGACGAAAGCCATCTAACTCGTCTAGTATTTTCATACAAGATCTATGTGCCAGCGAAGTGGTAAGTACAATATTTTCATAAGTACCTTTTCGGAATCTCCCCCCCCTCAAACGTGCAATTCTTCTATGTTCTTGTGTCCAGGAAAAGTGATAATGTGGTAGTTTTTCCATTTGCTTTCCACATCGCAGTACAACAGCCGTTCAAACCACTCTGGTCACGCCTGTTGCTATACGAACTTGAACCATCTCGAGCATCATTTGCTCTGTGCTTCAAGTCGCTACTGATGACGCTGCTTCCGGCATCAGTTTTTGGTTTTTGGTGTCTCTCTCCGTCTGATGCCTACTCTTTGACCTGTCCAGCAAGGGAGGCCCTGCCAGTAGCTATGCTACCGCTGGTATAGCTCTCAGGATCCTTGGCATACTCAAACCCCCTCACCACGATAAGGTGGAGACACCAACGAGGGGACAGACTTTGATTAACTCGATAAAAAAGTTTTATTTTCAACCAGAAAATGTATTACTTCCATGAAGAGTTACATCGTCAACCAGAAGTTTTATTAAATCTATGAAGAGTTACACCTTCAACCAGATTTTGATTAACTCGATAAAAAATTATACTTTCAACCAGAAAATTGACTAATTCCATGAAGAGTTACGTCGTCATCCAGAAGGATTATTCAACCTTCAACCAGAAAGTTAATTAACTCCTTAAGGAGTTACACCTTCACTCACCAGGTTCCCTAACGCCTTGAATATTTACATCTTTCAAAAAGAAGGCAGCCTAACTCTAGGAACAGAGCTAATTCGCCTGTTAGGTCCTGTCTCAATAACAAAGCTGTGTTCTGCCAGGCGAACGAGTGGCATTCCCCTTGTGGTTTCAGGGTTTTGAAAGCGCACATTTCACTGTTGAATTCGCGGTCTGCCGCTGCTCAAAATCGATATTTAACAGTTTAATGAAGATTCTAATTAAAGTCACTTTATACGCGCCATTGGCTTCATATTGAAGGGGAAAAAAATATGATCATTAAACGCACTTACTCGCTACATACTGCACATCATGAGCAACGTGATAAACATTGAACGCAACAGGATCATTGGGTTGTCTCTTCACATACTTCACACAACTTTCTGTTGTGATGTCGGATTTTCGAGTTCTTTCCCCTTTAACGTTCAGATTCTGATAGCACGGAGAGAGCTCATGGCCTCCATCTTCATGACAGAACAGTAAGCCATGTAAGATATCTACAGAAACAGGCAGCAAACTAATCTAAGTTAAGACATGACTTGAAAATGGCAACAGTGTTTCAGTCGGTATTACAGTGTCGGGTTTGCTGAAATAAAATACATCAAACTTGGCGAAATTTTTTTTTGCTTGGCTTAATCTGCTATTCTGAAAATGGAGGCTCAATGTTCCTCCGAAACGTTAGACTGTTTCCGAACTTCATATCGTTATAACCCAGCAAGACCGTAAAGTTCAAATTTGTATTGTTCCCAGTATTAATTACGCAAAGTCTATACCGACCGCGGTGCATTGTGCGAATGGAGACAAAGAAATGAAGACAATTATAAAATCAACGGACATAGATCACAGATGGGAGGAGAGAAACGTATTTAATTGAACTGTGTGAGCTGTCCATAATACAATGTTCCATTTTTCATGAGGCTGATTCCTTGTGTCTAGACGCTGACGCCGATAATAGGCGGGTATCAAAAAACTCCATTAGACCTATCCGAATTCATGAGCTTGGGTTCAGAATTTAATTGAATAATTTCTAAATTGAATGATTGATTAATCCTATAGGCTTCTGTGTATCTATTAAAAGAATAGAAAAGAGATGGATCCTTTATTCCCAGTTTAAATTACAGTATATTTACAATGATATTGATTTTGCTATTATGTCGGTTTAAATCCAATATCAACCCCGGACTTGAACTGCAGCGGGAAGCTGACAACAAAGGCTCTTCATTGATAGGACTAAATTTTATTTTCAACACTGATCCATTAATAAAAATTTCAGTACACACAGTAGCGAAAGTTAATTAAACATGTGAAGTAACTAACTTCATGAAGCTAAGCCCTTCTTGAGAAGCCGCCAGTTGTACAGCCACTCAAGAACTTCCCAACATTTTACGGAACCTGAAGATGCAATATCTCGTTCACAAGAAACCTCCACTGATCCCTGTCCTGAGCCAGATCAATCTAGTCCATACCATCCCAAGCTGTCCCTCGAAGATGTGTTTAATACTCACTCACTTACGTTTAGTTCTTCCTAGTGGCCTATTTCCTTCGGAATTTCACACCAATATCCTATGCATTCATCTTCTACCCATGTGTGTAACATGTCCAGCCCATCCTCCGTAACTTGAGCAATCTAGAACGGTGGAATTACTGTGAATAATGCATTTAAAATTACATGGATATAAATAGTGGTGGCCTAATTGAGGTGTTGTCCCGGTACTTATTTGAAGGGACTGAGGTAAATCGCGAAGCTCCATAGTCACGGCAGTCAGTGTATCGACAGAGATCCGAAACGAACGCATCCCGAATATAAACTCCAGAGCGTTACCACTGCACCAGTCTGCTCTGTGTGGGGTCGTAATATTAGATCAATGCACACGACATAGAATGTACATAAAATGAACGGCAAAGGTCATAATGTTGTACTGGAACTCAGAGGAATGAAGACGTGTAGGCGCCTAAATAAGTTACTTCGCTAATTACTTTGTAACTGGAGTTCAAGCTCCGAGACAGTTAATTTTTATGGGTAAGTAAGCCGGTTACGGTAGCCGAGCGGTCTAAGGCGTGCACTGTCTTCGCTCGCTCGGAAGCCGGAACCGTGGGTTCGAATCCCACTTAGGGCATGGATGTTTGTATGCATTTTTCTGTGTTTGTGTACAGGTAGAGGCCTTGCGACGAGCCGATCACTCGCCCAAGGAGTCCTACCGAATGTGTAAGATCTAGAAAAACCGAAGCTAACAGAGTTCATGGAGGTAGGCCTAGGCCCACTGGGGCTGTAGTGCCAAGGTAAAAAAAAAAAGGTAACAGTAAAGTTGTCCATGTGCTTACCTAATTAAGCATTAAACCATGAAGGCGTATGGGATATAGGTCCACATATTTTTGGCCTCAGCACTAGCTGGAATTGAGTGGTCGGTTTCTCGCCCCTGTCGCATTACCCCCGGTACCCATTCAATACATAAGTAGTTGGGTGGACCCCAGAACCGTTTTGGACGACGTAGATAAAATTCTTGACCCTACCGGGATTCGAACTCGACCCCTCTGTTGTCCAGCCGTAGCCAGTCGCTATATCGGCTTCTTTCATTTTATGGGCCTATTCCTAAAGCTGGATGACATCATTTGAATTTTCANACGCTACACTGGTGTCAGAAATGGGATTTGAACTTACACACGTGACCGACAAGATTCGAACTCAAGACACGCTACAATATTATTTGAATTTTCCGTCAACCTAATCCTTCCAGCCGCATTGTATCCCTGGAGTCGACTCAGCGTGTATCAGAAATGAGTACCAGGAATCTTCCTGGAGGTAGATGGTAGCCGGCACATAAGACTGACAACCTCACCGCCATCTGTGAGACGATTGTCTAGAAAATGTGAGAACCTCGACGTCTCACAACCCTGTGGGCGTCCACAGCCTGTAACAGGAATAGCTTTACCTTTTTTTTTAATCCTCAAAGCTGACTGAAGTAGCACGCAAGCAGATACGAATGGACGCACGGAAGTAGTTGTTAGACGCCTCGTCTACCCCATAACGTTACGAGCAGTCACATAAATATTATTTATGGGACTTTTACACAATAATCTACGCAATGAAACAAAGAAACGGATGTGTTCTGTCAGGGAAGTTTAAATATGCACTGTTTACTTTTTATCTCCGAGTTTCTGTGGCTGCGGCTGTAGGTAAGAATGTTCGGTAAGACTAATGTAGCTGTTCCTCCGTAATTTCCAGTTCACAACTTCCAGGCCCATTTTCATTTCCTTCCTACGTTCTTACGAGCTGTGTTTCTTCGAAATGCGATTGAACACGTATTCTAGAATGTTCCCCAGGCTTTTCCGTCCCCTCCTAACTCTGCTATAATCGTCTGGAATCCAAATGAGCCTAGATGAGTTTGTTCACTTGTATTATTTTTTTATTGCTAGTGGGGTGGGACTAAGTCCCTTGTACTGCGGCCACTACTGGCCTATTGTACCAGCCCTAGATGATAGGTGAGGGTGATTGTGGAGCAATTGGTGGAATGAAGATTGGCAGGGGAAACCGAAGTACTCTGAGAAAACCTGTCAGTTCGCATTCCACCACCTGCTCCACACTCATCACCTATCATGTGGGGCTGGTACAGTAGGCCAATTAGTGACAGGCGTACCATGTGGACACAATCTCACCACACCCCAAGAAACTGAAAAGAAATTAAGCTAGTGGTACGTGTAGTTACCACTGTGATTTAAAGAAGTAAGAAGGTATAGTACAAAGAATGTGCGCATGGGAAGAAAATTTCATTATTTCAGTGTTGTTTGCTTTAAGAAAACGGACGCCTCAGTAGCCAGTTGGGCCTGTATTTGCGTTGCCCTCGACAGGAGGGTGTCTCTTAACGTTGCAGAGGGTTGCGAGTTTTTCCCCCTGTTTTCCTGTTTGTCGGACTGGGAAGTTTGTTCCAGGTCAGCGCCGTCCAGAACCAGGGGGAAATATGGCGGAGACAATACTCGAGACAATTTATAACGCCGTTCCTCGCCATCCACTACTGCTTCCTGGATTCCTCCATCTTTTGTAGCATTTCTTCCCCTGCCCCCCCCCCCCAACTGCCGAATCTCCCAGGTCTACCTGTCTCTCTTAGCTGAACAAACTCAGTGACAAGACGAACAAAATCAATTTCTAGCGTACGGTATATCCCCTCGGTTCCTGTTCCGCTCTCTCTATAGGTGCTACATAGAGCTGCACATGAGCCAGGAGATCTCAGGTACAACAGCTACTAGGATACGGGCTGGATGACCGATAAATCGGGGTTCGTTTCCCGATATGAGAAAAATAATTTTCCCTTGTCCATGACATCCAGACCTGCTATGAGGACCACACAGATTCCAATCCAGTGTATACCGTTAGCTCTTTCTCCGGGAACAAACCGGTCGGAGCGTGAGGCTGACCACTCAACGCCGTCTAGTAAAAGATAAAATTGTCCCTGTGCCTTGCTAATTAAGCACTACACTATTAAGGCATTTGGAGGAGTGGATATGTAGATCCATATTTTATTGACCTCGGCGCTAGTTGGAGGTAAGTGGTCTGCTTCACGCTCTGGCCGTTTTATCTCCGGGGAAAGAGCTCCAGTTACGCATTAGAAAGGCTCTCTGCACTCCCCCATACGTAATTATGGTGGGATGCTTAATTCAACAAAGATACTTTTTTTCACTTATGTAGTGGTTCCTTCAGACAAACGAGGGGATGATGACACGTTTAGGCTACGGCCGTCTCCTTCCATATCCTTTACAATTCATTATTCATTGCCTTCTAATCATTTTGTGCTATGTAGTTCAAGTTCCTAACAACTTACTCATGGGTCTAACAGTAAAATGTGTTCTCGCTTGCCACATATGGCATTCGTGCCATTGCTGTATCATTGTTATCAAAAAGACATATTCTATTATGTGGACCTATCTTAATTTTATGTAGTGTGAAATTCAGTGTTCAATTTGGACCGAGAAAAAAAATGATTACACATCCCCTCCCAGCTTTGCTTGCGGCATTTTCCCCTCTTCCCCCTCCCCACATTTTCCACGTCAGTTGTGGCTTTCGTTCCGTCACCAAAGTCTCCCCCCTCTCTCTCTCTGTTTGTTATTAATGTTGAGTTCTCATTGCCCATGTTCATTCTTTCTCTGATCCGAGTTAAGTTGTGATATTCACGTGAGATCACTGCAAGTATAAAATATGACTGTACACGTGTCTGCCCTTATGGGACCAGGTTAGTAAGTGGGCGAGTGAGAATTTAACGACCACTGACTGCAATTTTAAAAGTTCTATGAAGAGCGCATGCAGATGTCAGAGGTACAGTCTGCATAAAATATAGATCGATAAATGTTTTTTCCTCTTACGGTATTTTAAGGGACATAAACACATGTTCTGGGTTCTGAGACATGCGTAATCGCCCAGCTCACTTCCAGCTGTAAAACTAAAACAGATCTCTCTCTGACAGGAAGACCCGTGGAGGAATAGAGTTATAGCTTCACGTGTTCTTAACCTTGATACTGGATGGAGGTGAATAATCTTCACGCTCCGGCCGCAAATATCCCCTTTATCGAAGAAAGCAGTCTTCTGGGATTTGGCACCGTGTATATGTGATGTGTTAACCGACGTTTCGGAGGAACGTCGGTTAACACCACATATACACGGTGCCAAATCCCAGAAGACTGCTTTCTTCATAGTCACCGCCGTGAAAGCCTCAAATCTTACATCCCCTTTATCCATTGAATATGAGGCTGGGTGGCCCCATAGCCGGTCTTGACCCTGTGAACGACATAAAATATCTTGACCTTGTCAAGAAACAAACCCCAGTTCTTCTGTCGTCCAGTCCTTAGCATATTGACTATACCGAAATATCTCCGAGCAGGACTTTATTAATTAACTCACTCTACATCGACAATGGGAGTTTATTTCATGTCACCGAACATCGAGACAGAACACGATTCTCCGAAATGTGTGCCAAACTACACGGCATCCCATTAGTTATCATACCTAAAGGAGTGTAAACAGTACCCAAACATAACGGAAGTATGGCCTCCCATACTTCCGGGCACCGGGCAGGTTACCGCAGCGGTACCGCTCTAGACTTGTGTTCGGGAGGTGCTCGTTTCGAAACTCCTTCGGGACACCGGGTATCCTGACTGAAGTATTTCTCTGTTTTTCTCAGTCCCTCCAGGCAAATGCCGGAATAGTGCCTCGATTAAACCACAACCGCTTCCTTCCAGATTCTTTCAGAGTCGTGATTCATTAATCAGCCAACCATTCGACGCTATATAGTCTAGCTACTGACAGCGTCGTTAAATAAGCCATACAGATGTAACTGAATAATGAGAAAAATAGTAACTCCAGGTGTCAGTAGGAAATCCTCATGGAAAGAGGCCACAAAATCTCACGTAAGACAAGAAAGTCGATCCTCAGAATTACTAGGTTTTTGGACTTCTTCCATCGTCCGGTATTCTAGAGAGAAGAAAACATGACGTTTCGGAAAGGGGATCTGTTTCCGTCCTCAGGTGAGGAGGAAAGACGCCTACTTCGTTTGGTCCCTTAGAAAGAGCTATCGAGATCCCGTTTTCTAGTTTCTAGAATACCGGACGATGGACAAAGTCCAAAAGCCCAGTAATTCTGAGTGTTATACACCATCGTCACAACCCTTAAAATGAAGTTGATGTCTTCCAAATCGATGGAAGAATTTTGTGGTCATAATTATGAATTTAAGAAGTCTAGAAAGATTATGACGGGGCTGGACGTTCCTTAAATGTATGAACAGATGGAGGAAAGGGTAAATGCATCGTAAGGTACGTGGACTGGATTCATCTGGATCAGAATTTGGGTCAGTGGTGAGCTCCTGTGAACGCAGAGAATTGTATAACGAGCTGAGCGACTGTTAGTTTCTAAAGCCTACTGACCGAGGGATCGGAATTCGAGCCTCGATGGGTTCAAGAATTTTCTCTTCTCCACGTCATCCAGACCGGCTCTGGGGTTCACTCAACCTCCTATCCAGTGGACACCGGGGATTTTTTCCGCGTCGTAAAGCGGCCGGGACGTGAAGCTGATCACTCACCTCTATCTAGTGCCGAGCTCAGGAAAACGTGGATCTATACATCCACCCCCCATACGTCTTCATGGCGTATTGCTTAATTAGTTAAGCACAGGGACAACTTTAACTTTTTTTTTCCTTGGCACTACAGCCCCAGTGGGCCTAGGCCTACCTCCATGAACTTCTCCGTTCACTTCGGTTTTTCTAGATCTTATATATTCGGTAGGACTCCTTTGGCGGGTGATCAGCTCTTCGCAAGGCCTCTACCTGTACACAAACACAGAAAAACGCACACAAACATCCATGCCCTGAGTGGAATTCGAACCCACGATCCCGGCTTCCAAGCGAGCGAAGACAGTGCATGCCTTAGACCGCTCGGCTACCGTGACCGGCACCTTAGGTTTTTACCGAATTATATTTTACTGAAACGAGTTCTCGATCTCGGTTAATAATGTACTTGAACACTGCTGAACTGGGATGATCCGTGTGGGTAAAATAGTCTGAAAACTTTCACATGACTGACGTTGCTAGGATACTTACAAACTACGCATGCGTGTTGAAGTATCGTCAAGGGAGGCATCTCTCCCCTCTGGCTGGACTCACTGCAGTCCACCAAGCACCAGACGTCAATTCATACAGGCGTGGAATAGGTTATACGTACCTACATTTCAAAACGTAATGAGACCTGAGAGATACTGCCGTGTGTGATGTGACAGCATATAAACGCCAAGTGGTCCCTTGCTTAACTGAGTAACCACTACGCCATGAAGGCGTATGGGAGAATTCATGTATAGATCCACGTTTTCTTCACCTGAGCACTAGTTGGAGGTCAATGGTCAGCTTAACACCCCGGCCGCTTTACTCTCGGGGAAAGAGCCACCGATACCTATTGGATAGGAGGTTGGATGGGCCTCAGAACCTGTCTAGACTACGCGGAGAAAAGAAAATTCGTGACTCAACCGGTACCCGAACTGCGACCCCTCTGTCGCCCAGCCCGTAGCCAGTCGCTGTAGCGAATGCTCTGTCCCGGCTTCTTTGTGACGCCGTATAGTCCGATGAAATTCCATCGAAGTTTCGGGAAAAATATTGCCTCCTTCTGCAGACTGAAACGTAAGCCAAGAAAGAAACTCTGCTTGCTGTTGCTGCTTGCTCATTGACTGGTAATCTTACACTTCTATCCCACGAATGCAGACCCTGTGTTCTTCAAGAATGTGTTTTTATTATTTTTAAGATATTTATTTAAAGAAGATTTCAGTGTCGAGACCATAGCGTGTCAGAACACCATACAATCTCATGGCAGTGAAATTAAAATGTGTGGTCTGCTTGGATTTAACGCTATGTACTTCGAAGAGAGCTCGACGTTTCAGAGGTACATATAGTCTCAGCTTCCCGACTTCTTCTGCTGGTTTCTTGTTGGGCTCGCTCTTTAACCCTGATGATTGAATCGATATGTTCCTCCGACACATCTAGCACTCTCCGAACCTTACGGTACATAAGACTGTACTCTTCAACGTAAATAAAATACCATTCTGTTGAATTACATAAATAAATCTGGCGGACCGCATTCGGCCTGCGACAACCAGGTTGTGTGTCATTTATCTACGTCATGAAAATCGATACTACTGAAGAGCATTAAAAATTAGTTTTCAGATCGAATAACGTCACATTCGGCGAGTAGAGACCGAATGGCATGATAAAGAATTCAGTCTGCTCAGAAGGACAGTGCAGTAAAGGTAGGGGCCCAATGTGCCCCCCCCCCCCAACGTGTGTTTAGCACATACAGCGTGAAGGAAAGGGCAAAACGAAAATAAATAACCAGCCTCATTAATAGTGTAAGTATTCCTACAGAATTCATACATTTTAAAGGTTATTCCTTTAAAATTAAATTTTCCCTAAAATGTAATTTTAGCTAATTCGAAATTTCGGCGCAAAGAAATTGCATATATTTGCTCATACAGTTGACCTTGACAACGTTACCTTGGAAACGAAACCCATTATGGCTAGCTAGACCATTTTTCTCTGCTAAATAACGAACAAAAATAAAATCCGTGTGACTGATGAGGAATATTTAAACAAAATGGAGATTTCGCTTATTGAAACTTGTATCGAACAGTTTAGTACAGCGGTAACGTTCTGCACTTGTATTTGGCAGGGTGCTCGATTCGAACGCCGAACTGAACACACTCTATCTTCATCTTTCTCGTGGTTTTCCTCAAGCTATCCGGCAAATACTGGGATAGAATCGTGCTATAGTCTAGCTGCTGACAGCACCGTTCAATAGCCCACATAGAGACAGAGATATCTAAGACGCGTGACAAATCCCATATCTGAGGGACAGAAATCTAGCTGTTCCTTGTGAAACCAGTCTAGTGTGAATGCTCTCCATTAGCACATCTGGTCTAACATGACGTACCTCAGTCCCTTGTCGTCACTAAGTGACCCCCGGAGCGTCTGTCTCCCTTATCAAGATTTCAGCACACGTACGTTTGGACCGCCTCAGCTGACAGCGTCTTCTGTCTCCTTTCGTTCGAGCACTTTCTCTCCTGATACCAACCCAGGGTTTCTGTACGTCGCGGCGGCCATTTCAGGCCCCTTTGCTGTGTATTGCTTCCTTTCTCGCAAGCTCCTGCTGTCATTCCTTAACTTGTGCACGTATCCTTATCAACGCTTTTGCTTTTCACACAGCTTCGATATTCGTAAATACAGTTCTCACTTTAAACAATAATAATAATAATGTATGAAATGTCTTCTGATAGAAGTTCGCTAATGTTTCGATGGAACGCACTCTCTCCATCGTCAGGGTAAAAACTTAAGTTAGTAGACGAGGAATGCATATAGGATATTGGTGCGAAAGCCAGAAGGACAGAGACCACTGGGAAGACCAAGGCTTAGGTGGGTAAATAATATTAAAATGGATCTTGGATATGATGGGATGGTATGGATTGGATTGGTCTGGCTTAGGATAGGGACCAGTGGAGGGTTCTTGTGAACACGGTAATGAACCTTCGGGTTCCATAAAATTCTTGAGCAGCTGCAGAATTAGCCGCTCCTCAAGAAGTGCTCAGCTCCATAAATAAGTAATCATCAAACAATATGCTCTGTTTGATGTTTACGTCTCCCTGATTTACTAGCTTGGTTTACTCTTTGGCACTGAAAATGGCGGCAGTACGTTCTTCCGAAACGTCGGTGAATTTCTATCAGATTTCACAGCACCACATCTCAGAAGATACGTAGTACTCTTTGTTCACTATCTTGTCGCTAATAGATTCTGGCTGATCTCTGTTCTGTATCACTGAATCTGGATCACACAATTATACCCATTTTTTACGATCCATTTTAATATTATCCTCCCATCTACGACTGGCTCTCGAAAGCTGTCTCTTCTGTTGAAGGTTTCCAAATAAAATTTTATGTGTATTTTATATTCCAGTGCCTACTACCTAACTCCCATCTCACCTGCCTTGATTCGATCATTATAACAATATTATCACGTGTTGGGTGTATAACGCGCGACAAGTCACTTCACGCCGTATTGGATATAGCGAATTTATGGCACATTCGCTCTTACAATC
Organism: Cryptotermes secundus; assembly: GCF_002891405.2. NCBI lineage: Eukaryota > Metazoa > Arthropoda > Insecta > Blattodea > Kalotermitidae > Cryptotermes > Cryptotermes secundus. The sequence continues at coordinate 1,563,184 of NW_019731262.1, read as the reverse complement.
ACACAAGTTACAATCTCACAATTACTGCCCTCGGCAGCATCACAAATTATCACGTCAAATCTTCTAACCACGCGTTCGGGTCTTCCAGCGACTGCTGCTATATTTCCACTGTCTTCGGCCGCTGCTACATTTTAACTGACAGGATACTCTCTCTCTAGTAACTGGTTCAATCCTCACTACTGACTACTCCTCACTAATCACTCACTACTGACTGAATAGTCAAAGTCAAAGTCACATTGCGACTGACGGCCAGTCAGTAAGTCTTGGTGTCGAGCACCCTCCTGGGGCTCATGACCAGATATTTATTACTGTTTGACAGTTACAGTCTTGTTTTTTGTGGGCCCCCTCTCTGACGAAAGGACGGGTCTGTCTTTTGTATCTGCTGTTGGTCCTTGCCAGCACAGTCTTTCTCGGGTCCGAGTTTCTTTGGACTCCTGACCATATTTTACTGTCTCAAACTTGAGACTTCCCTTTTTCGTCGCCTCCTACGACTCGCAGGGTCACGGTGGAGGTATTCGACCCCGCCGCCACACGGGTGTGACTGAATAGTGTTCGCTGCTCCTTATTTAGCCTCGGCACGGGCAACACAGAAAACAGTTACGTGATAGGTACCGCTGTTGCCTGACGCCGTGTTTACAGGTGTTGCTGGGAAACGCTGTTGGGAGTTGTTTACTGCTGCATAGCAACCGCGGTATCCCCCGCTACGTCACGGCGGGGAAGGGGGCGGAGTGTTGACAGGCCTGTTACCGTAGCAGCGACAGCGCTCCAATGTTGTTACGTCACCGCTGGCGGGGGAGAGGATGTCCTCCATAGCGCAATACGTCACAATATTTTGGGAGAAGTAAAAGTCATGAAGCTCCTCATTATGCAGTTCTCTCCAGTCTCCTGTCACTTCCTCCCTCTTAGGTCCAAATATTCTCCTCAACACTATGTTCTCAAACACTCAATTTTCGTAAGATTTCGCGTTTTCACGCCTGTGAACTTTCGCATTACGGTATTGTGTGTTTCGACGTTTTGATGAGGTCTAGTGTCCCCGTCTCCCGGATTTAACCCTGAAGATGGAGCCAGTATATTCCTCCGAAACTCTGGTAACCACTTGCAAGATAGCAATACGACATTATAATCCAGATGATCACAGTATGAACCCGAAATCTGCGTTTGTTCCGCAACACCGGACACCAAGTGTCAAACCAATTACACGTACTTAATTAATTAAGCATCATGCCATGAAGATATATGGGGAAGTGGAGGTATGGCTCCACCATTCTTGAACTTGGTACTAGATGGAGTTGAATGGTCATTTTCATGCTTCTGCCATTTTAAACTCGAGGAACGAGCCCCCGTTACACATTGATAGGAAGGTCGGAGGGCCCCAGAGCCGGTCTGTATGGCGTGGAGTAGCGTAAAATCTCGTCCCTGCCGGAAATCAAACACCGGCATTCCGGCCCATAGCCCGTCACTATACCGACTGAGCTATCCCGGCTCGTGCCAGCGCAACCTGATAGAAGAAATTATAGTTAGTTGTGATGTAACTGGTTTTACTTTGATATTCTGAAGACATGCTGTCGGCACAGACAGTGTGTCCCGTACACTCGTTGGCTTTCCAGCGACTGATCAGAACTGAGCCATCCTTGATCTGACACAAATTTGAAGAAAGCAGTCTGCTTTTACCGATTCTCACGGTCTCTTCGCTTGCGGATTTCTAATATTTTTTTTCCTTCTATCCTGAAGATGGAGGCGATACGTTCCTGCGAAACGTTGGTTAACACCACATATACACGGTGCCAAATCCCAGAAGACTGCTTTCTTCATAGTCACCGCCGTGAAAGCCTCAAATCTTACATGACACCAATTTAATTGACGAGTTCAATATGAAACTAACGTTGTTACATACAGACGTGATCTGCGGCCAGTCTGATGTTGGCCGGCCTCAGGACACGCTATCAGCCGTGTACTTTTCTACGTCATCGACAGAATTTCGATTAATATAACCTCAAGATATCTGTATACATATTTTTCTTTTTCTCCTGATCTGCCAGGACCAGACATCCTGAAATGCTTAGTAAACTATAACAGAGGGAGGAAAAGAAATGTGTAGACTCCCTAGGGGTCAGTCTCTTGAAAGAAATTGAAGAACAGACCGAAAGAAGAGAAGTGATTCTCGGTACCTCATAAGAGAAGAGAAATAAAACGGAATTGATGGGCGAAATGAGGCCCTGCAGTCGGTCTTGTCTCTCTAGTGACGCACGGACCGGTTGACGCAAGTCCTAAATCGCTGACCTGAACAGTGGACTTCCATTAAAAAGAACAGTAACAGAGCAGCGGTCTTCAACCGTTTATCTTCGGAACCATGGATCCGGTAGAGACTGCATAGCTCAGTCAGCGTAGTGACTAGGCAGTGAGCTAGAACCGGGGATACATTTCTGGCGACTGATAGATAGACCAGCTCTGGGGCCCATCTATACAATTAGTACCGATATGGATCTATACATCCACTCCCCCATACGCCTTCATGGCATAGTGCTTAATTATCAAACATAGGGATAACTTTACTTTGCCTTACGTTACCTTTGGGCCCTTTCCCCGAGGAGTTAAGCGACCAGGGCGTGAAGCTGACCACTGTCCTCCATACAATTCCTAGATACATGGAGCTACGCCTCCCGGTAGGGCCAGAGGTTTTCTCCTCTTCTTCACAGTGTCCAGATCACATAACCTCTTAATTCACTGGGTACTGGAACATTTTCCTCGGGTGTAAAGCGGCCAGGGCGTGACGCTGACCACTCACCTCCATCTAGTGGTGGTTATGTAACTGCCCTTTTAGGATCTAAGACTATATAGCGTCAAATTTTAGAATGGCTGATGAATTATGAATTAGAAGGGATTTAGAATGGAGGGGTGTTAGTCTAATGGAGGTGCGATTCCGTTATTTGCTGCGAGTATTGAGGAAAACCACGAAAACCTCAGGATAGACAGTGTTGTCTAGGACGAGACTCGAACCTCCAACCTCCCACCGAGCAAGAGAGTTAATTCTAGACCATCCCGTTTGATAAGAATGCTTGAAGTCATACCTACATGTCCGTCCCACGTCTTCATGTCGGCGTGCCTAATTAAGCACCGAAATATCTGCATCTCGCTGTAAGGATTTCTAGGAAATGTGAGATTTTCGCAGAGGTAATAATTTTGGTTGCAGTCTTTTTGGGCAATGAGGATAGTCACAGTGACCGCTGTGAGAACCTCGACTCAAAAGTAACGACAGTTAGTAATCACCAGGGCCCGGATTTTGATGACGTCATCTTTTTTTTCCCCTTGTATCATATTCGATACTCTTAAATATATAAATCTCGGATATGAGCTGCTGGTTACAGAAATGTAAATTTTATAGGTAATTTTTTTGTCATTTTTTGACATATTTAGGTTTCAGGTCATTTTTTTTTTATTTTGGAGGTAATTTTTTGGTGAATTTCTGGACTTTTAAGAGCATTTCTTGTCATTTTTTGCCATTTTAGGGAATTGTTCTTCATATGTTTTCTGAAATGTGAATAACATTTTCTTTTCTCCTTTAGGTCATTTTTCTGGATTTTTTCGGTCCTTTTTTGAATATTTGTAGGTCATCAAAATCCGGGCCCTGCATATTACAGTTTTGGGTCATATTTTAGGTCATTTTTCTGGATATTTTCGGTCATTTTTTTAAATATTTTCAGGTCATCAAAATCCGGGCCCTGGTAATCACCAAGAAATCTCTCTGACAATGTAGATTTCAGTAGTAAAATTGAAGAAAAAACAATAATAATAAAAGGTGAAAATAATAATAGTAATAATAATAATAACGTATCACTATAAATCAGGGGGGCGCGGGAGCGTCGTTCGTTGAGGCACTATGATACAAGCCGGTAGATCACGGGTTAGTTTCCCGATGTCATTGGATTTTTCAATTGATCTAATCCTTTCAGCTCTACGGCAATCCTGGGGTACTGTTAGTACTGTGTTACAATATGGCGGAGGGCGGGGAAGGGATCGGGCATCTGTCCACCTTCCCCAACCCTCGACAGGAAACGAAACACACCAAATATTAACACCAAGAAATGAAGGTGTTCAAAAAAAAAAAATATATATATATATCCCTGATGAATACGCTAGGGCGATCAGTAAAAGTAATCTTAAATGCGGTAACCGTAATTAGTATGCTAATTATCTTTCCCCTCCTCCGCCACAGAAAAGAAATCATGGCGACGCCCATGGATACAGCGCGTATACAAGTAACTCAGCCCTCTGTTCTCGTAAAGACGCCTGAGACTTCTGGCGACGTTTACAGCTCTGCTCTTACTCGTACATTCTTTGAATCAATCCCCTTGGCACACGCAACACAGAACCCTCAGACTCAGCCGGACACGTTCTGTCGTGTCTCTCTTTGTTTTCTTTCCACTTGTGATTTCCTCCGCCCACCAACCCCGAGGCAGGCCGTGGTCCGTATTCTTGACGTGTCCCAGTCGCCTGCTGCTAAATCTCTTTGCTCTGAACCAGCCATGTCTTTGCCACTTCAGCATAAACCTATTTTGATAGTAGCACACAGACACGATCTGCTGCCCTCTGTCTGACAGAAACTGAAACAAGACAAGGGAACGGAAGAGAAAGTTCTGAGATAAAGGAGTAAATCTTCAGATCAGAAATCCGTTGGAGTTTAAGTATAATTTGGAGGAAATCATGACAGAGAGAAATGAGAGAATTTGGTAATGAGGAGCTTCATCATTTTCACTCCGCGTCAAATAACGGAATGATAAAGATTGGGAGGATCAAATAGCAGGACGTGTAGCATGCATGGGAGAGAAGAGAATTGCACAGAAAATCTAGGTGGGAAAATCTAAAGGATAAAGACCATCACTACTGGAAGATAATATTAAAATTAATATTAAGAAAATAGGATGGGACAGCATGGACTGGATTCGTTCATCTGGCTGAAGATACCGATAAATGGCAGGATCTTGTGAACACGGCGGTGAAATTTCGGGATCCATAAAATGTTTGTAATTTCTTACGTGGTTTATTAACTGTTGGTTTTTCGGGAAGGCCGCAGCTCTATTGTGTAAGGTGTTGGTAATAGATTATATGTCAGTAAGTGCTACAAATGCCGGTCACGGTAGCCGAGCAGTCTAAGCCATGCACTGTCTTCGCTCGCTCGGAAGCCAGGATCGTGGGTTCGAATCCCACTCAGGGCATGGATGTTTGTGTGCGTTTTTCTGTGTTTGTGTACTGGTAGAGGCCTTGCGACGAGCTGATCACCCGCCCAAGGAGTCCTACCGTATGTCTAAGTTCTAGTAAACCGAAGTGAAACGGAGAATTTCATGGAGGTAGGCCTAGGCCCAAATGAAAAAAAAATGGAAAAAAAAAGTGCTGCAAACGGGAGCCGGGATAGCTCGGTCGGTATAGCGATTGGCTACGGGCTGGACGACCGAGGGGTCGCAGTTCTAGTCCCAGTAGGATCAAGAATTTTCTCCACTTCGTCCAGGCTGGCTCTGGGGTCACCGAACCTTCTGTCCAATGGTACGGGGGGCTCCTCACCGTGAAGCTGTCCACTCACCTCCAACTAGTCACGATGTCAAGAAAGTGCGGATCTATACATCCACTCCACCATACAACTTCATGGCGTAGTGCTTAATTAGTTAAGCACAGGGACAGCTTTGCCTTTTATACGAGCTGTCAGTAAGAGCAGAGCCGGTACTGGCCGTCATTTAGACCCGCCGTCCTCAACAGAGCGCGCTGTAAATTTGGTTGAAATCTGGATTGTAGGGAGTGCTTGGTTATGTAAGAGGGTCCCAATTCTACTGTGCGTCACACTCCTTCCATGCAACAGTGCAGATGCAACCACTGCCCGGCAACTTTGCCACACTTCTCACGCACAATCCACATGCCAGTAGTATAATTTCGAAATTTTCATAGCGGCAGCTTTCCAGATTGTGGTCTTCTGAGCTGGGGTTCCGTGTAGTCTGTTAGGCGAACACCAATTTTTCGGAGGATTATACTGCTTCCATCTTAAGAATTGAAATGTGTAGGCTAGGTATTAACTAGGCTATATATGCAGAGAGAGGGTCACTCGTGAGACCAATATCACATGGACTGGGACAACAATTTTAAATTGTCCTCTACCGTAGTTTATAAATATCCCTTTAGTCCTTATCGATTTGAACAGACATACGGACAGACAAACGTGGGAAATCTAATAGGTACAGTGTAGCAATTCGCTGAGTACGCCACTACAGTGGAGCCGGGATAGCGACTGGCTACGGGCTGGACAATCGATGGGTCGGAATTCGAGTCCCGGTAAAGTCAAGAATTTTCTCTTCTCCACGCCGTCTAGACAGGCTGTGGGGCCCACCCAGCCTCCTACCCAATGGGTATAGGGGGCTCTTTTCCCGGCGGTAAAGCGGCAGGGGCGTGAAGCTGACTACTCGCCTCCAGCTAGTGCCGAGGTCAAGAAAATATGGATCTACACATCCACTCCCCCATACGCCTTCATGGCGAAGTTCTTAATTAATTAAGCACAGGGACAACTTTACTTGTTTACGAGCCAACAACACGCCAAATGATGATGTAAAGTTCTACTTCCGGGATATAACGTCGTGTAGTCCGTTAAAAGTCAACAGACGCTTCGGATAAATACGTCACCTATATCTTCAAGGTCGAAGAATAGGCCTAGAATGATCAGTGCAGCATAATCAGTTCTTTCGTGCTGGTTTCTTGGTCGGCTTATTATTTTACCTTGAAGATGGAGGCAATATGCCCCTCCGAAAAGTCGGTTGAAATTCAACTGGGTGCACTGCGTTATATCCCAGAATATAGGAAACACTGTGAGAACCTCGCAACTTACAAGAGATGAAGTAGTTAAGATTCTAATTCCCTTTGTTGCAAGTGTATACTAATTCTCACTGAATATCTGTGAAAATAGCAACAAAAAGCAATTAAAATTAGTACGCACTGAAGGACACGGAGGATGCGCTCTGCATTACGATGTCTGTCTCGGCTTGAAGGGTTCTCGAATTCCAAGAATCCCTGCGAACTTGCAGGGAAAGAATGTAAGCAGTGTTACTGGCAGTGGGGCATAGACGCAGACAACCTGCTCGGCAACCTGTGGCACTGCTCCCACCGTTCTTTTTCTGGCTAAGAACATCTAGCTGTCGAGGCCCTACCGTCTGGTAGATTGCCCCTAAAGTTTCTGATGAATCTCCTGCCTCCTTCTTCAGATTATAAGTTATTTCTACCCAGAATATAGTCGGCAGTTTTCTGCGACAAGTTAGGGATCATCTACCAGACTGCACGGTATAATAACCCATAAGACCCCTAATCTTTGTCTTCGCCACCATGAAAATATTGAATATTATACATTACAAATTTTATCTGACACGTTTCTTTTGTATATATTCCATATTCTAAAGTGGTTCGCCTTTATCTTACGAAGCTTGAAATTAAACTAGACAGTACACATGAATTCAGTTCCTACCTCATCGAAAACATACTGCTATTCCATTACAAAGACAAGTCAATTAAGGTTGTGTACGGTATTAATCATTGTTTATGAAATTATCATGATCATCATTGGCAAAACAGCCCTTTCCGAGCCATAGCCTTCCTTAAAAGTTTCTGGGAGAGTACATCCTGTTTTCACTCCTTTGCATTTTGCAGTAATATTTTTTCAGACTCTATTTGTTAGCATTACATCCAACCCCCAACCTGCAGGACCAGGTCTCTTTACTGGTGTCTCTCAGCAACAGGGTGGCCCATTTATGTTTTCTACGACTAACAAGGCTACGGTGGAGGTACTGGAACCAGCCTCCAAGCGGGAGGGAGGGGGGAGAAAGTCATACGCAACACAAATACTGTTTTCTTTTAGGCTCTCGCAGCGGCGATCATGAAGACCATTGTTTTCTGGGATATAACGCCGTGTAGCCCGATAGAAGTCCATCGACGTTTCGGAGGAACGTACCGCACGAACTGAAATTTCTGATAAGCACGAAGCAAACCGGTACTGGTTTCCTAACTCTTTTCTCTGCGACCCAGAAAATCGAAGCAGTGCGTTCAATCGAAGCTTTGGTTGACCTTTACCAAACTACACGGCATCATATCCCAGAGGGTACTATTCTTCATAAATACCCTCTTTGGAAACGTTGAAGCAAATGCTACTTATATTTACCATTGTGTTTTAAAGGGTTAACATTCCTGTATTTCCACACTCTTTGTAAGGAACGGAAGTGTTGCGTTCTCGATGTAAATTCAAATAAGTGTGAAGTCTAACAGCAGGGTCAACAAACCGATAGAGGTATTCACTGACGTAGCGCTCCTCCCTAAATAATAAATAAAACTGATTTAAATTCTGAATGCTGTCTACCTACAACTTGTCCGTTGAATATCACTTATTGTGTTTCCTTATTTCTATTACTTGCAGCGTCTAGACAGATCCAATTTGTCAATCCACTTTAACAGGCATTCTTTACGGCCAATTCAATCTACAGTCGTATTTGTACAACTCGGACGATTTCAACTGTTATAGTGAGGTACATAATCTTGTAACTTCCATCACTTTGAAGACTGAGTCAGAGTCAGAGTCACTTTACGACTGCCGGTTACCGCCAGTCAGTTCATCTTGTTGTCAACCCCTTGAGACTCACGACCAAAGATTTTTTCTTTTTGTGCAACTGAACTTTTGCGGTCACAATCCTCATGTAATATCCTCTCTGACTATAAGATGGGGTTTTCTCTTATGACGAAGGGAACCTCAACATCTCACAACCCTATAGGCCTCCACGGCCTATTACAGGGATAGCTTTACTTTACTTAGTGTACGAAGCTTCGCTTTCGTCAAGTGTACGTATCGCGCATACAGCAGGTTATTGAAACTTCTTCCTTTTGCACTACAGACAAGTCCTCTGTCAGTACAGGCTTTGCAGAGCATATCATGCCTAGCTCACCTATCTTATGCTACAACGGCAGCATAGTCACTTGAACAGTGATAAGCTTGACCACCGCCAAGTTTAAGCCTCATATTTTCTGTGTCTTTCTTCACCTTGTCCTATGCTGCGAACATGTTCACTCTCATGATTTTGAACGACTTCCGCTTGTTACCTGCACAGTTTTATTATATGATCGTATACATACGGAAGGTTGAAAGCCGTGTGCAAATCGCGGACCTGTGTGCACCTCAGAAAATTTCCAATGATGGGGAGAACGTTGTTTTGCATGAGCTGCAATTTTAAGGGGTAAATGTCTGCCACCAATTCGCAGGCGGGACAAGCGTAAGTCATTACTGATCTGATCAGTGCCTTATGGAGGGTTAGTATAATGTTGGCGCTTAAACGCTTTGAGGACTGAAATTTGTCTATGTAATATTTAAACATTCAATTCGTACCTCACAGGAACCTCGTTACGTCTTCATTACAAAGACCAGTTGGTTAAGGTTGTTTAGGTAAATCGCTGCTTATTCTCAGAATCTTACGAAGCTTTGTGGGCAAAATGAAGGGTCCCATAATGTTCAAGGTGGTACATATACTTACCTCCTACTACTAATAACAATACAGCCCAGCTTGGGTTCTGGCCGCTTCCAAAATTTCAAGATATCCGTGAACTCATATCGAATCATAACATCCATTAAAAACACAAAATACAGGTTTCAAGACGCTCTCTTCGTTAAAATGTCATTTGACATCAGAGAGACTGTTTGCGACAGATCCAGCTGCCATACGAATTACGATTACATGTAACCAGCACATGCTGCGCTCTGTCGGAATTCTCTGCTACTATAACCACACGCAGCATTAACACTGATTGCCCCACCGCGGCGGCCCGGGTTCGATCCCGGGTCTGGTCAAGTGGATTTGTGGTGGACAAAGTGGCGCTGGGGAAGGTTTTCTCCAAGTACTTCGGTTTCCCCTGCCAATCTTCATTCCACCAATTGCTCCACAATCACCCTCACCTATCATCTGGGGCTGGTACAATAGTCCAGAAGTGGCCGCAGTACAAGGGACAGTCCCACCCCACTAACAATAAAAAAGAACACTACCTGTGCACAGAAATACGTTTACTTGGCGTAGGGAATGAAAACAAATAAGATTTGGAAGGATTCGGTGATGGAGCATTAGAAGACAGGTACTATTCTCATAAAATTTGTTTTAGGAGACAGAATAAAATCAGGAAAAAATGTTAGTAATTATATCTGTCTCTTAGCTTAAATAAAAAATGACTCAGAACTGAAAGTAAGGGCATTAGAAGAGCCATCTTCTCCAAGTAAAATTAGACTGATCAGGTCAAGGAGGATGAGATGGACAGGGCATGTAGCACGAATGGGTAAGAGGAGTAATGCATATAGGATATTGGTGGGGAAGCCAGAAGGGAAGAAACCACTAGGAAGATCTAGACGTAGGTGGGTGGGCGATATTAAAATGGATCTTAGAGGGATAGGATGGGATGGTATGGATTGGATTGATCTGGCTCAGGATAGGGACCAGTGGAGGGCTCTTGTGAACACGGTAATGAACCTTCGGGTTCCATAAAATGCTGGGACGGTCTTGAGTAGCTGCAGAATTGCCGGCTCCTCCAGAAGGGCTCAGCTCCATGAGTGAGTGAGTGATTAGAGAAGCACAAACGCTGCTTCAGAACAGCACAATTTTCTCAAAATGGTACATGAATTTTGAACCGTTCCGTATATAAGATTTAATGCACAATAAAAATGAAGATCCAAAAACCAACGTAATTTTTTTTTATATTTTTTTACTTTAGTTGTGATTTTTTAACCTATTGTGGCTATGTTTAGACATTTCTTTCGTCTGTAATGCTTGTTTGAAGTACGACATAAAATAAAGATTAATGGTTTCTTATGCAGGATGTCTTGATGAACGTTGCGTCTCTCAGGACGGGGTTCTGTGGGTGTGAAGTTAGGGCTCTTGTCGCGGGAAACGTGAAGGCAACCTATTTCTAATTTCGTGACAGAATTTATTTTTCATTAATCCAAATCTACGGAAGGAGACACCGGTTGACCCCAAACCGTGGTCTCACCAATCATATCAAAGTCTCTATAAAAATAGAATCGTGTACTCCATGCAAATTGATTGTAAGCTGTTTTGCGATCTTCACTGGTACTAAAGACCAACATCGTCTGGAATGTAACCCTCAGTAGTCCAGTAGAAGCTAACCAATGTTTCGGAGGAAAATAATGCCTCCATCTTCAGAATAGAAATGTAATATCCCAGAAGAATATATCCTTTATTTTCACCGCCGTGAAAAACTCAAATCTTAACATCCATAATGTTGTTCGCTTATTCGAGGTGTTTGTATTCGTTTGTCATCGAAAAGGCACTCACGTTAAAGACAGCAAGAAGTGATTATCATTTCTTGATTCGTTAAAAATGATCCATATTAAAAATATTGTCGCTTACAAGGGTTAGCGTAACTAATAATTGTGGGTTCTAGATTTGATGATTGGATTTAGTGGATTTCTCTATTGCAATTACAGTTGATTATAACAGCTCACACATTGAACTCCTTGATAACGAATCTCTCACTGTTGTTTTGATCTCGAACTGGTCTCTAACCTCTAGTCTTCTTCTACTCACTACGACTGACTCCTTCCTGCGTGTCAATTACGTTCCCTTTCATGTCCCGGTACCAACCGCATGGAGAAAGCCATGTCTTACAGTTCCTCTGTTATTCTTCGTATCCGTTGCCACGGTAATTCATTTCTGTTTATCTAGCCCTTGTCTAGAAACAGACGTCTCTGATATACTTCTCTGACTGCGCACTTCCGGCTTTCAGGCGTCACATTGCGAATCTTAACAAAATCTGTATTTAATATCTAACACAGTTCATTTTTTAAGAACTGTTTTTAAGAAGAGCTCTGACTTTATTCTTAAGTTTTATTTAAGATACGGGGTATATATTTGACCATTATGGGCCGAATATCATAGAATCGTGGTTCGATTTCCGACCTGGGCAAGGTATTTTTCTTTTGTTCATACATGCTTTTTTTGCCTACTCCGCTTCTTATCCATCGGGTACCAAGGGATTGTCATCGTAGAGTAAAGAGGCTGGAGCTTGAAACGGACCACTCACATCTAGTATCAAAGTTAAGAATGAATGGAGCTATATCTCCACTCCCGACACGTTTTCATAGCTTGGTACGTAATTAAGTTTAGGGAAAACTGTACTTCACTTTGGCCAAACGACTTAAATGTCAAGTTTCAGGATCATTTTTCATTCGGATTCATTCAGTATTTTCGAAAAACATCAGTGACGGGCAGTTCATGTAGAAAGCCAGGTAACTCAACAAAAACATCAGAAATGTTTGCATAAATTTAGTGCTCTTATGTAGGAAGGTGCATGCATTTTCATACAAAACTGAATTAACCTATCGGTCTTTTAGTTAGCACTCCATCTTGTTCCTGAAAGTACCAGGGTTCAAAATTCACCCCTGAAACAGGTTATTATGACTTGAGATTTTCGTGATTCTCCTCAGTCTCTCAAGACAAGTGATAAGATACATCTTAAAGGAGATCACTGCTCTTTTCTACTACATCGTTAATAGTCTTCCTACCATCTGACGCCTTACAACCGATTTACAGAGAGCAAAGGGGAATGAAGCGTAAATTTAAAAAATATACACAACACATTTGTTGTGAGATACACATCTGTTCTAGTGTCTTACTCGCTTTTTCTCAAATTAAAGTTCTCTTTACAGAATTTACAAAGCTTTAAATTGTGTCACTCTGTAGATCTTCCTATGGCCGCAGCATTTAGTCACAGCTGAACTAAAATAAAAAGGATCGACCGTGAGGGTTACCCACAGCAGAATGACTTATCTTCATTATCTAGCTCCAAACTTTACTCCAGTTGGAATGATTAATTATACGAATGTTTTGATCTACCCTCCTCCCACAATACTCTACATTTAAGTCCTTTTATTAAATGGATTTCATCGACCTTGTGCCTGTTCTTTCTTGCATCTAACGTGTTTTAACCTGTTTATAAAATAGAATGAAAAGTCAGCCTTAGAAATTTCAAAATATCAACAGTCAATCCCGGAGCGATCACACCAAAACTCCTACGCTACGAGCACATTCACCAACTTTTTAAATGGCATTTCAATTATATTTGCTCTTGAAGTTGATAAACACCGTCATCAACAACATTTGAATCCATTTCCTTTAAAACAAATGTAGGTGGTAGAGCAAAATAAAATTAGCTTTGTAGCTTAAATCTCACAACCATAATGAGATACCAACGCCGCCAGAGAAAATAATCCGTTAAAATGAATAATGTTCTTTCGTTATTCCGTTCAGATGTGCGACAAATAAGACCCATAATGAGTTTGGAAACAACGACCTGGGGTCGGACGAGCAGTGAAATAAATTCAGACCCCACAGCTGCCACCAATTTACTGCAGAATAGGTCATGACCCTTTGCAAGTTATCTAATGCTCTAGATGTAAAGGCCATTCATTACTTTCTCATAAGCCTCTAATTATCCGGAACAACGAAACGAAGATAATTAATTAGTAAGGTACAGGAGGGGGCCACTGTAGTCCCATTGCAGTGTATAGGTTGCCCACACTCTCGGCGAAAGTAATAAACAACTGCAAACTGAATGCGTAACGCGCGTGGACGGTGGATAAATAGTAACTTGCGGTGATGAACACGTGAGCCCTCCAATTAGTGGCAGGTACGTACATCGTATCTACTTTCTGATTTTCTAGTTGACGGGGATTTATTTAGTTTTACTTCTAAAGTCCTCGTGATGTCTCTCAGATTTCACAAATAATTACTGCTTCTATATAAGCTTAAATACCGTGACCTATGTCCCTATGTTATTCAGTAACAAATTTAAATTATACAGTAGCCAGTTCTACTTTGGCATATATTGTGGTAATTAAAAATAATGATGTCGAAATTTTAATCGATTTACACTTTTCCAACCACCTGAATCCGAAAAGGTCTTTTCAAAATGTCGTCCGTATATGTCTCTGTGTGTATGTACGTCGACGCTCCTCGTTAGCGACTGAACGGTTGGGCGGTTTTTATTTATATTCGGTTTTCAAGAGTTTATTCAACATAGGCCGGTGGCCGGTGAATATGAATAATCTAGCCCCTTACAGGGCCCCCAAACTAAAATTGCGATTTTCTTAAAGAAAACACTCTAACGATTATGCTCAGGTATCAATCATTTATAGGCACCATCTCCCAAAATAAACTTGCATAGGCGTTATCTTCAGAACAGTGGTAGAGACCCTAGGGCCCCAAACGCGTGTATCAGAAAATGTCTGTACAGAGATCTCCTTATATCATGGTCCTTCAGGTTAGCTGTTATGTCGTAGAGCCTTGTAGGTGGTTATCATGAATTACTCAGAATATATAAGTACTCTGAAGAAGCAGGTAACAGATTCTTCCGAACTCTTTGACATTCATGTACCAGACCTAAGCTGGCTTAATCTATGGACCATCTGACTTATCCACGAGATTGCCGGTTCAGATCTCAACTGGACATAAGTACAAGAATAAGGTTCTATGTTGTTTACCTCAGTCTCTCCTGACAAATGCCTGGAAAGATCCTTAAATTAAGATGCTACTGCTTCCTTTCAAATCCCTTTCAATGTATTTTCACTTTCAATTTAAGTGCTTGACTCTTTGTAGTCGCAGATAATGGCTGTGGCGTTGAATATATCGTGGTGCAGTCATTAAGTTCGTGGACTGCGGTTTTATCGCATCATATTACAAGGTATTCACATACACTTACAGAGATCCACATCGGCCCTCAAAATAGTTGCCGTTGGTCGCTATGCAAGTCTGCCAACGTTGATATAGCTGTCGGAAACACTGCTGAAACATATTGGCAGGAAATTCCCTACGGCGTCTCTTGTGGCAATGACGACCTCCTCGGACGACTGAAATCTACGACCACGTAGCTTTGCTTTCAAGCGGTGAAAGAGAAAGAAATCGCACCGTGCGAGATCAGGTGAGTACGGAGGGTGTGGCAAAACGGTGACCTGTTGCCTTGCCAGTTCCTCTTGGGCAAGAAGAGAGCGATGTGCAGGGGCGTTGTCGTGTAGCAACAGCCAATTCTTCCTACGCCAAACGTTTCGCTAGGGGATTTGCCTAGTTCTTGGAAGAACTTGATGTTTTCCCGTTCTTCAGACTGCCACATTTTCGATTTCCGCCACTTGCATTTAACTGCAGTTCACAATAGAGGCCGTAGTTCTATTTATACTCTTTGCACACAACTGCCTCTTGCTGTGACGAGAGATGAACCGACAGGGCATCATATCGTGCCTCAACCTATCAGCTGTAGTGCATTGCAACAACGCTTTGCACGAAATTATTGGAAATGGTAGTACTTTAAATAAATAAATAAATAAATAGAGTAAACCCTCGTCCAACGCGGAGAAGAAGTCCCTCAAAAGCGCGCGCTCGGATTGTTAGTTGTGAAAGAATTTACAGCTGCATGGGATAAGTAGCGGACATAATTGTAAAAAGTAGAAAGCACAATTAAATCATACATATGTCATAATGATGTTTCGTTATAAACAGACGGTGTACTGCATCAGAAACTTAAGCATTAACGTAAAATTAGACTTAAAAAGATTTCGAGGGAATGTTTGGTACTAGGTAAAATATTTGCACCAATTTAGGGATCATAAAAAAACTTTGTATTCTACTCCTGCGTTTGCCAGACAGCAAACCGCGTATAATCGAATTTGCCGCGTTCGACAAATATTTATTCACATTTCCTTTAACACGTATAACAGAACCCGTGTTGGACGAATGAGCGCTGGAGGAAGTCCTGCTGTGTACGGTGTCATAACCCTGAAGAAGACAGCAATCTGAACTCACATATATGTAGAAAACAAAAAATTGTTTTAAGATATAAAGAGCAAATGGGAGCATCAGAACCTCATGAGGTGCCTGCGGTTCAGGAATGTGTCCATATTTACATGATAGTTTGGGGGCGCTATGCTACAAGCCGGAAGGTCACGAGTTCGATTCCTGATGAGGTCATAGGATTTTTCAATTACCTAATCCTTCCAGCCGCACTATGGCCCTGGGGTCGACTCAGCCTCTAACAGAAATGAGTACCAGAAATGTTCCTGGGGGTAAAGGGCGGCCGGCCGGTGCGTAAGGCTCACAACCTCTCCGCCATCTGTGAACCGATTGCCTCGACAACGTGGAAGTCTCGACGGCTCACAACCATATGGACCTCCGTGGTCTGTTACAAGGATAGATTTACCTTTTCACATGATATATTCCTTCTTGGAAGAAAGTCATCGAATAAATTAGAAACGCGTAAATCAGGAGCTGATATTCTGTAATAAATGAAGGATAATGGTGAGGTTGCGTGCACTGGCCAAGCCAGCCCTCAGTGTTGCAAATATTTGTGCGCATTTTTTCTTGTTTCGTTATTTTATCTTCAGGATTATTCTGTTTCAAATTTTAAACAATCGCTGCGTGTAACTGTACTCTAAGCTTCTGATGGCTTCAACGGCTCGCAGTGGTTCGCCATCTTGCCTCGTACTGCGTAATCGCATTAAAGTAAGAAATAATCGACATCAATCAAGAAGTTTTATATCATCTCCAACCAAAACAGAAGTCGTGTAAATCATCTCTTCAATCAGGAAACTAGTGTAACTAATGCTTCCTTGGTGACGTCACCGCTGTTGACTCCCGTTTCACAGCTACCAGGTTACGGGGACTCGGCTAACTTCGGCTCCGCTCGGCACGTCACCGCGGGGAGAGTGGCGGGGTGATGACTCGCCTATTACGAGAGCGCTACGTTACCGCCACGTTCCGCTGGGGAGGTAGGGGTCCTCCGTTGCGCAACATGTCACAATACTAACAAATACAAATTCTGGTTGAAATACGGAGGTTCTTTTTAACGTCAGACCTTAAGGTATTGCGACTGGCTACTTGCTGCATGGCCGACGGGTCGGAGTTCGAGTCCCGGTATGGTCAACAATTTCCTCCACGTCGTCCAGACCTGCTCTGAGGTCCACCCAACCTCCTATCCAGGGTACTGATAGCTCTTTCCCGGGAGTTAAAGCGGCCGGGGCATGAAGCTGACCACTCACCTCCAGCTAGTACCGAGGTCAAGAAAATGTGGATCTGTAGATCCACTCCCCCATACGCCTTCATGGCGTAGTGCTTAATTATATAAGCACAAGGACAACGTTACCATTTTTACTTAGATGTATATATATCATCATTGGTGCCTATTAAAGGCTTATATTCAGAAGTGGTGATGACTGAAGTTCTGTCACTGCCTGTACAGTTGCATTGAGGCTACACTGAAACTCTAATTTTAATATACTCGTAGTAAAGGTGTATGCAGGTCGATGTCAGGAGGGCAGTTACAGGCCCACGATCTGTGACAATGTTCCTTACGAGAAGGGGGTACCGCATTTAATATTACCCCCTCCCCAACCGCCCGTACATCGCGACTGTCTGGCTCTCCCCTCGATCCCCTGCTGCTTCTAGAACATGATGCTATGTAGATCGAAAGAATTCTATTGACGTTTCGGAAGAATATGTTGCCTTCATCTTCAGGTTCTAAGGATAAACCAAGCAGAGAACCTTATGCATCATGCCTTCTTCTGACTTCTTACTTGCTCCTTTCGTCATAAGCCAAATTATTCTCAGCTGCAGTCTTGAATACCGAATCTATAGTTATCCCGGGTACGCTGATTGGGATGCTCATTTCCTTTAACATACTTTACAATTAACACGTATCTTCGACAGAACTGATCAATTCATCCTTCAGTCTTCCAATCCAATACGCAACCCCTTCTCTGGCTCATATGTTTTCACCGAAAACTGGTGACATTATTCCGTAAATTTCATCTGTTTTCATAGCCTCTGCTCACAAAATTCGGATCGTGAATCGATGCTCCGATTCATTCTGTTTGCTGTGCAGGCATATATAACCTGTTACAGCGTTATTTCTGCTCAAATAAGCACGCAAATGAAGCGGGTGGAATATTAGGAATTTTCGTGTATATATTGTGACATGACGCCTGAAAGCCAGAGTAGACGTTCATTGCTAGGCAAAGAGTTGGTAAACAGTTCCCCCGGCAATACTGAGCAAGCAGTAATCGAAGTATTTTTGGGATATGACGATAAAAACGGTGTTTTCTGTTGGATCTGCCCCAGGGCTATATAACGAGGATCCCAGGCCAGCTGAGATAGAATTGAGGGAATCTCTTGAGATGGCAATAGAATATGATCGAGAAGAGATGGCAAGAAATGAATTAGGCTGTCAAAAGAAGAATTCATGTGAGCTGAGGTTACAGTGAGATTAGTATAAGTACTATGTTATAAATCCGTTGCCAGGATACTACTAGTGAAGACTGAGAACACTAGTGCGCGTGTAACGGTGAACTGTAATGTGAAGATCAGCGGTAGAGCTGTATTACTTGTTACGAGTTGAATATATCTCTGTCTGTCTATGGCTCTGCAGCCCTTTTTTTGTATCTTGACAGCTTTTTCAGTTTTTTTAATCTTTACACAGTCAGTAGGACTCCTTAGATGGGACATCAGCGCGTCGCAAGGCCGCTACCTGCACACAGAACAGCACAAACAGAATAAACGCACACAGACACTCATGCCTCGAGTAGGATTCGAACCCACGATCCCAGTATTTGAGAAGGGGAAGACGGTTGATGCCTCAGAACGAGCGGCCACTGTGACCGCAAGTTGAATGTATAATTGCAATATATCCAGTCTTCCAATCCAAAACCCGTCTATGGTCACACACATACACGTGACAACATTTATCTTCTCCTGGGTTGTGACACCGTATGGTCTGGTAGAAACTTTCCAAACTTTCGGGGAAATCTAGTGCTTCCATCATCCACTACCTACCAGACTACACGGCGTTATAACTCATATTACCATAGTTATCATCAATTGAAATATTTCCTATGAGATGACACTTGAGATTCCCGCAGCGAATTTTATACTACTATTTTCTTGAATGTGACGCTGTATAGTTTTGTAGATCACTATCAGCGTTTCGAAAGAATCCTTTGTCTCTAGCTTCAGGGAAATTGATTACACATATTCGTATTTCATATTGAATTACGAAATTCGTTCTTTATGAACACCAATAATTATATTACGTGTATGTTTTTGTTATTGATGTAGAGACTGTGTCCCCTCCTGGGGCCAGGGGACCCTCTGCGACCGTTTAATACAATAATGTGAGTCTATTGCCGTCACAAGCGAGACCAGAATCACCACTATTCACAGAGGTCAATAGGACATAGTGCACGGGTTGCTCTTTTCATTGGCGGTGATGTTGCGTCTGCAATTCGATCTATCGATTTGAGGCCTATTTAAAGCCGGTGAATGTGGCAGTTACGCTGCGTCTGTTCAGTTTGTATCCTCCAATGACTCTAATACGCACGATGTATCAGCTGTTCGAACAATAGCTGTGATTAGAAGAGGAATTAGTTGTTCGAAACCAACTTCTTTCCACATCCCTCAGTATATTTAAATTCGTTATCACTGTGTTGGATGTAAGGATCTTGTTACACCTTATAATCCGATATAAGTTGATAAAGTTTCGGATGAAAGTACTGCATCCATCTTCAGGGTCGAAAAGTAAGACAAGAAAACAAACCACCAACAAAACAGCAAGCTTAACTTTACAGTGCCTTTATGAACACCGTGACTGCCGCTTCGCGAAACGCCGATCTGAGCTACGGTCCAGACAACAGAAGAATAGTGGTTCGATTCCCAGCAGGGACAAGATATTTTCACTATTAATGGTATGACTATAGGCGAGGTATGGATTGGTGAATGAATTTATTGACCATTTATACACACCACTCGGAACTACAAGTAGTTACAGCGCTATCGCTTATCTACACACTTTAAAAATCACTAGCACACGCTAATCTTCTCAGTCTTCACTAGACGTTTCCTGGCAACGGCTTCTAGCAGTGGAGATTCTTCAGCATCCGCGCTCAAGTCCTCTTTTGACAGCCGTCCGTGCAGAACACAACTCACTCAACTATAGCGTCATCTCTTCTCAGCCTCCCTTGCAGAACTCAACTCTCTGTCAACTGGCTAACTCCCAGGCTGGCGGCCATTTCACACCAACCTCCTAGTCTTCTATTCACAGGCTGATTTCAACTGACAGCTCACAACTAACCGAACAACTGCCTATAGAGTCATCTCTTCTCAGTCTCCCTTGCAGAGCTCTACTGAACTGCCAACCATCTTCTTTATAACCACTTTGCACGGACCGAATAGAAAACACTATTTCAATCAGTAAACCTATCGTTATAGATGCATGTTTACCTATCTGTTGGAAACAAACGGTTTGCATGACATCGTTATTCTAGTGTTGCGTGAGCGTATGTTGCGGGCGTTACCTAGCAACGGCCACTGTTTGCAGATTCACCGCTTAGAGACAGGTCTATACACCACAATATATTTATCCTCTCCACAGTGTCCAGATTTGGTTTGGATCCCGCCCAGCCTGTGGCCTCTTTCCTCGAGGGTAAAGCTGTAGGAGGCGTGAAGTTGACCACTCTCCTGCTTCTAGTACGGAGATTAAGAATACGTGGTGCTAAACCTCCACTCCCCCATATGTCTTTATGACACGATGCTTAATTAAACAGAGGGACGGCCTTTAAAACATTTAAGTGCAATTAGGCCTATTTGAAAAGATGATTGCAGAAACTTGTCACTTCCCCCTGGTTCCCATTAACCGAACTGTGTCATCATTCGAGACATATTCTATTCGTTGGGCAAGGTGACACTGAGTCTACTTGGTACGTCGGCCACTATTGGGCCCATTGTACCAGCTCCGCGTGATACACAATTGTGGAGAGGTTGCTGGAATGATACCTGACAGGAGAAAACAGAAATAGTAAAACACCTTCCCCATTACCACTTTGTCCGCCACATGGAACCCGACCCGTCCCGGCGAGGAACCGGCGACTAACTACCCGAGCTATGGTACGGTCTCGTTTGAGACTTAGTGAGTGATGACAGACAAATGGCAACCAGAGCTAGAAAAACAGGTTGAGTGTCACTCGGGTGTAGAAGCTTGATAATTGGTTTCTGATAGCCGTGAAAAGTGAATCTGAGCAGACAGCCAATAGCAGCAGCTGTCCGGAAAGAAATCGGACAGTACGATATTGGAAAAAGTGGGCACACTACCCCTAGCATGCAGGCAATATGTTTGCCGACCTGTGGCGGATTACAGCCATCCAATCAGTTGCACTGACCACAGGAAGTTTATCACAAGCTAACACTTTGAACCCTCAAGAACAAGATGAAGAAGAAAAAAGATAAGAGAGGAGAATAGTGAGAGACTACATTTTAAATTGGGAAACAGAACTCCTTCCTGCTTTGAAGGTTCCTACGCAGAGCTGCTTGTCTCTCATGTAGAGGTACGTTTGGGAGAGGGTAAAGCTTTGGGAAGTGCTGAAGACAGAGACTTATGAAGCAGGATTTGTTAGAAGTTGAGCAGTGATATGTTTCATCTAAATAATATACAAGAATTCAGTCCGTACCTCACAGGAAGCACATTACGTCTCCGCTACAAAATCCAACCGGTTAATGCTGTTTAGGTAAATAATCGCTGTTTGCTGTGAGAACCATACGGAACACATAAATGCACTGTGTGGGCAGAATGCAGTATATATAAATTCATTTCGGACCTCACAGGAAACACATTACGTCTCCACTACAAAGCCCAACCGGTTAAAGCTGTTTAGGGAAATAATCGCTGTTTATTGTGAGAATCATAGGGAACCATAAATACCCTCTGCTTGGGCAGAACGCGAAGTTTTGTTGTGTTAAAGTAGATGGTACATATAGGAACCAGTGGATTTAAAAGGTTAATTTATAACTTCGTCTTTCGTCAGTACGTCACGTTGAATATTCAAAGAATTCTAATATTTCAACTGATCATAGAGTTAATATCTTCATATTTAATGTCTCTGAGAGATTAGAAACTTCTTAGATAGTTCTGGCAGTAGCCACTGATTGGGAAATGAAACAGTGATTGGACCAAACAGAGGAATGAGGTGCTATCCAACAGGGAGCGACCACGTGGTTGGTCCTTTTTTATTAGTACAATCACAGTATTCACGTCCAAGTGGGAAATCTATGTAAGGCCGGCCGATTGCCCTTGCATACAGAGGTTCCCCATTAAAACAGCAATGCAGTATTTTCCGAAAAGTTGGGTATCTTAAACACCTGTTTCTCGAAAACTTCAGTTATGTAGTAAAGTCGCTGATTTAAACTTCATAATCCGCCTCTACTACATAAATACCGAACATAGGAGACAGTGAGCTGAAGCCCAGAAGTATATCCACCACATGTATGCAGCAACAAAACAGATTAATAAGATCTAAAAGTACAAGGCCTAGCATGTGTAGGGTATTTAATATTTTAATATTTTTGTCTTAGCTCTCGCAGAGGGTTTATGTTGAGTTCATCTTGAAAATCCCATCTTGGAACGTGCACAGGTGTCTGAAAGTAGAGACTAGCTCTGTCGATTGGGCCCAACCGAGTATGTTTTACCTGATGATGGAGACAGAATGCAGTCTCCGAAACGTATTTCGAAAAATAAACAGGACAGTGTTTTTAAGTAAAGACAGAAAGAAGGATAATATCCAAAAAGATAATGTTGGTACAAAACAGATTAGTTCATCACAAGTAACTTATCAGAAGGGAAGGAAAGAGACCACTGTTTTACCCTCGTCTTTCTCTCGTCACCTAATCCGTGTTCATTACCGAATAGACCGTGAATCTGGCTTCATCGCTTTCCGATGACTGGCTTGATAGATTGTAAGTTGATGCTAATTTGATACGTCTTCCATCAAGAAAGACTGATGAGGTGTGTACAGGTTGTCTATTTTAACGAGATGCCTAGGTGCGCAGAAGCTTTCAGTCACGGGTCTGTGGTGTGGGGAACACTAGATTATGTTATCTGACTCAGATGGCTGGTACGAAAGCGTTAACGTAAGGTAGCGTGTTCCTATCTCACATCAAGGAGTCGCGTATCCTTACAAGGCGGGTAAGAGAATCCTACACAAAATATACAAGCTATAGTATCATGCAAATCGGATGTGAGTCACAAGTCACTGTCGGCAAGTCTAAGTCAACAAACTGCTCATTTGTCACGTAGATGTGTCTATATTAAGATCCAGCTCATTTATAAATGTCTGATTGCTTCCAGTAAGTGAATTTTGTAACAGAATTGAAGGACGAACAGATATTCCGCCCTTGCTCCTCGTAATGAAAGTGACTTATGTTAATTTTATTCTTCAGTGGATGTACACAATGTTCCCGACGTTTTGGCGCTACATACTGCCTCAGCCTTCATGGTTTAAGTGTTTATGTTATCGCGAAGATGGAGGCAGTATTTAGCTCCGGGACGGCGGCGATACTCTCCGTGTTCACTGGGTATAAACGCCGAAGAGCACATTGAAAATGAAAAGTTACGCCACATGAGAGCCTAAATTTATGAATTTCTAATTATTTTCTGTTACTGTTCTGTATTTTGGACGGCAAAGTGTTTCACGAATGGATGTTGATTTCTTAAGTATCTGGGCGACTATCAGCTTTCCAAGAAGCGTTCTGCTCATAAATCTATTTCGTTAGTTGTGTGTTACTCTTCTCTAAGATACCATTGTATAACGGGTATGTGGATCTCACAGCGGTGGTTATGAAGTGTTCTGTCTTCAGGAATACAGCGTCCTATTTTTTTCCCCTTGACACTACAGCCCCAGTGGGCCTAGGCCTACCTCCATGAACTCCGTTCACTTCGATTTTTCTAGATCTTACACATTCGGTAGGACTCCTTGGGCGAGTGATCAGCTCGTCGCAAGGCCTCTACCTGTAGACAAACACAGAAAAACGCACACAAACATCCATGCTCTGAGTGGGATTCGAACCCACGATCCCGGCTTTCGAGCGAGCGAAGACAGTGCATGCCTTAGACCGCTTGGCTACCGTGACCGACACGGCGTCCTATAGGTCATTGAAATTTCAACGGACTACACTGAATTGTATCCCAGAATATAGATAAACAGGCAAAACTATCCTTGTAACAGGCCGGAAGGCCCATAGTGTTGTGAGACGTCGAGGCTCCCATATTTTCTCTAGACAATCGATTCACAGATGGCGGTAATGTTGTCAAACTTACGCGCCGGCCGTATTTTACCCCCCAGGAAGATTCCTGGTATTCATTTCTCTTAAAGACTTAGTCGACCCGAGGGACAATCGTGCAGCTGGAAGGTTTAGGTCAACTGAAAAATCCAGTGATCTCATTGGCAATCGAACCCGTGACCTTTCGGTTTGTAACATAGTGCCTCAACCAACTACGCTACCGCTTGCCCCCTTCTCCCAGAATACAGAACTCCTCAGTAATACTAAGATAGCTAAAAATATACTTCGAAAATGTGGCAAGTTCAGATCTTTGGCAAAAGACAGTCATAAATGAAAATTTAGTTCTCATAGGGATTAAGAGCAAATTACTATTTTGTTGATCATTTAACGACGCTGTTAGTAGCTAGACTATGTAACTTGTATTATAGGATAGTTGATTCATTATGAATTGGAAGAAAATTGGAAGAAAGTGGTCGTGTTCTTATCGAGCTCTTGTCCTGACATTTGCCTGCAGGGACTGAGGAAAACCAAGAAGAGTCTCAGTAACAATAGCTGGTGTTCCAGCGGGAATTCTATAGGAGCAACTCCGGATATGGGCTTAGAAAATTACTGCTCAGTTGGCTTTAAAGATAAGAATTCACAAACTGGAATGTCCAAGCTAACGTTCCCACGTCTAGGGCTTCTTCTAGGATATGATGCCGTGCAGCCCCGTAGATAGTTACCAGAGATTCAGAATAATTTTTGCGTCCATTTTCAGGGTAGAATTATACCGGGTTGATGGGAGAAACATAAACACAAATGTGGGATTTGAACTTCTTAGAGAGAGGATTAGAGATTTTTCCTTCAAAACGTTGGTAACGTTCTACCAGACTATACGGCGTAACAACTCTTCATGAGGATATATGCTTCATTCTCAGAAAAAGAAAGACTTGCCTCTACCAAAATCTGCAGTTAAATAAAATGAGTTGTTGTAAATGCATAAATCAGTTTTTAAGCATTCAGACAAAAATAATTTTCAGCTTTTTGTCATTTTACGTGATTTTTGTTTACCTGTCATTCCACGAGACAATGCAGTTATGCTGTTCAGTTCAGCACGTACAATGACACGCAGAGAAAAACATCCATTATAGCTTTATAACTAACAATATTCATCATTTATTGTAATACAACACAATGCATTCACAATAAACACATTTTTACAACACAACACCATCTGTTGCATTCAGATTTTTTCATTAATATTTACTTTTTAAACCTTTGAAGCGTAAAATTGACCTAAATAATATTCATAAATTAATTAAATACAGGATTTCAGTTTCTCTCAGCTGTGACTATGAGAAGTACTACATTCTTGAATGTAACGCCGTGTATTCTGATAGAAATTTATCGACATAGGCTGTTTTTTCTTTTTTGTTTACTCTCCGGCACTCATGATGGCAGCAGTATCTTCCTCCGAAACGTCTAGGAACTTCTGGCGGAATATATAGAGTTACATACCAAAAGAGAGTCTATCTATCTATCTATCTATCTATCTATCTATCCTTATTGCTCTCACATGGAGCACAGACCATTCCGGGAAACGATTGGTTACAGTTCAGTTTCTTAATCTTAGACAGTAAGTAGGACTCCCTTGACAAGGTGGATCAGCCAGACGTAAGGCCACTACCTACACAGGGCAACACAAACACGGAATGAACGCAGATAGACATCCATGCCCTGAGTGGGATTTGAACCCACGATCCCCTTGTTTGAGCGGGGCGAAAACATTTCATGCCTTAGACCGCGCGGCCACTGGGATTGGCTCCACAAGGGAGTACTCTTAATTAAATATCCGTTGAAATCCAAAAAAAAAAATCATAATTCCCATCTGTAGCTACAGTTTCCATGACAGGAGGTGGGAGAAAGCTACATAATGAGGAGCTTCATAACTTGTACTCCTCAGCAAACATAATTAGATTGATTAAGTGAGGAGGATGGGATGGTCAGGGCATGTAGCACGAATGGGGAGAAGAGGAATGCATATTAGGATATTGGTAGGAAAGCCAGAAGGGAAAAGATCACTAGGAAGACCAAGACGTAGGTGGATGGACAGTGTTAAAATGGATCNGGGAGAAGAGGAATGCATATAGGATATTGGTGGGAAAGCCAGTAGGGAAAAGATCACTAGGAAGACCAAGACATAGGTGGATGGACAGTGTTAAAATGGATCTTGGAGAGCTAGAATAGGGTAGTATGTACTGAATCGATCTGGTTCAGGATAGGGACCAGCGGAGAGCTTTTGTGAACACGGTAATGAACTTTCGGATTCCATAAAATGCTGAAAAGTTCTTGAGTAGCTTCACAATTGGCGGCTTCTCAACAAGGGCTCAGCTCCGAATAGTTAGTTACTGGGTTAGCTATAATTTCCACAGGTAGCCCCTACACTGTTCACTCCTAAATATTACAATGCTTGAGAAACACATTGTTTTCACTGTTTCATTGAATTTATATCCTGTATGTGAAATTTCCTTTGGGAAACGTCGAGACACCGATATCGACCGGTATTACATGAGGGAGAGTGATCTGCTGCACGCTCCGGCCCCTATACCACTCGGGAAACAATCACTCTTGAAACAATGTAATAATTGTCCACAACCTGAAAAATCCTTAAGTCCGTTAGTATCTGCATAAGTCTCAGGGCAGAGTCTGTTATTAAAATTGGCCCTCAACTGGTGCCGCTTTAGGGCCGAACCTTTGAGTATCGCAGCGGCACGCAATTTGAATGTGTACAGCTCAAATGAAATATAATACAATAGAACTGTTAACTGCAAAACTCCGTATTTATACAAAAAATAAACCCCTTTGATAGGCGCGTTTGTTCCCACAGGGCGTGTTACATATTGCACAGGCGTAACACAATTAAAGGTCACACCGTAACTGACGCAAAGAAGTCCAGAGTGTTTAATCCTTTGAAGGTCAGTGGTTGCTGCACATACCACCTGCTTTAACACTAAAATTCTCTGCGTTTACGTTTTCCGTACGATTCTCACAAAGAACAGTGATTACTTCCCAAAGCATAATTTAAATGTTGATCTTGGTTTTGGAGACGTAGTGTTTCCTGTGAGGTGCAAACTAAGTTTGTATGTTGTCAGCTGTGTGAATAACTATAGACGGGGTTTGGATTGTGGATTGAAACACATACCACAGAATTTTAATTTTCTGAATCAATGATGAATTGCTTAAAAAAATAAGCTATCCCTGTAACAGGCCGTGAAGGCTCATGTGTTTATGAGACGTCGGTGCTCCCACATTTTCTAGACAATCGGCTTACAGATGTCGGTAAATCCAATGACGTCATCAGATGAATGATGAATTGCGTAAATTGAAAAAAAATAATTTGATTTCCTTTACTGAAAATATTATTGAGAATATATTAACACTGATTTTAAGCACTAATTTTTCTAATGTTACAGATACGGTTCGTACCTCACAGGAAACATATTACTCTCCGCTACAAAGCCCAACCGGTTAATGCTGTTTAAGGAAATAATCGCTGTTTACTGTGAGAACCATACGGAACACATAAATACACTGTGTGGGTAGAATGCAGTATCTATAAATTCAGTTCGTACCCCACAGGAAACACATTACGTCTCCGCTATAAAGAACAACCAGTTAATGCTGTTTAAGGAAATAATCGCTGTTTACTGTGAGAACCATACGGAACACATAAATACACTGTGTGGGTAGAATGCAGTATCTATAAATTCAGTTCGTACCCCACAGGAAACACATTACGTCTCCGCTATAAAGAACAACCAGTTAATGCTGTTTAAGGAAATAATCGCTGTTTACTGTGAGAACCATACGGAACACATAAATACACTGTGTGGGTAGAATGCAGTATCTATAAATTCAGTTCGTACCTCACAGGAAACACATTACGTCTCCGCTATAAAGAACAACCGGTTAATGCTGTTTAGGGAAATAATCGCTGTTTACTGTTAGAACCATACGGAACACGTAAATGCACTGTGTGGGGAGAATGCAGAAATTTTTAACGCAAAATCAGGTGGCCCATGTGGTTACCACTGCGCTTTCTGTGGTTAATGTTTATTATAATAGCGGTATGCACAGCTTACACATGTGAAGCACTTAAGGTGATGTAGCAATGTTAAATGACTGACGTCATAAAAGAAAATGTCTACATGAATCATACGTGAATTGAATGTAACGCTGCCCCGGTCCCTACCACCGAATGGCAGACATTCCTTCTTCCTTTGCTCTCCTAGGCAACGCGGGCTTGGTCACAGAGACCAACGTCACATTCTTGTTAGTTTGACCCCACTCATCCTTGAGACATGTTTCATTTCCTGTCACTGGGGGGGAGGCGAGAAAGGGACAAAGTTTCATTCAGTGTAAGATTTGGATCCCATTTTCCTGCATACCAGAGTCCCCTACCTTCTAACTTTTGACCCCACGTGCCCCGTGTCTGGAGCAGAGCATACCTCTGGAATGCAGTTGCCCCTGGGCCCGACGCCAGGGGTGTGCTAGAAACTTAACGTTTGCTCTACATATCAATATATTTAAACCAAATAAAATTAGAGTGATGAATTCAAGGATGAGTTGAGCGGGGAATGTAGCACGCGTAGGGTAGGGGTTTTGGTTGGAAAGCCAGAAAGGAGGACATCATTACGAATAGTTTGACGCAATTCGGAAGATAATATTGAAGTTGATTTTAGAGAAACGGGATTGGATTGATTTGGCTGAGGATAGGGACCAGTGGCCGGCTCTTAACATGGTAATGAACTAACGGGCTCCGTAAATTCTTGAGTGGCTGAGCGTCCAGTGGCTTCTCAAGGAGGAGTCGGCTTCACGCAGTGTTAGAGCATAGTGGTTACTATATGTACCACATAATTTATCATTCAAAATCTCTATATGATACCCACAGGATGTAGCTATATGTTTCGTATCTTAATTTCGTGGCTTTCATCAGCCTCTCCATGTGTATTATAGAGGGGCACTTCAAATTGGACCTCACCGCTTTCTTCCACCTACCTTCCCATTCATTGGGCACGCGGTATTATACTAGAAGCCTGAAGGTCGTGGGTTCGAGTCCCAATGAGGTTATTGGATTTTTCAGTTGATCTAATCCTTCCAATCGCACTTTGGCCCTGGTGTCGACTCAGTCTCTAACATAAGTGAGTACCAGGAATCTTCCTCGGGGTAAAGGGCGGCCGGCCGGCGCGTAAGGCTGACAACCTCACCGCCATCTGTGAGCCGATTGTCTCGAGAATGTGGTAGCCTCGACGTCTCACAACCCTATGGGCCTCTCCGGCCTGTTACAGGGACAGCTTTACGGTTTCTTTCTTTACCTTGCCATTCGTTATTCCATTGTCAGTCGTCGGTGCACGTTGTGAGTTGTCAGTGTCGTTGTGTTTCACATCTCTGCCATGCCTGCTGCATTCCCGACTAATCCATCTTATTAGTCATCTCCAGTATTTTACATTTTTCGGGTTCGTAAAAGGACTGCAGAATGCAGCTGTCCCGAATATCCTGCGTACAAGTTTTTGGACCACTGAAGATTACTATTTTATTGGATGTGACACCCCGGTCTAGAAAACCGAAATTAACGGCCGTGGGGATCCGTTGCGCTGACCACGCGACACCCTCTATCCGCAAAATTTGGCACTAACTTCGCCCGCAAGCGGCGGTCGCTGGGTCGGTGTAATTCGCTTGCAGGCTACAGGCCACGCAGTTTGTTTTGTTTGTTTGGATGTGACACCTTCCAGTTTGGCAGATCGTTGCCAATATATCGGTCGAACGTATTGCAAATATCTTTAACATAGAAGAGTAATCCTGTTTTTACCCTGTAAAGGGAGGCAGCAGTTGCCCCCGAAACGTTTGTAACGCTCAGCCATATTGCATAATGTCACTCCCCACAATACAGTAATATGCATAGCAATCGTAACACAGTGTTCGTTCGGGAATCTTGCTGTCGCACCCCTGTCTGTCCGTCAGGCTACACGATATTACGACGTAACATAAAAACCACGAGATGGCACTCAAGTCTGAATAGCCACGTAATGCTCTGGCATCCACCGGCTTTGCACCGCTATAGGACACAGAGTTCTACTTGAAGTGGGGGATTGATGGCAAAGTGACATCTCTTTCTCTTCCAAATGCCTTGGCTCTATCGTCATAAATGTACACTCCAAGTTCTACTTTATTTTTTTACAATCTATTTAACGACACTGTCAATAGCTTAGATTATATTGCTTCTGATGGTAGGTCCCGCCACATGGCCCTGAATCAGATGAAAACAGTCTACGCCATCATTTTAATATTAATATTAATGTTATCTCATGTACAAGTATGCCTAGTTCTCCCAAGAGGTCAATTTCCTTCAAGCTCTCGATTTCATATATAATAAATATATCTGTGAAAGCGAGGACGAATAAGTGCTAATTTGACGATACAGATGCTGTGAGTAGCTTATCCCGACAAGGAATTCCATGGTTTCTATAAAACCAAAAAATTCTTCGGCCCTGTTAACAAGATCCTGTCTCGAGCCAGATGAATCTATTGCACACCACTATATTATATTTTGTTAAGATTTATTTTAATATTATCACGATTTTAGAGTGAGTATGAATGGGTTTTGGATTGATTATCGGATTTACTGGACTTTTAATACAGTAACTACATTTTACATTACATTATCACAAACACACACTACTGTTCAGTCACATCTTCACTTGTCGTTGCTTGGTAGCGGCTTCCAACGTCGGACGTTTCCCTTCCTCTGGGTTCCCGAACTATCCCCGTGCCTCAACTACCAGCTTCTCACAGCGACAACTCACAACTGAACCCCAGCGGTCCTCTCAGCTAACTTGTCTTTGTTATAACATCTCGACACGGACCGCGTAGGAAACACTGTTTCTGTTGCAGTGCAGTGATGGAATGATGTATTCCATTGTTGTGTACGCAGCCATAGGCACGGACTCGACATAAAACACCATTCTTCTCTTTACGGCTCGCTGTCTAGTAACGGTTGGTTGTTCCGGCTCCACAGTTCTTGCTTTCAGCGAATATACCACAATACTACCTTCCCATCTACGTCTAGGTCTACCAGACTGCTTTTCCCTCCAGTTTTTTTTTTTTCCTCTTACAAATTGTTATGCATTTCTCCTCAGTCATTAAAGTGGCGAGAACAGTTCCATCGCTCAGAATTTGTCTGTTTCAGCCTGTGATTGGTTGCTTGTAGGGCCTAAATGTGGGTACTAGACCCTAATATACACTGACCGGTGTGCAGTAGCACACCTCGGCGTGTCATGGGAAACTGAACTCATCGCGTTTTCTCGCTTACCAGCGTTGGAAATGACCACGCGGCGGCTTCTCAGCTAAACCGGCTCTTGGCACATTTGTCACGTGTTATTTCGTCACATTCGCCACTAAAAGAAACTCTACTTTCTCATATATATACAACAGTTGGTATATATAGGCAACTAGACTTTTCTAGAAAGAAGGGAATGTACAGAACAGTCGTCTCTGAACACCTTCCCACTCGTTGGATTCGATGCTCTCACATCGGTGACTACGAAGACAACTATCCTACAGGATATGATGCCGTATAGTAGGGTAAAAATTGACAGACGTTTCGGACGCACATCCTGCCACTGTATTCGGAATCGCAAAACATGCTAAGCAAACAACAAGCAGCAAGAAAATTTATTTCTTGTTGGTTACGTTCTTCATTTACATTTCGACTCTGAAGTTGGATGCAATACGGTTCTCCGAAACGTCAGTGAGTTTATACGCAGCGTCACATCGTAGAAGTCGGTAGTCTTCATAGTTCTTTCTATTCCTGATCGCTATATCAGCTGGATTATTCCATTGCAGTCCTGAGTGTAGAGTTGGGACTGTGAATGTCTCCATACATTTTTTACCTTGTTGGGCCGCTTCAAGGATGCCGTAATGTTTAGAAACTACTTCAAATGGTTTACGTGTTGCTACAGTCACCAATTATCTGCAAGAATTACCTTAAACAAAGGATGTAAATCCAGACTTTTACAACAATTTTGTAGCTGTTGTAAAGTTTCTTGTTTTTCTAAGGGATTAAATTACAGTTTGATGTTTTCTGAGAAACGAGACGGGAGTGATTGGTAGACAAAGTAGTGACGTCACTCGACGTTAATTCTCAAGCACTGAGCCCCGTTTCAGCGAGAACACGAACATTAAACTCTTTCAATCCGAGAATAAGCCGGTTGTACTCGTCAGTATAAGGGTTTAGGACGTGACGTCACTAACATACCTTCCTATTGGTGCATTAGTCGTCTTCACGAGCGCTCCGTGACATAGTACACGTATACTGATACAGAAGCAACATGTATGCTTTATTAAATTGTGTCAGATAAAACTTGAATCGAAAAGGACTATATTTTTGGGATGCGTCTCAGTGTAGTCTGGTAGAAGCTTGCTACCAGACTACACGGTGTTACATCTCAGAAAATTAATACTCTTCATAACCCCTGCTGTGAGAACCTCAGATCCAACAAGACTTGAAGATTTCATGTCAAATGAAAGCGATAACATTTTCTCAGATGAGGGAGGGAAGGTGACCACTCAACTCCATCTAATTCGCGGTGAAGAAGAATGGAGCTGCACCTCCACTCCCCCATATGTCTTCATGACATGATGCCTAAGTAACTAAGCACAGGGCCAAATTTACCTTACCCGGCTCGCCAGTCCAGAGTCAAGGATATGTGAGTTCAGTGACCTGTCAGTACCTCGGAGTTCGCAGCCCTAGTCCAGTGTTTCAGAGACCTTGGGCGTCTGCAGTTGATTTTGATGATGATGTTGGCGGAGGTTCTCCAAAATAAGTTTCTGATGTCAAAGCAAGGCCGCACCATAGCTCAAGCGGTTAGTCGCTGGCTTCCCACCGCAGCGGCCCCGGGTTCGATCCCAGGTCTGGTCAAGTAGGATTTGTGGTGAACAAAGTGGCGTTGGGGCAGGTTTTCTCCAAGTACTTCGGTTTCCCCTGCCAATCTTCATTCCACCAATTGCTCCAAAATCACCCTCACCTATCATCTGGGGCTGGTACAATAATCCAGAAGTGGTTGCCGTACAAGGGACAACACCCCACTAGCCATAAAATAAAATGTCAAAGCAGGTAGCATAATTTCCGGTGTGTTGTTTTAACCCTTACAGACCCTGAATGCACAGTTTTTTTGTCATGTCAAAGAAAAGAAAGTGGGACCAGACGAACTGAAGAGAGAATATGAGAAAGAAAACAAGATTTTTTTATTTACATAATATTAGCAATCAGAATTACATTTGATTCTATAAACTAATTTGCTGTAGTTTTCTTCCTGACGTGGAGAGGGCTTATCCAGAGATAAGTCCTCGTTAACCCTCTCTCAGGTCGGCTGGCCAATTCCTTTTTAGACTTCGCCCATTGTGCGGTTCCAGTAACGGTTGCATTAGTACGTTCTCATGTCCTTCTATTTTGTTGAGGTATCGTGTGCTCTTCCCTTGTATGACTTCATTTACTAGTGGCACTTTCAGGTCTTTATGGAGTGTTATATTGGAAACATACCATGGGGCGTTAGTAATCATACGTAGTATCTTTGACTGACATCTTTGGATAATGGAAATACTGGTTTTGCTAGCACATCCCCATATTTCCACTCCATATACCCAAATTGGTTTTATTATTGTTTTGTAAAGTAAGATTTTGTTGTCTAATGAGAGTTTCGAATTTCTTCCAATTAACCAATGCATACCCTTGATTTTTAAATCAATCTGCGTTTTTAGTAATGTGTTCCTTCCAGGTTAGATGGTTGTCTAGATGAATACCTAAGTATTTTGTGCTGGGTTATTCAGGTATTTGTATGTTATTAAAGAAAACTGCAGGTCATTGTTCTCTTCTTAGACTGAAGTTTACATGCACTGACTTGGTTTCATGTATTTGCCCACTCTTGTATTTGATTTAGATGATTTTGCAAAGTGAAGGTAGCTATTGCTGGATCTGTGTTGGCTGAGAGGATCAGGGTATCATCCGCAAATGTGCCCATTGTTGTGTTGGCATTGACTGGTAGGTCTGCTGTATACAGTAAATAAAGTAGTGGGCCTAAGACACTGCCTTGTGGTACACCTGATTTTATTGCAAACTTGTTGGATATGCTATCATTGATTCTCTTTCTGAACTCTCTGCCATTTATATAGGATTTTAGTAAGTGGAAGTAAGTGATGGGCAGATATTTTTTGATTTTGGTACAGTAGTCCTGGATACCATATCTTGTCAAGGGCTTGACTTGCATCGAGGAAGACCGATGTGCAGTGTTCTTTATTTTCTATTGCTTGGTGTATTTTGTGTTAGTCTATGTATCTGCTGTATAGTGGAGTGGTTTTCTCTAAAACTAAATTGATGTGATGGTATCCATTCTTCTAAAACATAAGATGAAGAAAATGGGAGAAGGGAAGGAAAAATATGAGGTGGGAACGAGAAGAAGGATGGGACGAACAGGAGGCAGAGAAAGAAGAGACATGAGGAGAACAAACGAGAAGAAAAGATGAAGGAGAAAAAGGGGTAATAAAGATCAGAGGGCCATAGAAGGGTGCAATAATTAAGAAGAAGAAGATAGAGGGGAAGTTTCTCCCCGAAGTCTTGGACCTCTAAGGGTTAAATCTTATATATTAATCATTATTTAAACCCTGATCCGGCCTCTAGGCCACACTGCGGTTAAACTCCACCCCGCATTGCGTAGAGGTATTACGGGTTGCGGACAGCAGGCGACATCAGGTGTGTTTGTCAAGGAGCAGATTTCAGGTTTAAAATGCGGCGTCTTGCAGTCGCAGTGTATTGCACGTGACAAACAGGAAGCTTCCACACGGCGTAGCGGAGTTTTAATTAAATATGTAGGTAATTTATTGAGTCAGGGCGAGCGATACTACAATGCTATTATGAAAATGAGCGGTAATGACATTATCAAGCAGGTTTGAGGGACAAAATATGATTTCTTATAGCAGAGAATTTCTTCGTCGTTACTTAATCTTATAACTTAGCTCTTGGGGCGCAGAGCAGCATGACGTCATTTGGGGGGGTTAAAACCCTGTCACGCTCTAGTAGCAGTAATGGGCTTAGAGGTGCTTCAGCTACATGGATAACCACGCCCGTCTCCTTTATGGACGTGGTCTGGTTTGGTGTCATCTTCTCTTCTCGCAGGGGGGGGGGGGAGGTCTATTTCACACCTGTGTGGTGTGTAAGGTCTTCCTGTAGGAATTTTAATTCCTTTGATGTCCTTGCCTAGAAGTACAGATAACGTCATGTGGGGTGCTGCAGTACCGCGGCTGAGCTGTGTGTGCAGCACAGTGGGCCAAAGCTGTATCAGCAGATGAGTAGTAGTTCCCAAAATTTTACTCCTCCTTAGTGCCCCCCCCCCATTCCTTATAAGAAGCATTCTTCAGAACAGCGGTTTGCACAGCGCAGTAAGGAAGATAATAAAAACCAAATAAATTACCACATTCAGTAACCACTTTACTCTTAGTAAATTCTGAATGCAAGGGCTGCGCTTGATGAAGTGATACAAGTTTTCCGGTGTCTGGTCTACAGTCACTTCAATCGTAAATATGCGAATAACGCGCTTGGAGGGGCACAACTCCAGCGCCTCCCCCAGGCAATCCCACTGTCCCCAGGGGGCGGTACATCCCACTCTGAGAACCACTGATCTACATTCTATCGTAGGATGGTTGATGGATGATGGATTCGAAAAGATTTGGAAGGAAGTGGTCATGACTTAATGCAAGATACTTTGCCCAGCATTAGGAACTATGGAAATCGATTACAAACCTCAGTCAGGATAGGCGGTGCGCTCACCGAGACTCTAACCGACCATCTCCTGAATACAAGCTTACAGCGTTACCGCTATGCTCTCCTGCTCGGTACAGTGCTATAATGAGGCTCAGAGATGAAGCCCCCAGCTTAAAGACTGTGGATGTGATAATGTGCTGCGTGGTCAAGGCTATCACACACATTAACGAACGGCGATAGGAGAGTATGGTGCAATGGCGGAATGATCATTAGCAGGGGAAGAGATATCTGCCCCAGTGTATGTACCACGACTCTCACATAAATTCACCCAAGATTGAACCCAAGACCCTGATGTAAGAAGTCACCGTTTCACAGCCCCAAGACTGAACCCGAAACCCTGATGTAAGAAGTCACCGTTTCACAGCCCCAAGACTGAACCCGAAACCCTGATGTAAGAAGCCACCGTTTCACAGCTCCAAGATTGAACCAGAGACTCTGACGTAAGAAGCCACAGTTTCACAGCCCCAAGATTGAACCCGGGACCCTGATGTAAGAAGGCACCATTTCACAGCTCCAAGATTTAACCCGGGACCCTGACGTAAGAAGCCAACGTTTCACAGCCCAAAGACTGATCCCGGGACCCTGATGTAAGAAGCCGACGTTTCACAGCTCCAAGACTGAACCCGAGAACCCTGACGTAAGAAGCCACAGTTTCACAGCCCCAAGATTGAACCCGGGACCCTGATGTAAGAAGCCACCATTTCACAGCTCCAAGATTGAACCAGAGACTCTGACGTAAGAAGCCAACGTTTCACAGCTCCAAGACTGAACCCGAGACCCTGACGTAAGAAGCCACAGTTTCACAGCCCCAAGATTGAACCCGGGACCCTGATGTAAGAAGCCACCATTTCACAGCTCAAAGATTGAACCAGAGACCCTGACGTAAGGAGTCACAGTTTCACAACCCCAAGACTGAACCCAGGACCCTGATGTAAGGAGCCACCATTTTACAGCCCGAGATATAACACAACTTATCAATGTTTAATGAAGTATAAAAGGCGAAGCTTTCCCTTTGCTTAATTGAGTACCACGCTAAGAAAATGTATGAGGGCGTGGAATTCTTAACTTCGGCTTTAAATGGAAGTAGAAGATCGGCTTTGCTTCTAGAGCGACCTTAGCATCGATAAAAGATTCTCCTGTACGATATATATTAGATAGGTCATTGGGTGGGCGTACCTTAGAGGCAGTATGGAAGGTCTAGCGAAAAATATAATTTCATCTCCTACCAAGAATCGAACCAAAATTCCTCGGTCATGTCTCCTAACCTAGACACCGTTGCCAACAGGGTTAAACATGCTGCCGAATGTGTCTGTACCAAGGCTAATATTCATGTCCTTCAGCCGCAAGATTACGTTGCGAAAGAGATGTGAAAAGTGTTTCTTTTTTAACCCGGGGTTAGTGGAAATGGAAAAAAGGGGGTGGTACAATGAGGCAATAAGTTGAAAACTGGACTTCCCTTTCCCTACACGCCTGCAGAGTTTAATTTTGGGCCCTATGCTGACACAAAGTCTTCTTCTTCATGGGCGATTTGCCCCTAAAGTGGGGGTTTGAAGGGCTTGCTTTCCTTCCGCCTCGGCCGTTTGATGTAGTTCTCCAATTCTTACCACTACGACATGTCCATACATCTCGTGTCTTGGCTTCCCCGCCTTGTCCACACATTCTGAAAGGCACAGTGGCTCCTTGAGAAGAAAGACAGCAATCAGTGGCGTTGTGTCACTTTTGCCTGATGCCGTCAATATCCAGATTATGCATTGTCGAATGATAGGATATTGATGAGTCTGAAATAGTATCGAAGGAAGCGGTCGTGGCCCGTTCGAAGTACTTTTCCGACTTTTGCCTGGGGTGACTGGGGAAAACTACGAAAAACCTCAGTCAATGTGGCCGGTAGCGTAGTGGTTGAGGGGCTATGCTACAAGCCGGAAGGTCGCGGGTTCAAGTCCCGATGGGGTCATTGGATTTTTTTAGTTGACCTAATCCTTCCAGCCGCACTAGGCCCTGGGGTTTACCAGGAATTCATTAAATAATTTTCCTGGGGAGTAAAGCGTGGCCGGCGCGTAAGGCTTACAACCTTACCGCTATCTTTGAGCCGATTGTCTAGAGTCTAGATAATGTGGAACCCTCAACGTCTCACAACCCTATGGGCCTTCACGGCCTGATACATGGATAGCTTTACTTTTTTTTACCGTAATCATTGCATAATTCAGCGCTGTATAATTGTGAACGGCTTAGAGTGTCGTTTAACGAATTACACATATCCATGATGTGTATTTGTACCAACCGTCTTACAGTGCATACAATTTCACTTTTCTCTTCACTACATGTTTCGTCACTAATGTGCCATCTTCAGGTGTGGTTTCATTCACGTCAAACCATTGCACTGTATGCCATCATGTCTCCCTTATAAAATGATTAACATGTATATATGTCATGTATAATAATAAAGTTTATATATTAAAACTTTTCAAGATTTATCATCTATACGTCTCACTTCAAATTCGCGAGTCACGTCAATCCTCTCCTATGTGAGTACTCTTCCTATATTCTTGCGTATATTGTGTCCTGTGGTGTGTCCTTCCCTTGTGACTGCGTGCGTTGTATTGAAGTAATGTATTGTAATGTAGAAAGAGAAAAGTGAAATTGTGTGCACTGTAAGACGGTTGGTACAAATACACATCATGGACGTGCATCAGTGCAACAGGACGCTAAAATATAACAGAACTACACACAAGTAAAATAAAAAAAAAAAAAAAACAAGATTCCTACGCTAATCGTGTAGCGACTAGGCTATGGGATGGGCGGCCAAGGAATCAGTCTTCGATTCCGTGCGGGGTCCAGGAAGGTACTGATGCACACCCAGGCTCTATACAATGGGTATCAGGGACTTTCTCCTGGGACGTAAAGCTGAACACTCTAACTAGTACCGCGGTTAAGAATACGTGGAGCTATACCTGTACTCCCCTATACGTCTTCATGGAGTGGTACTTAAGCATAGGGACAATTTTACCTTTATCTTACCTTGTTCTCACTGGCCTCTACATGTTTGCATTCCGCTGCTGGAAGATTCATTTTAATATCATTCTCCAATATACGTTTAGATCGTCCAAATTGTTCTTTCCCGTCACGCTTTCCAACGAAAAGTCCGTATGTAACTCTCATCATTCCTATTCGTTCCACATACCCCGCCAATCTCATCTTCCTTGTTTTTGTGAGAGTATACATTATATGTCGTAGGGTATATGGCCAGGCATTCTTAAACTCGAAGCTAGATGAAGGTGAAAGGTCAGCTTCACGACCCGGCCAGTTTAACTCCAGGGAATAATTCCCATGCCCATTAACTAGGAGAATATCTGAGTCACAGTGTCGGCCAGGGCGCTGTTGAGAAGAAAAAAGAACTTTGTTCCTGCCGGGAATCAAACCTCGATTTTTCTGTCGTCCAGTCAACCTGATCACTATACTGACCGATCTAGGTAACTGAAATAGGTTTCGAGTGGATGGAACATAACGCTCCTGTATTCGTAGAAAACAATTTTCATGTACAACACAGATGACACACTAATCCCTTCAAGTCCTTCGGAAACTAATGGTTGCTCAACAACTCAAGAAATTCCCCGCTTTTTATCGGGCTCGATGGTTCATTGCCATGTTCACAAGAGCCCGCCACTGATCCCTATCCTGAGCCAGATGAATCCAGCCAATTATTTTGTACATACAGAGTGATTCACTCGGACGAGCCCACGGATTAATAATTATGAATCACCCAGTAATTTACCCATGAAACGAAACATATCGAGGACACACCTCGGAAGTTGTGGAGATACTTGGGTTACACAAGATGAGGAAATTACTTTCCCTCCGCCTAGAGATGCGGCTTCACGCTACGCTATATGTTCGAGAATGCTGGAGTCAGCAAGACGGAGGTGGGGGGGGGGGATCACAGACTGAAGGAAAAGGTACGAACCGGACGGCCAGGCATGGAGGCAACGGGTCAGTATTGCAGGGACCACAGTGGCTATCAAATTTCAGTCTCATTGGCAAATGATTGTATGGTTTATAATTATGAATTCGGAGCCTTGTCAGAACGAATCACCCTGTATATTAATTGGAACACTGCTAGCAACGTCGCTGATACATAAAGCAGTGATTTACGCAAGGCTCTGAAGGGAACAAACCCACAGCCATTCCTGCGGGTAGAGCGTACATTTGTTAGTGTCAGCAGGTAAACAGAATTACTGACTGACATGTTGGTGGGAGATCGCTTGAGAGAGTACTTGTGGCGGGACTTGAGTGTGGTCCCTCTCGTTGTTAGATTGTTCTAATTTAATCTGAGTCCTACACATCAATCCTACCTTAGTGATACTGAACCAAGTATAATTTCTGCATCACCGGTCGTCGTGGTCCAGTAGGGAACACTCACGAGAGGTCTTGGGTTCGAATGTCAGTCTGATGACCTGCTATCCTGATCTGTACTCTTGGTAGTCTTCATACTTATTCATTACGACCCCCACTCATCCTGCCCTTGGTAACCTGCCCTTTAAATGGCCAGTGTATTTCACACTGTTCTCCTCAGTGTTACTGGTTCGCTCAGAACCTGGAGCCCGGTAAACTTTCTCCGTCTTTCCTTAACATTGTCGCTACGGTCTGCTTACGGTTGTACACTGAAGATGGAGGCAGTAAGGACTTCCGAAACGTCGGTGTACTACCGGGCTAAACGGTGTTGCTTTCAGGAAGGTAATTCTCATTCATAATGACCGCTGTGAGAATCTTAAACCCAACAAAGAACAAATTATGTTTGTGTCACACACAAACCACTTTACTCTTCCGGTAAGGGCAGGTAACTTGATGGAAAACTGGGGCGAGGGGCCGTATTAGTTGAACAGTGGCTGAAGTGGGGCAGATGTATTGCGAATGTTAGGGATGTGGCAGCCATCAGAAGAATTGGCTCTGATTAGAGGCGAAAGCACCAGACACAAGAGGGGAAAAGCTGCTGTCTCAATATCGTTAAGTTAACTTGCGAGAATTGTCTAATTGTATTAGGAACGAATCTTAGAATGAGCAGAGAGCTGCAGTAGAAAGAGTCCACACTGCATCAGTTGGATTCTTTGGACAGGCTAGGAATTTCTATGTCGGTATTAGAAATATTAGTGGAATACTCGTTTACACGTCCCATCTATCTGCATTTTCCACATATAGCCAGCCCTTCCTTTGAATCCACTCTTGCATATCACAACCCTTGAGAGACACTTCTAAATAACGATTCCACTGAATATTAAGGCTAGAATCATATCTTGACAGAATAAACATGATAATAATAAACAGGTAAAATTAACCCTGTGAAAAATTAATGAAGCACTACGCCATAAGGGCGCGTGGGGGAGTGGAGATATAGCTCCATATATTCTTGATCTCAGTACTAGATGGAGGCGAGTGGTCAGCTTCATGCTCCTGCCTGAGAAAGAGCTGCCATTACCCATTAGATAGACCGTACGGGTCCCAGAACCTCTCTGGACGTTGAAGGAAAAAAAAACTTGTCCTCTCCGGGAATCAATCGCCGATTCCTCGGTCTTCCGGACCGTATATTAGTCGCTATACCGATTTATATATCCCGGCTCAATAATAATAATAATAATAATAATAATAATCTAGATGTATCTTGTTTAAGAAAAGATAGACCCTGCAATACCGACTGACACTGGTTAACGCAGAAGCGACGCAACAGCGAGCCCAGGCTAGTTACATGTATACAGATATACTGACATCTATGTTCATTCCGCGAAACTCTCAGTGGCTCGGAATGTGTACAGCAGCGAAGGATTGGCTATTGATAATTAATGAAATGGAAAGGGTGTGGAAGGAAACGGTCGTGGTTTGTCAATAGTTCTATCTCAGCATATGCTTGGAGGGACTGAGAGAAACCACGAAAGATATCAGGATAGTCTGTGTTCAGCTCGATATTCGAATTTCGGATCTCCAGAATAGAAGGCAGAAATTTCACCGCCTGAGGAATATTGTTTTTATTATTATTATTATTATTATTATTATCGTCATCATCATTATTATTATTATCGTCATCATCATTATTATTATTGTTATCGCCTGATAGAATGACTA
The DNA here is from genome assembly GCF_002891405.2 of Cryptotermes secundus. Lineage (NCBI taxonomy): Eukaryota > Metazoa > Arthropoda > Insecta > Blattodea > Kalotermitidae > Cryptotermes > Cryptotermes secundus. Next base: position 1,521,073 of record NW_019731262.1, on the reverse strand, counting down.
TACACGGGGTTTGGATTGGAAATCGTATTTATTGGACACTTTAACATACTACTCGTGCCTACACTTCACAGTTTACTATCACACACGGACTGGTGTTCTCAGTCACGTTACTTGGTAACGTCTTCAAGAGTGGACGTTCTATTGCTCCCGGGTCCACGTCCTCGCAGGCTGGCGACCATATTAAACCAGCCTCTTACTCTTCTACCTGCCGCTTCCAGACTCTTTCGTAACGGCAGCTATTTCTCGTTATATATTTGGGCACGGACCACACAGAAAACATCGCTTCCATCATTGCGTGTTCTCTCTTTGCCGGACAAACTTGTCCCCAGAGCTGCTCCCTAGCAACGGCTGTCATTTGTCAGTGGGTATACATGCCTTATTATGATTATTGCCATTCGTAGTAGTACTACTAGCAGTAGCAGTAGTAGTAGCAGCAGCAGAAACTAAATGCAGTGGTTCCATCTGGAATCACTGTGCGGAGGCTTCCCGCAGCGCTGCACAGCAAGACAAGTGCCAGGGGCTAAGACGCAGCCCAGGAGCGATTTGTCTCTGTGGCGAAGTTCAAGAACCCCCCCCCCCCTGCAAAAATAATCCACCTCTCCGATGTGATGCTATCAGACACGGTGGAAGGAAAAAGAATCCATCACAAAGCAAGAAAAACAGATATCGTGGTACAGATGCGGGGAAAGAGAGGACAATGATATACAGGGAGACGGGCATTGCCTCGCGACAGGGGGCGTGGAGGAATCGGTCGATCTTAGACTTCTTCCATGAATTCAGGATCATCTACATAAAGAATATAAGAAGTGTTCGATTCCCGGTATGGGCAAGAGATTTCTCCAGATCTTCTCTGGGCTCCACTAAACCTCTGCAGTGAGTACAAGAGGCTGTTTCCCCGGAGATAAAGCTGCAGGGGCGTGAGGCTGACCACTCACCTCCACTCCCCCATACGTCTCCATAGCACGGTGCATAATTAATTTAATTAATTAACTTTTCAGTTGTAATGCTGTGTAGTTAGTAGGAAGCCCAACGTTTCGGATGAATATTGGCTCCATCTTCATGGTTAAAATATGACACGAGCAAAAAACAGTACAATGTGTCAGACTCAGCTGTTGCTATTTTATTGCTGGGTTTACTCTTTGACACTGAAGTTGGAGGCGATATGTTCCTTCGAAACGACGGACTGTCTCTGAACTGCACAGTCTCATAGTAAAGTAAGTAAAGCTATCCCTGTACGAGGCCATGAAGGCCCATAGGGTTGTGAGACGTTGAGGGTCCCACATTATCTAGATAATCGGCTCAAAGATTGCGGTAAGGTTGTCAGCCTTACGCGCCGGCCGCGCTTTACTCCCCAGGAAAATTATTTAATTAATTCCCAGTACTCATTTCTGTTAGAGGCTGAGTGAACCCCAGGGCCATAGTGGGGCCAGAAGGATTAGGTCAATTGAAAAAAAAAATGACCTCATCGGTATTTGAACCCGCGACCTTCCGACTTATAGCATAGTGCCTTAACCAAGATAACCGTATTCTTCATAATCTGATCAGCTCGTCGCAAGGCCTCTACCCGTAGACAAACACAGAAAAACGCACACAAGCATCCATGCCCTGAGTGGGATTCGAACCCACGGTCCCGGCTTCCGAGCGAGCGAAGACAGTGCATGCCGTAGACCGCTCGGCTACCGTGACCGGCATGTAGCTATTTACTTTCCAATTATTATTATTATTTAACATTTCGGCGGAAGCTGTTACCTCCATCTTCAGGACAGGAATAAGCCGAGCACGACCGGATCTCTAAGCGAACCAATAGGAGTAAGGAGAAGAGTGTACAGAAGATTGGGCCTTTGACAGTCTATTTTAGAATGGGAGAAGTAATTATTTCTCTTTACTGCTATTGGTTCGGGGCCGCGGTAGAATAGTTGGTTGAGGCACTAATGCTACAAGCTGGAAGGTCGCGGTTATTGGACTTTTTTCAGTTTACCTAATCCTTCCAGCCACACTATGGCCCTGGGATCGACTCAGCCTCTAACAGAAATTAGTACCAGGAATATTCTTGGAATGTTCTTGTGGGTAAAGGGCGACCGGCGCGTAGGGCTGAAAACCTTACCACCATCTGTGAGCCGATTGTCTAGAAAATGTGGGACCCTCAACATCTCACAACCCTATGGGCCTCCACGGCCTGTTACAGGGATAGGTTTACTTACTTACTTACTCCTATTTGTTTGCGCATAATCCATTTCGCTAGTCATTGTTATGTGCGTACCGATTTGTTCACGCTTCGCATACTCTTCTACCCTGAAGATGGAGGTAGTATGTGCCTTCGAAACCTTGCTCACTATCTACCAGACTACTGGCGTCATATTTCAGGACACATTAATCTTCATAGTCACTTCCACGAGAACTTCTTGTTCGACTGAAAGTAACAGGCTTTTTCAAAGACGAGTACAATCGTTGTAAGTGAATTTGTGTCGGGTGGGGTGCAGCACTGTGCGTCACTTTGCCACTTACACACCGCAGACTTGACAAAGGCACTGTCTTTGTTCGTGAAGAAGGTACCACGTTGCCACAAGACCCTTCTCGAACAAACCAACCGTGGAGGATAAGTTCAATAGGTTGAGAGTAAGTGTGAAATCTAGGTGTTAGAGCCCTGCATTGTGTTGCAGGAATGCCACCTCGCCGAGAAGTATCCAATTTGGGCGTGCATTTTGGGGACCGTAACAAAGACGGATTGACGGGAAGGAGGCGACCTCCCCCTGCTGTGTGATGTTGGCTGTGTCGGTACGTCATACCCAGTGCTGGAGATGCAGGGTTACAGAGCATGCGCCCTGTACGATCTGGTATTATTGGAACAATATAGACTGAGGATATTTGAGAACAGGGTGTTGAGGAGAATATTTGGGCCGAAGAGGGATGAAGTGATAGGAGGTTGGAGAAAACTGCATAATGAGGAGCTTCATAACTTGTACTCTTCCCCAAGTATAATTAGAATGATCAAGTCAAGGAGGTTGAGATGGGGAGGGCAGGTAGCACGAATGAGGGAGAAGATGAATGCCTATAGGATTTTGAAGGGAAAGCCGTTAGAAAAGAGACCACTAGGAAGACCTAGACGTAGGTGGATATTAAAATGGATGTAAGATTTGAGGCTTTCACGGCGGTGACTATGAAGAAAGCAGTCTTCTGGGATTTGGCACCGTGTATATGTGGTGTTAACCGACATTTCGGAGGAACGTATCGCTGCTTTTACCGGTTCTCACGGTCTCTTCGCTTGCAGATTTCTTATATTTTTTCTTCTACCCTGAAGCTGTAGGCGATACGTTCCTCCGAAACGTCGGTTAACACCACATATACACGGTGCCAAATCCCAGAAGACTGCTTTCATTAAAATGTATGTTAGAGAAATAAGATGGGATTGTATGGACTGGATTAATCTGGCTCAGCTTCATGAGTTTGTTGTTTATACCTTATCCGAAAGTAAAACTTCGGGTGGAGGTCGTTACTCAGTTTTTAAAAAGAAAATTACTTATATATAATGTTACGACGGCATAAAAAATACATGAGATTAATTTTAATTTTCTTGAAAATTTTATTTTAATCATATACTTGTGATATGTCTAAAAAATTGGTAACAATGGGTAGATCGTTGTTTTTTTGTTAATATGTTCGAAACAAAAAACAGGAGGACAATTAATATTAAATATGATGCTGGGTAGCAGATTTCCAAGAACTGCTGTTGCAGAATCAATACTTGGAGCTTAGAATAAAAACAGTAAATGGGTAAATGGGCCCTGTTGATACAACAGACACTATTCGTACTACTTCTTTCTCTTTCCAGAACGTCGGTTTCAAAACATGAGGCATTGTTGATAACAATGTATGACAACGTGTTACATAATTCATTCTAAATTAACAGACCATTGTAAGAATGACAAGCATTATCTCTTTCCCATCAACGTATATAATTTTCACAAGGTTAGCGTATACGTGTGGGCACGCGGTAGCGTAGTTGGTTTACGCATTATGCTACAAGCCGGAAGGTCGCAGGTTTGATTCCCGATGAGGTCATAGGATTTTTCAATTGGTCTAATCCTTCCAGCAGCACTATGACCTTGGAGTCGATTCGCCCTCCAGCAGAACTGATTACCAGGAATATTCCTGGGGGGGGGTAAAGGGCTGGCGGCGCGTGAGGGTGACAAGCTCGCCGCCAACTGTGAGCCGATTTTCTAGAGAAAATGTGGGAGCCTCGAAGTCTCACAAGTCTCAGGCCTCCAGAGCCTGTTACGGGGATATCTTTACCTTTTTTATCATATACATTATCAGCAGAGGAATATGCGTGTATACCACAGAGTACCCCCCCCCCCCTTCGGCATGGGTTGTACTCTGAATAGCCAGCCTTCAGGAAAAACACCCTGTATAATCTGACATAAGTGTTATGAGCGTTTTGATTCATATCCTGTAGAATCTAATAACTTTATAATGATGACGTAAGGATCTGTCGCTATCGATGATGATATAGTCTCGAAGATGTTTTGGGCGCAAGGCAGTAGCTTTCTTCGCTGTGCGGAGGGTGTTTGAGTACAGAGTGCTCAAGAAAATATTTAGACCTAAGACAGAAGAATCAATTTGTGAGAAATATTATAAATTTCGGTTTTAACTTCGTGTAAGACTTGCGTTGCTTTAAGACAATATCGATAAATGTTAAATCAATTCGATATTAAATTTCTAGACCCTTAATACTAATTTTCATTAATATTAGCTTTGCAGATAAAATATTCGGACATATTGCGTTCAGTTTATACCTAAACAAATAATTCATTTTCTTAAAATTTCCAATCCTGAGCTTTCTATTAAAATGGATGTGCAGATTGATTTTAGGTTTTCTCAACTGTGTTCAGTTTATACCTAAACAAATAATTCATTTTCTTAAAATTTCCAATCCTGAGCTTTCTATTAAAATGGATGTGCAGATTGATTTTAGATTTTCTCAACTGTGTCTATGAGTAGCTGCAGAATTGGCGGCTCCTCCAGAAGGGCTCAGTTCCATGAGTAAGTAAATCAGTACCGTATTTACGCATGTATAGGCCGCACAATTTTTGCCAAAAATTCAAGAGTAAAACTGGGGTGCGGTTTATATTCGAAATATTCGAAATCACACTTCATTTAAAAAAGATTATATTCATAATTAGTAATACAGGGTGTTCCACTCCTGAAATAATATTCCAATAAAATTTTTTTTTCTATAATTTCTGTCTGAAAATTGTGCTGCGGCCTATACACGCACGCGGACTATACATGCGTAAATACGGTAATTTGTAGGGTTTAATGTGGAAACGATACGGAACAGAGTAATTGTAATTTGAGATATTTTCCTCTGGATTTACCTGGAAGGACTAAAAAGGAAGATGAAATCCTTCAAGGAGGATAACCGGTCTCCCAGCCGACATTTGAACCCAGACACCTACTGACTATGAAACACGGGTTCCGCCAGTGTGAGTATTGTGTGATCAAACCCAGCAGGAGTGCTGTGATATCATTCACGCAGGGACATAGAATGAAAAGCACAATCTGCATTGGTCCTTTGTTACAAATCGCAATCCCTGCACATCGATCTCTCGAACGATTTCGGGCAATTCTCATTCTGTATATAGAGTCAAATTATCTGTACTTCAACAGTTGTCGGTTCCCGTAACAATGAATATTTCCATATCTCTGGAACTGCAGGGGGTGTGTTCACGCATTAAATTAGCGCGTATAATACCTCCGAATGGCTGCTTCCTTATTACTATTCATCCCTCTGTAACCGGTGTCACGTGTGCTGGGAGAACTTGCTTGCTATTAGTTGTCTCATGTGGGGCAATCAATTCTTGATAAATCACATTTGTGATCGTAGTAAAATGCGGTGTTGGGGGTGTGGGTTGCATTCATCTGGCTCAGAATAGGAACCAGTGTTGAGCTCTTGTGAGCACGGCAATGAACCGCCTTGTTCCATAAAACACGGGCAGTTTCTTTATTACGGGCTGGAAGACTGAGTGGTCGGGGTTCCGAGTCCCGGTAGGGTCAAGAATTTTCTCTTCTCCACAGCGTCCAGACCGGCTCTGGGGCCCAACCAGCCTCCTATCCAGTGAGTATCGGGGGCTCTTTCCCCGGGTGTAAAGCGGCCACGGCTTCAAACTGACAACTCAACTCGAACTAGTGCTGAGATAAAGAAAACATGGATCTCTACATCCACTCCCCCATTGGTTTTCATGGCGTAGTGCTTAATTAGTTAAGCACAGGGACAAGTTAATGCCGCCAGTTTCTTCTGTAGATGATGTACTGATTTACACCATCATCATCACAACTCTACCGTCTTCTTCAATGTATTGAAGCGGCGTACTTATTATCCGTTACTTGCTTAGCATGTTTCGGATCCTGAAGATGGAGGCAGTACGTTCCTCCGAAACATGGATGAATTTCTACCGGACTGCATATTGTTACATCCTAAAAGAGAGTACCCTTCGAACCCAGAATAGATGTTTTTCTCTGGAGTGCTCATGCAATTACGTTTACGGAAGAGACAAGGCAGAACCAACGATAAGGAGAAATAGACAAAGAACAGAAGAGAGGAAGATGGAAAGGCGAGAAACAAGGCAGGATCCGTACCATAAAATTATGCTTCTTCGTACAAACTGTATTCCAGAGAGGGTCCGTTCTATTATCATTGCTCGTGAAGGCAGAAAATGGGGCAGTGGTGTGTAAACCGCTGTTGCATGTTGCGTTTGCAATTCACATAATCACAAAATGTGTTGCCTCTCCCATACTTGCCACCCCAGCTGCAGTCCAGTCCCAGTCAAACTTCCCTTGTGTAAACCTCACGATGTAAAGCTATCCCTGTAACAGACTGTGACGGCCCATCAGGTTGTGAGACGTCGAGGCTCCCACATTTTCTAGATAATCAGCTCACATATGGCAGTGAGATTGTCAGCCTTACGCGCGACCGGGATTCCTGGTACCCATTTCTGTTAGAGGCTGAGTTGACCCTAGGGCCATAGTGCGGCTGGAAGAATTGGCTAATTTGAAAAATCCGGTAACCTCATCGGGAACCGAACCTTCGACCTTCCGGCATGTAGCATTGTGCTTCAACGAACTATGCTACCGCGAGCCCCTTAACGATATACGGTAGCATCCAGCTTGTCTTGCCCCTCCCCCTGCACAAAATAATTTCCTGTTCAATCACAGACCCGGAAGGAACCTACTGCCTCCATCTTCAGGGTAGAAAGCTTCTGTCCTGAAAGGTAGAGACAATGTCCCCCCAGAACGTTGGTAACCACAGACCAGTCTACACGGTGCCATAAACAGAAAGACCGCAGAATGGATGTTCACCACAGTGAATACCCGAGGTCGTAAAGACGTCATTGAACAAGGGACCACAGATCAGTCAGCAGCAGTTGAACTTGGTGGACGAAGCAATAGAAAGATAAGGAACTATAGTCCATTCGCGGAGACGAGACAGTTAGCGTAAACAAAGCAAGCCCCGAGCCGCCACAGCTGACAGCAAGGAGTGGACAAAGCGCGCAGTTACTCAGTGTACTCACTGCATTCGGACGCACGTTAACCTGCATTCAGACTGAAGAGTGAACTTTGGACGCCCCTACAACGATACACGCATCACGTGATCGCTGCATGATTTCATTCAAAGGGCGAAGCAGATACCGCGTGCATTTGTTTACGAGGACTCTCTCGTCTTCGCGAATGGACTGTACAAGAGTAACTGTGTAAGGGCAGTGTATTTTGGCTGGCATGACAGCAGGGTCGCTGACACATGTCTGTACATGCGGGTATGTCCGACAGAATGTCACTTACTTCGAGTTTGGCAATCGTTACAAGGCCCAAATTTTCCCTGCCACTTGCTCTGTATCCATAGCGCCTTACACACATATTCGAAATAAAATGTAGCCGCAAAGTTTCTCAGCCTCTACGAGTTTCAGACAGAAATACAAACGCTGAAAATAAATATTGATTTTACAGTAAAAACAGGGGCTACGCGGGAAATAGACTAACACGTTTGAAACCTGAACATAACCTAAACAAACTGGTCTAGGGGTAACGCTCCAGACTTGTTTGCGGGTGGTGCTCATTTCGGATCTCGGTCGGACCACTGGCTACACGGACTAAAGTATTTCCATCGTTTCCCTCAGTTCTTCTAAGCAAATGCCGAGATATTAAAGGTAAAGTTGCCTCTGTAATTAAGTAAGCACTACGTCATGAAGGCGTATATGGGAGTGGATATATAGACCCACGTTTTCTTGACCTCGGCACCAGTTGGAGGTGAGCGGTCAGCTTCACGCTCAGGTTACCTTACCCCCGAGGAAACAGCCTCCGTTACCCATTGAGTAGAAGGCTGGCTGGACCCTAAAGCCTCTCTGGACAGGGAGAAATGCAAATTCTTTACTCCACCAGGAATCGAACTGCTACCCTTAGATCGTCTAGCCAGTAGCTAGTCGCTATACTGACTGTCCTATCCCGGCCCACTATTACCTCGATTAAACAACAACCGCTTCCTTCCAAATCTTTTCCGGTTCATCATTTATCTATCATCCGACGCAATATAACCTCGATGCTGAAGCATCGTTAAATAAACCACACACACACACACTTCATCAAAATGATATATATAAATTCAGTTCATACCTCACAGGAAACAAACGCATTACGTCTCCACAACAGAGCCCAATCGGTTAATGCTGTTTAAGGAAATAATCGCTGTTTATTGTGAGAACCATACGGAACACATAAATACACTGTATGGGCAGAATGCAGTATATATAAATTCAATCCGTACCTCACAGGAAACACATTACCTCACCGCTACAAAGCCTAACCGGTTAATGCTGCTTAGGGAAATAATCGCTTTTTACTTTGAGGATCATAAAAACAGCATGAATTGTCTCTGTGGACATAGCGAAAACTCTCTTGAGTGTTAAAGCAGGCTGTACACATAGTGACCACTGTGCTTTAAAGCGTCAAACAGGTTTCCACTGTTCTCGCTTGTCGAACAAAATACTTGTGTCCAAGTGGCTTTCAAATGCCAATGATATCAACAACGCTTATCTTTGTACAGAGGAGCTCAGTGACAGGGTGGCCCAGTTATACCCCCAGGCACTGGGTTCTCCTTCGTCGCAGGGCTACGGTGGACGGATTCTAAACCGTCTCCACACGCGAATCATTCCAGTAAGCAGGTAACTAACTCACACTATGGAGCAGAGTCCCTTCTGAGACGCTAATATTCGCTCAGCTATTCAAGAAATTCCGCACATTTTATGGAACTCGAAGTTACATCTCCTTGTTCACAGGGGCTTCCCGTCCTCAGCCAGTTCAGTCCACTCCACATTTTCCCTGTTTCTCTTCCACAACAGTTTGTAGAGCGTCTTGGCTAACCATCGATCTAAATGGAGTTGTTTCCCTACAGCCACGTGATTGACGAATGGTTCAGTCACGTCATACTTTGTGTAGGCAACCTTACGGATGAAAAGTTTTGCGTAAATATCGCTTGATTGACTATAGACGGAGTTTGGATTGATAAGTGGATTTAATGGACTTTTATACAACTCGTTACTTCACTTCACGATTCACTACAGCATGTATTAAGTCCTCTCAGTTTACTATGTCTTCACTAGTCGTTTCCTGGTGACGGATCCCAGCAAAGTCCTCTGCTTCCGTGCTCACGTTCTTACCGGCTGGGTACTGTCCCACAACTGACTCACTCCACCGCACTAACTGCCCTGCTTGTAACATTCCTGCACGGACCGCACAGAAAACAACGTTCCTCTGTTGTTTACAATTGTTGCCGTTTAAACATCCTTGTTTGTAAAGCCATTACTCAATAACTGCTGTTGAATTTTTGCTTATCTCGCTTTCGTTGCCCAGCAACGAGTATATATGTCAAAATATATTTGAAATTCCCACCTGCGTATGTGTACAAGAAGTTAAAAATATAATCTAGTAAATTTATAATGATGACGCAAAGGACTACGTCACTAACGGGCAATGACGCGCCGTTGTTCCCGTAGTGGATGGAGTACTGAAGTTGGAGCCGACGATAGAAGAATTGCTTTGCGTCACCAACGTGAGGTTTCACGCGACTGTACGCAGAAAAGCTTCCCTCCTAAGTTCATCACACACACTCCTGAACAAACACAACACGAATACTTTGTCGCCGGCAGAGGGTCGCCCTGCGAAGTACGTGGAGCTGTAAGAATGGGATCCAATTAACCGTGCAAAGCGGAAAGAAAGGACCGAGGAGACAGCCCTAAGATTTCAGCCACCAGCTGTTCGGATGATGAAGGAACTATCGAAAAGAAAAGGTAGCATGTAAGGTAGAAAATAAATTGTGTGATTTATAGAACCGCAGTTACCATCAGGCATAGTGCGTTTCGCAAACTAACGACACTTCCTTCGAGACGAGATTTGAGTTTTCAGCGAAGTGAACACTCATATTGTGACCTTCCGGCTTCCCACTTCTTGCCACCGAAGAGGTTTATGTAGCGGTAAAGATCTAAATTCTGGGTTTGAGTCTCGGACTGAACTGCTTTAATTTTGGTAGAGATTTTTAGTGGGTTTCCTGAAATCCTCGAGGCAAACCGGGATATCTCCTGAACAAGCTACGAACTCTTCCTTCCGAATTCCTTCCACTCCATGTCATCCTACCGTTCTACTCTACATATTCCACATTCTGATATTGTAATTAATATAAACCACACACATACATATATTAACCATGGTGTTTTAACTGTTAATGCATAAAAATAAACAGTATTTTTAAAAGCATTTTCTTGTCGGCAGTCTGAGTCGGGAGAACTCAGTCGGTATAGCGATGGGCTAGATGGTCGGCCGTGGTTCGATACGCGACAGGAAGGTCTTTTTCTTTTCTCCGCAGCTTCCAGATCGGCTCTGGTNTGGGGGGGGGGGGTAAAGCGGCCGAGGCATGAAGCTGACCACTTCCATTTAGTGTCAAGGTCAAGAAAAGCGGAGCTTTACCTCCATTCCTCCACAAGTCTTCATGACATAGGGACAATACTACTTTTGCTTTAAGTTTTTATCTGAAGTAGTGACTTCTGAACGGTTTCCGGATTTTCGCTTATACGAGGGAGAGTCAGTAAATAGTCACACATGGATATAATACGTAAAACATGTGATATTCGAACCTGGAAAAAAAACATTTATTTCTCGATATATGCTCCACCAACATTGATACACTTATCCCATCGCTTTATCAGAGCGTCGAAACCCCCAGCATAGAAGTCATCTACTGGTGTCTCAGCCACTTCCTTACCTTATCAGGCATCATTTTTTATATATATGGACAAATACGTCTTAAGTGCAACAATTTTATTGTAGTTTTTACTTCTTTTTCCTCCTCCACACTACATGTTTCGGCCCTAAATGGCCATCATCAGGTGTGTATCACTCATGTAGCTGTTACACTGCTTGTTAAAATTTAAAATCACCAGTCTTTCTAATTGTATAAAATCTTTGTTAATCTACACGCGTCGATTTGATTTTTAAATTAGCACTTTTTAACTTTATTTCAAGTTAAAATGTCTATAAGATCTCTGTTCTTTCTTTTTCAAATTTTTTTAGTTAAAATTTTTTCAGGGTACATGCCCT
>NW_019731262.1:1388389-1509406 GCF_002891405.2 Cryptotermes secundus | reverse complement strand
TACGTGAGTGATACACACCTGATGATGGCCATTTAGGGCCGAAACATGTAGTGTGGAGGAGGAAAAAGAAGTAAAAACTACAATAAAATTGTTGCACTTAAGACGGTATTTGTCCATATATATTGTGTGAGTGTAACAGGATGCTGAAATATAATATCATTTTGACTTTCGAACGTCCTTGAGATAATTTCTGAAACCAGCTGTGAATCGCTTTATGCGACAAATACGTCCGATCATAAACAGGAAACATTTATCTATGAATATCCCTTACATTAAGTCCTTTTGCCCACAGAGAAACGCACAACCGAAAGCTGCTCTTCAATAGTACAATCCTCAAAATGGTCGCCATTTTGACTACTGAAACTAGCCTCTGAACATGCGCATGCGAGTCAGCTGCCTAGACAGTCATGAAGCTGAACTGTGCTGCTACCTAGTGATACACATAGAAAAACCTATTACATCCCTTACAGTTTTACTTCCATTTGTGAACATTTACTGACTCTTCCTCGTAGACTCGTATCTTCATTTAAATGTCAAGGGAACTAAATTGCGGCCACGTGAATCCTTTGTAGTTTATCGGACTGTAGGAAGGTGAATAGTGAGCTATACGTGTAGTTTGCAGGCACTTTTCCGCATTCAAATTACACCTTTCGGATCTGATCAGATACTCAAATGGGTTCTGGATCCTTTCCCTTATTTCAGCAAAGGCTTTCATAAGAAGGAACCAGGGAGAAACGTGAAGAATGCTTTGCTTTTTGTGCTCAACACAATGTTGTAACAAGCTCTGAGAGAGGAGGAGAAGGAGCGGGTATCCATTCCAGTGCTCAGAGATCCGATCAGACGTGTAAAATGGGTGCTGTAGTAAACTAAACAATACAAATTATGGTTGGGATCTTAAGTTCTTTTGTAGTAAAGGGAGAGATGCTTAAAAGTAACAGATACTGACACGGCGGCGGATGGAAACAGACTTGTTTACAAGTACAGTCACAGCATATCATAATATAAACTTCTTTCGTTGTTTGTTTTACGACGCTGTCAAGGAGCAGACCTCCTCAGTGGTCTAGTGATCAGAGTTCCTATCTACAGATCCAGAGGTCCCGGGTTCGATTCTGGGCGCTGCAACATTTTCTGAGAAGTAGTGGGTCTGGAACGGGGTCCGCTCAGCCTGGTGAGGATAAATGAGGGGCTATTTCAAGGAAATATCGGCTCTGGTCTATAAAACCGAGATCAGCGGCCGTGGGGATCCGTTGCGCTGACAACACGACACCATCTATCCGCAAAATTTGGCACTAACTTCGCTGGCAAGTGGCGGTCTCTCGGTCAGTATAGTTCGCTTGCGAACTACAGGCCACGGAGTTTGTTTGTCAAGGAGTAAATCAGTGTAGCTGTACTGCTTCATACTGACACGTAGTGTGTGTGATTATAGACGGGGCTTGGATTGGTGAATAGATTTATTGACCGCTTACAGAACGTAACTACAAATAACTATAACATGACTATAATTATGACTAGAGCAAACAGGCTAGTGGTCTTATTCCGTTATGAAACGTTTCCTGATAACGTTTTCAACAATGGTTATTCCTCTGCCTCCTGCTCAAGTTATCTCTTAACAGACTCCTGTACAGAACTGATTATCAACTGACCTTGTCCCTTGCTTATAACATCCTGTACGGACCATGTAGAAAACACAGTTATTCCATTGCATTATTCAGAATCTACTGCCTAACAACGGCCGTTGTTCCGTTGTTTGTTTCGCATGAACATCTTTACCGAGCAGTTGCCCAGAAACGGCCCAGGTATATCCGCCTATCTCGCAGGCGTTGCATAGCAACGGCTCTACACGGACAATACTTTTATTTGGGAGGGTTTTCAATTTGGTTATTTACAGACATTGTCAGGATCGCGACTATATAGCGTAGAACGATTGGATGATCAATGACTATGGAGCAGGTGATGGAATCAAAATTGGCAGGGGAAACCGAAGTAAGCTGAGAAAACCCTCCCCTCTGCCACTTTATCCACGACAAAATTCCATGTGACGTGACTTGGGATGGACCTCAGAACACCGCGGTAGGAAACCAATGAATAACCGGCCGAGTTACGACACGAATTATTCTGGATGTGCTCGGTTGGAATATCGCTGAGGGTTTACATAGTTTTCCTCAGTTCCTCTAACGTAAATGCCGTGGTAGTCTCTCAAATTGGCCACGACCGCTTCCTTCCAAATCTTTCCAGTTCATCATTCATCAGTCACACTACCGTTAGACAGTATACGATCTGAGTACTGAAAGCGTCGTTAAACAATTCAAACGCCAGTCAAGGATACTGCAAATACGTCACCCTATATAGCGCCAAGTTTTTGTTGAACAGTGATTACAAAAATATATAGAAGTGCGTGGCCGTAACCTGCCCCAAGCCCCATCCAAAAATTTGTATGTGCGGACTGACAAAACAACCAAAGACCTTAGTAATTTTAATTCCCTTAGTGGGGGGGGTGGAGTCCAACTGGGTCCAGTCGGCACGGCGGCCACTGATGGCCTATTGTACCTGTCCCAGGTGATTATGATGATGGAGAATTTGGTGGAATGAAGATTGGCAGGGGAAACCGAAGTGCACGGAGAAAACCCGTCCCAGCGCCACTTTGTCCACCACAAATCCCACTTGACCAGACCGGGATCGAACTCGGGCCGCCGCGGTGGGAAGCCAGCGACTAACAGCTTGAGCTACGGCGCGGCCAAAGACATTATTAAGTACAGGCCGGTGTTTCAACGTAGACTCGAACGCAGCGCCTATGCAATAAGATTCTGAAGTTTGCCATTGGAACACCTTTCACTGTATAAGCATTTATATTGAAATGTAGCCCTTTACTAATTAAATAAAGTGAAACCTTTCGTTTAAGGTTCGTGGAATTAAAGTTTCCTCTTATTTAACATTCATTTCGAATGATATCCAGCCAAAGAAACCCTAATAGGATTTCACTGTGTATGATTCATGAAGCTGAGGCGGTATTGTAAAGCGGTATACTAAGGAGAGGAGATATGGTACGTCAGCTAACCAGGGTTTCACTAGCCGGGGTGTCCATTAGACGAATTTGATACCTCAAATTAGGTAGTACTTTTCTGAATCAGTGTGCACAAGGGCAACGGAATTTTGATTTCCTCTTTAATTTAGAAGGTTAATTATGAGCCGCGCCGGTCACGGTAGCCGAGCGGTCAAAGGCATGTGCTGTCTTCGCTCGCTTGGAAACCGGGATCGTGGGTTCGAATCCCACTCAGGGCATGGATGTTTGTGTGCGTTTTTCTGTATTTGTCTACAGATAGAGGCCTTGCGATGAGCTGATCACTCGCCAAAGGAGTCCTACCGAATGTGTAAGATCTAGAAATACCTAAGTGAACGGAGAAGTTCATGGAGGTAAGCCAAGACCCACTGGAGTTGTAGTGCCGGGATAGCTCAGTAGGTATAGCGACTGCCTACTGGCTGAACGACTGAGGGGTCGGATTTTGAGTTCTCATGGGGTTAAGAAATTACACTTCTCCACGTCGTCCAGACCGAATCTGGGGTCCACACAACCTCCTACCCAAAGGGTACAGGAGGCTCTATGCCCGGAGGTAAAGCGGCCGGGGTGTGAAGCTGTCCACTCGCCTCCAACTAGAGCCAAAGTCAAGAAAATATGGATCTATACATCCACTCCTCCATACGCCTTCATGGTGAAGTGCTTAATTAATAAAGCACAGGGACAAATTTATCTTTACCTTTTTAGAAGAATAATTTGTGTTCCCACAGAGAAGGGGGTTTACTTTTGATCGACTCAGATAAGGAGGCCTGCATGAGGCGCACGCAGTAGCAACTGGAAACCTGAGCACAATCTCAGCATTTACTTGAATTCAGGATAATGAAGAAAACTTGTGTCAAAATGGCCGGTCACACTAACTTTCGGATACATACTGACTGCGAAGCATAAACGGGAGAGACGAGAGAAAGTTGGACGGAGATAGATAATGAGAGGCACTACATTTAAGGGAGGGCAAGAGAAACATTTGTTTCCTCCAGTTTTGAAGGATCTCAGCAGTGCTAGCAGCTACTTCTCGTAGAGGTACGTTTCAGAGAGGGTAAAGCTACAGGAAGTGAAAAAGTGAAGTGTTAGGGCATGAACTTTGTTATGAGTAGAGGAGAGAAGTTGAGCCGGGGCTTTACTGCGTATGGTCGGAATTAATTTTTGATATCAAAGTTGGAAGGGCTGCCTAAAGAATATTTAAACATTCATTTCATACCTCACAGGAAACACATTACGTCTCCTTAACAGCGACCAACCGGTTAATACTGTTTAGGGAAATAATCGGTGTTTATTGTGAGAACCCTACGGAACACATAAATACACTGCGTGGGCAGAATGCAGTATATATAAATTCAGTTCGTACCTCACAGGAAACGCATTACGTCTCCGCTACAAAGCCCAACCGGTTAATGCTGTTTAGGGAAATAATCGCTGTTTGTTGTGAGAACCATATGGAACACATAAATACACTATGTGTATTGCAGAGTTTTAGTGTGTTAAAGTGTGTTAAAGCCGGCCGTACAAATATACACCAGTGTGTATTAATGGAGCAATCCCTGACAGAGACCTGTTGAAACTGTGGCAATAAACACTTGCTTCCTTGGTCGCGTAGTTGATTGAGGTACTATGCTACAAGCCGGGAGGTCGCGGGTTCGATTCCCGATGAGGTAGCTAAGATTTTCAATTGACCTAATCCTTCCAGCCTCACTATGGCGACTCAGCCTCTAACAGAAATGAGTACCAGGAATCTTCCTGGGGCTAAATGGCGGACGGCGCGTAAGGCTAACAACCTCACCGCCATCTGTTAGCCGATTGTCTAGAAAATGTGGGAGCCTCGACGTCTCATAACTTCACGGGCCTCCACGGCCTCTTATAGGGATAGCTTTACCTTTTACCTTCCCCTGGCTACACGAAACAGGAGATTGTGCGTTCTGCTTCAGACGTTTGCCTGACTCGAGCACTCCGCATTCTGATGCAATATAATGTATGCATCTCTTGAGGACCGGTGAAGGGGGGCGGCCAGCGAGAGATACCGAACAATCAGATAATGCTGTAGTGGGGAGAAGTAGGAATGAAGTTATGCTCTATACATCACAGTATAAAGTTATAGCGCGTCTCCCACGATACCACATTCAACGTGATATTTGGATACCAGAATCCAAGGCCATTTGATTTCTGAAATCAGTTCAGTGCAGTAACCAAATGTTCAAGATCGGATGATGTGAGCGCGGCGGGTTCTGATGTATGACTCTCTGAGTTCCGGTAGAGAGATAGTAACGTGCTGTCTCGTCTTATAGGTAAATAACTGTTGACCTGAAGAAGTGAGACTTTTCTGTGGTCTATTCTACGATGCTTTCAGTATCGCAGATTATTCAGAGAAGAATGTTAGGGCAGTAGATGAATTGGAAGGGATTTGGAAGAAAGCGGTTGTGACCTAATCACGATACTATTACGGTATTTTTCTCGAGTCACTAACAAAAACCATGAAGAGCCTCCAGAAAAATATCCGATATCCCCGTCCAGATTCGAATCCAGCATCTCCCGAATTCGAGTCAACAACCTTGCAGCTAATGTATTCAGTTATTCAGTATAGAGGGGGTGGGTTTCCCCATGCACCGCGACTAATAGTCTATTGTACGTCCCCTTTTAATTTCTACACTCTCCATACTCTACCGATACTGGTGCCCGCTATCTCCCCTTTCTGCCAGCGAGGTCGGCCCTCTACTGGCATTGGTACCCGATAACTTCCCCATCTACCGGAGTTATTGGAAACTACTTGGGAGGGAAACATTTTGCCTAATTTTGCTCAGAGGTCTCCTAGAGACATGACACGGGACCCACGGCTTAAAGTCCCTCCCGGAGGACTTGTTCCCTGAATTTTTCCGCCCTTAAAAATTCCACGACCTCCGCCGGGTTTGAACCCGCGTACCTTGAGTCATGAAGTGGGAACGTTATCCCTAGACTACGGAGGCGGCTCTGCAGCTAATGTAACTCTTTGTAGATAGTTGCCGACGTTTCATAAGAAAGTTCTACCTTATTCTTCATGGTACATGATGTTCATCTTAAGAAATGAGCATGTGTACTGCCTCCGTCTTCAGGGCAGAAGAGTAGGTCTGCTCTTGTACCCTGAAAACGGAGGAATAATTAACTTTGTTATATATCTACCAGACACCGCTGCGTCACATCACAGGAGACAGGAAGATTCATAATCACCGCCGTCAGAACACTTGTGTTCCTTGCGCATGAAATGTTCTGTACAGTCTAATGCCTCTCTAAAGGTTCTGCCACACAGAGCGCTACGTACGCTATGTTCGCTATACGAACAGAAAAATATCTTCCTTTATTGCCAATGTGACTGGCCACACAGACTTCCATACGCTACGTACGTTATGTTCCCTATGTTAGCTGCGTCGCAGAGTGTACACAGCGTACGTAGCGTACGTAGCGAACATAGCGTAGCGCTCTGTGTTGTCGCACCTTAATACTGAAACAGAGATCTAACTGCTGTTGGGGGCGCGGGAGAGGGGCTGGGGGGAACGTTAGAGCCCAAAGGCCGTATTGATAGGAGACTGAAAAAAATTACTTTATAATTTCTACTCTAAACCAAATTACATCGTGAACTCCAGGAAGGTATGCAGTAAGAGAGTGAAACGTGAGAAATTCATGCGAAATTTCGTCTAACTATCTGGAGGGTAGAGATCACTTGATCGACCTAGACATAGATGCGAGGAAAATATTACAATGTGCAAGGAAAGTTCTGGAGCCCGCGGGCCAGATTCAGAAGAGCGAAATGGCAGGCTGATGTAGACACAACAATGAACTTTCGGATTACATACATTGCGCGGTATTTCATGGCCTAACTGAGCTACTATCAGCTTGTAAGAAACGATTCTTCTTCCTGGAATTAATTAGCTGGTTAATTGAAAGTGAAATGAGTTGTTTTTTTTTAATTGTTTCATTTTGGTCCGTTACACTATCAATCACAAAGTTAATAGAGAGTCCGTCGAGTGTAACAATTTGTAGGTCACTTTTTATTATTATTTCTGCCTTACATGTTTCGGTTTGGCAGTACACAGCACACAGGAACATATCAAACTATAAGCCATACGACCTCAAGCTGACGTCTCCCATCTTCTGACGTCTCCCATCTTCTGACGTCTCCCATCTTCGGGATGAATTAACAAGGAGGAGTTCAGCATTTTATATCAAATATTTTAACATTTTAGCGTTTTAACTTAAAAAAAATAGGTTCGGATGAAAAGTGAGAATTGAGAGTGTACTCAACTATCTTAGCATGTTTTATGCTTTTACACGTCAACATATCGTAGCAGCGTCCACACGACAAACATAATTGTGAACATCAAAAAACAGCGACAATAGCAAGTGCCTCTGATGATGGTTGTGTCAAACCGAAACATGTAAGGCAGAAATAATAATAAAAAGTGACCTACAAATTGTTACACTCGACGGACTCTCTATTAACTTTGTTAAATGAGTTAATTACTTAATTATTTTGTTACCTAGCTAGCCATGTAGTGAGGGAACTTTATCATAGAAAACAGATGAAGATTCTCTGCAACAAGAGGACAGCTTGCAGTGGTCTTCACACAAATGTTTCGTAGTTCTGATGATTCGCCACGTACAGGGTTGGCTCACACGTGCTCACGTCACTCCGTCTTTGGCTTTCAGTAGAGCTCAGTCGGTATATGGACGGCCGGGGTTCGATTCCCGGCAGAGCAAGGGATTTTTCTGTATTTCACAGAATCCAGACCGACTCTGGGGTCAACCCAGCCAAAGCCCAAAGCTAACCTAAGTCACTGAGGTTGGGCCGCGCCATAGCTCAAGTGCTTAGTCACTGGCTTCCCACCGCGGCGGCCCTGGTTCGATCCTGGGTCTAGTCAAGTGGGGTTTGTGGTGGACAAAGTGGCGCTGGGGCAGGTTTTCTCCAAGTACTTCGGTTTCCCCTGCCAATCTTCATTCCACCAATTGCTCCACAATCACCTCAATCTGGGGCTGGTACAACAGGCCAGAAGTGGCCGCAGTACAAGGGAATTAGTCCCACCCCACTAGCAATAAAAAAAATAATAGGTTAGCTTTCACCTGAGGACGGAAACAGATCCAGTGTCCGAAACCCGTGTTTTCTATTTTTCAGAATACCGGGCGATAGAGAAAGTCCGAAAACCCAGTAATTCTGAGTGTTATGCACCATCCTCAGAGCCCTTTAAAATCTACTTACATTTATACAGCTACTGCTGTCTCTTTCAGCAACGGCCTCACCCGCTCGGATTTTGTGCGCCTGATGTGCTCGAGATATGGGTGTGTCCTGCACTCGACCCTTGCGTCGCCAACAAAGCACAGCACAAAACACCTCCATGGTAAGTAGAACAACACGCGTCTCTACAGTTGCTGCAAGGACCGACCCCTCACGGTATATTGAGAAGTGGCTTCAGTATTACTTCCGTGTGTACGCCTCTCAAACTGCGGGAGGAAAGAACATAAATCACCGGGCGAGGCACCACTCACCTGCCGGTCCCTTCCCTTGTGCTCCGCGCCAAGTTCTCAGGCAACAAGGGTTGCAATATTCACTCCAGACGAGTAAAAAAGTAAAGTAAAGCTATCCCTGTACAAGGCCGTGAAGGCCCATAGGGTTGTGAGACGTTGAGGGTCCCACATTATCTAGACAATCGGCTCAAAGACGGCGGTAAGGTTGTCAGCCTTACGCGCCGGCCGCGCTTTACTCCCCAAGAAAATTATTTAATTAATTCCTGCTACTCATTTCTGTCATAGGCTGAGTCAACCCCATAGTGCGGCTGGACGGATTAGGTCAATTGAAAAAATCCAGTGACTTCATCGGGACGTGAACCCCCGACCTTCCGACTTCTAGCATAGCCCCTCAACCAACTAGGCTACTGTGTGCCCTTATACTCCAGACGAACTCTGCGAAAGGAATTGCCACTAGAAGGTGGAAGGTAAAGCTATCCTTGTAACAGGCCGTGGAGGCCCATAGGCTTGTGACACGTCGAGGCTTCCACATTTTGTAGACAGTCGGCTCACAGATGGCGGTGAGACTGTCAAACTTATGCGCCGATCGGCCACGCTTTACCCCCAGGAAGATATCTGGTACTCATTTCTATTAGAGGGTAAGTCGACCCCAGGACTACAGTGCGGCTGGAAGGTTTAGGTCAGTTGGAAACAACCAGTGACCTCATCGCCAATCCATCCCGCGACCTTCCAGCTTGTAGCATAGAGCCTCAACCAACAACGCTACCGCGTGCCCTTCAAAGAATTACTGATTCGAACCTTATCATGGAGGCCATAGAGTCCTGTGAAACGGTGATATCTAGCTACCAGACTGCATGGCGTCACATCTCAGGTAAAGGTAAAATTTCCCTGTGAGTAATAATTAAACACAACGCCATAAAGACGTATGGAGGAGTGGAGGTATATCTGCATATATTCTTAATCTCAATACTAGATGTTGACGAGTGGTCAGCTTCACGCCTCGGCCTATTTTACTCCCAGTATCCATTGTGGAGGAGACTGGTTGGCTCCAGAGCCGATCTGGATGCTGTGGAGAATAGACAAATCTCGTGCCTCTACCGGGAATCGAATTCTTGATTCCTTGGTCTTCCAGCCCGTCGCTGTGCCGACTATCCCGGCAGTATCAGATCTCAGAGCACCGTAACCAACAAAGCTCTAAGAGAGTAACCATCCTTCAAAATCTCAAACCAGTTGTTTCATGTAACCCGAAGGTTCATTACCTTGTTCACAAGAGCACGCCACTGGTCCATATCCTGAGTCACATCAATCCGTATCAAATTTGAAGTTATCACAGTGGTGGCTTTGAAGATAACTTGTCTTCCGTGTGGTGATGCCGTTACCGCGCTGAAGATGGAGGAAGTGATTTCTTCCGTACCGTCAGTACTGGTGTGCACCCTGCAATATAGTAATCTTTAGATAAGTCAATTCACACCCTCCCGGCATATTCCTTTCAGCTCCTTTCTAATAGAGTTCAATCCGAAGTAATTATAGTACGGGTGTTTTCGCACTGTCCAGCCACTAGGAACAAATGTGGATCCATACACCACTCCTCCATACGCCTTCATCGCCCTTTACTTGCTTTACTTATATTTTACACATGGAAGAACACGTTAGCGTAGTTGGTTGAGGCAATGTACTACAAGCCGGAAGGTCGCAGGTTCGATTCCCGGTGAGGTCATTGCATTTTTCAGTTGACCTAATCCTTCCAGCCGCACTATGGCCCTGTGGTCGACTCAGCCTCTAACAGAAATGAGTATCATGAATATTCCTGGGGACAAAGGACGGCTGGATGGAGCGTAAAGCTAACAACCTCACCGCCATCTGTGAGCCGATTGTCTAGAAAATGTGGGAGCCTAGACGTCTCACAACGCTATGGGCCTCCACGGCCTGTTACAGGGATAAAGTAAAAAAGTAAAGCTATCCCTGTACCAGGCCGTGAAGGCCCTTAAGATTGTGAGACGTTAAGGGTCCCACATTATGTAGACAATCGACTCAAAGATGGCGGTAAGATTGTCAGCCCTACGAGCCGGCCGCGCTTTAGTCCCCAGGAAATTTATTTAATTCATTCCTGGTACTCATTTCTGTTAGAGAATGAGCGAACCCCAGGGCCATAGTACGGCTGGACGGATTAGGTCAATTGAAAAAAATCCAATGACCTCAACGGGACTTAAACCCGCGACCTTCCGGCTTGTAGCGTAGCCCCTCAACCAACTACGCTACCTCGTGCCCCTCTGTTACAGGGATAACTTTAGTTGTTTTTTTTTTACTTTATATTTTGTACACAAGCAGACAAAGATTTTTACGAGACTGTGTTCCTTCAGTGCAGTCTACGCCGGGCTCGGGGCAAGCGGGTCCCTGGTTACATCTCTCGTCGCCCGGAGGAGCAGGTCCATTAACACATAATCTCGCGTTTCAAAAGCACTCATTCTTACTGCAAGGAAGCAATGTAGTAAGATTCAATTACTGTCAGTTCTGACTACCGAGAGCTTACTGTATCCTCACCCTCGAGTTGTGTTTTCCATTTAAAGTGTGTACGCATTTTATCATATCCTTCATGTGTGCTGTATGCCCTGCCTCTCTGTTTGGCCTACGTTTGACTAGTATTTGGTGCCTGTCACAGTGGCCGCAAGGTCTAAGGCATGAAAGGTCTTCACCCGCTCAAGCACTTGGATCGAGGGTTCGAATCCCACTAGAGGCATGGATATCTCTCTGAGTTTATTCTGTTTGTGTTGTCCTGTGTAGGACGGGGCCTTGCGTCGGGCTGATCCCCCATCCAAAGAGACCAAAGATTCTAAGCCGTCAAGGTAGCAGAAGGAGAGGAATATCTGGTGAGCAGTACAAATTATGGGGGTGCGCATTACATAGGACCGATTTCTCCAACCTCCTGTCACTCTCTCTATCTTAAGTCACAATATAACCTTCCTCTAATATCCAATAACGAGGCATGAAGTAGGAAATTTGTACGGACAATTGCTAGAAACTTTTATTCTTTGGAATATTATTCTACAGACTTGGGAAATATCAGCTTAGTTAGTTAGTTAGTTAGTTATTGGAGAGGGTGGGTTTCCCCATGCACTTAGACCTGTATTGGTCCATTGTGCTTCCCTCTATGATATTCTACCAGTCTCTATACCCTACCGATATTGGTGCGTACGATCAGTCCCGACCGAGCCAGTGAGTTCGGCCTCTACTGGCTTGGCGGTATCTATAATGCTTCCCCCATCTATCAGAGATGTTAGAGACTACTGTTGGGCGGGAAATGTCCTTGAATTTGGCTCAGTGACCTCCTTTGGAGATATGAGGTTCTTTTACGTGCCGTAAAGCTACGACACGGGACCCAAGGCTTAAAGTCCCTCCCGGAGGACTTGTTCCCTGAATTTTTCCGCCCTTAAAAATTCCACGACCTCCGCCGGGTTTGAACCCGCGTACCACGAGTCATGAGGTGGGAACATTACCTCTAGACTACGGAGGCCGCTAAATATCAGCTTACAGCATGCAGTTCACTGGTGAGATGTGGGGCTCACAGGGTAATGTATTCTAGGGTGTTTTGGAGGCCTATTCTGCCTCCAGCTTCAGGGTTAAACAAGGATTCACGTTATGGAATTCCACGAAGTTGACACATTTTCAAGAGCACGTCCCACCCGTAGCGCTGTAGTATCCTGTACTGTAAACAAAAGAGAAACTTGAGCGGGAAAGAAAGTTTGGAAGTGCATCTGGCCTAGCTAATCCAATATAAGAACTTGTGGGTCCTCCGGCCTTCCTCACTTTCCACATGGTCGCCCAAGTTGGACAAACTTGCTGTAATTTCCAGAAAAAGTTTTTAACCCGTCCGTCTTGATATGTCTTGCTTGCGAGACTTTCAGGACAATCCTTCTGAGCGGTATACATACTGGGTCTGAGATTGTTATGCCGATGACTGTGAATAATATTGCCTTCTGGGACGTAATGTTCCCCAACGTTTCGGATAAACGTTCTGCTTCAGTTCTCAGGGCCAAACGGCGAGTAAGTAACAAACAATGTCCACACTTCGTCTTCGTTGTTCCTTAGCATACATTAAAAATACAAGACGGAATCGATTCAAAAGTTTTCTAAAACAGTCACTGTACTCCTTTTGTGGAATCGCAATTAAAACTCCGATAGATTCTCTTTGGATGTCCTGGATGGTGTCGTGACGGTCTCCTTTCATCGCCAAATTAACTTTTGGGAACAACCAGAAATCTGCTGGAGCCAAATCTGGCGAATACGGAGGATGATCAAGGCCTGTGATCCATTCTCTGGCCAAAAAATCGCGCACGATCATCGATTTGTGGGGTTGGGAATTGTCGTGAAGGAGCGACCAGGAAATTTGCTCCCGTTATTCAGGTCGAATTCGAAGAATTCTCGCCCACAAACGATTTAGGACTCCGAGATAATAATCAGAATTCACTGTTTGACCTTCTGGCAGAAATTCCTTGTGAATGATTCCTTTGAAATCGAAGAAAACGGTTAGCAGTGTCTTTACTCGACTCTTTTGCATGCGCACTTTCTTTGGGCTCAACCACGCTGCACTCTGCCGCTTTGTGAGAGGCTCATATTGAAAATACCATGTCTCGTCATCAGTAACAATCGATTTTGTATCACTTTGGGCCGACCGTAACATGTCTTTGCAATGTTCCACTCTGGCAAGTTTTTCATCGCCTGACAGCGCGTGCGGTAAAAACCGCGCACAGACCTTCCGTTTGCCCAAATCCTCGGTCAAAATTTGATACACAGCACTTTTTGGTATTCCCAAAAGCTCCTCGATGAGACTTGCAGAAACACATCTGTCTGATGCAAGGATTTCGGTACTTTTTTTTTTCACATTTTCTTCAGTGTGACTTGTTCTCGGCTTTGATGCACATGGAGCGTCTTCAATGTCCTCCCTGCCGTCACGAAATACAGCATGCCATCGAAAAATGTTCGAGCGACTCAAGCAATCACTACCGTACACACTTTTCATCATTTCGTACGTTTCTCCAGTTGTTTTTCCTAACTTCAAACAAAATTTGATGTTGGCTCTCTGTTCAACCGCCATTTTCCGACGAGCGTCAGAACAGTACTGTTACATTCAAGGTTAGAACACATGATGCAGCGATGCTTGCGCTTTGAAAATATAGACAGCCACAGCTGAAGCTTCAGGAATCTTAACGATACAACTCACCAACAGATGGAATTGCAGGGGAAATTAAAAAAAAAGAGTCCTAACGGATCCTGGACACACCGTGTATATTCGGCCATGAAAGTGTAGGAAGCACGTTCCTCCGAAACGTCGGTAACCACCGCACTACGTGGTGACTCTCCAGAATTAGTGTAATTCACGGATAACGGGAGAGTGAAGTCGAGGAATGCTTGCTGCAATTCAATTCAGAATATTTCTTCTTCTTATTTGGTGTGTAATAGCACATATATGAAATAATCAACATACTTTTACCTCTTGTTCTATAGGGAAGCGAAATTTGTCTGTGGCCCTGAGAAAGGAACACAGGGTAAGGGTGTTTGAGAACAGGATGCTGAGGAGGGGAGGAAGTGACTGGAGGATGAACAAACTGCATAATGAGGGGTTTCATAACTTGGTACTCTTCAGCAGGTATCATTACGGTGGTTGGATCAAGGACATTGAGATGAGCCACACATGTAGCACTTATGGTAGAGGCGACAAATGAAGACAGATTTTAGTAGGGAAGTCTGAAAGGATAAATCGCTTGGGAGAATATTAAAATTGAAGAGTTCTGTCTGTGGCATATAACGCCGTGTAAGTCAACCGACGTTTCGCAGAAACATATCGCCTCCATCTTCATGGTAGAGGAATAAGCCAAGCAAGAATCCAGCATGAAGCGGTGGCCTTATATCCGGGAAGATGTGACACTTCATACCGCTGTGAGAACTTCGAGTCCTATGATATTAAAATTGATCTTGGAATATGATCTAGGCTGTGAATGTTGTGAACACCTACAGATTTCTTTTGAAGTATGAGCCACTGTCAGTTTCTCAGAATGGACTTTCACACACATAAGTATTGCTGTGAACGAACAGTATAAATTTGTTTGACAGTCTAGTTTTTAAAAGAAAGTTTAATATAGAGAATGTTGTAACTTATCTTTATGTTGTAATTAGCTCTTTAAAGTTTAACGGTCGCTGTACATACCACCTGCTTTTAACATTCAGAGAATTGTACATCTTATTCAGTTTATTTGTGTGTTCCACATAATTTTCACAATAAACAGCTTTAACCGGTTGGGCTTTGTTATGGAGACGTAATGTGTTTCCTGTGAGGTACGGAATGAATTTATATATACTGAATTCTGTCCACACAGTGTATTTATACGTTCCGTATGGTTCTCACAATAAACAGCGATTATTTCCCTAAACAGCATTAACCGGTTGGGCTTTGTTATGGAGACGTAATGTGTTTCCTGTGAGGTACAGAATGAATTTATATATACTGAATTCTGTCCACACAGTGTATTTATACGTTCCGTATGGTTCTCACAATAAACAGCGATTATTTCCCTAAACAGCATTAACTGGTTGGTCTTTGTAGCGGAGACGTAATGTGTTTCCTGTGAGGTACAGAATGAATTTATATATACTGAATTCTGTCCACACAGTGTATTTATACGTTCCGTATGGTTCTCACAATAAACAGCGATTATTTCCCTGAACAGCATTAACCGGTTGGGCTTTGTTATGGAGACGTAATGTGTTTCTTGTGAGGTAGCAATTGAATTTATATATACTGCATTCTACCCACACAGTGCATTTATGTGTTCCGTATGGTTCTCACAACAAACAGCGTTTATTTCCCTAAACAGCATTAACCGGTTGGGCTTTGTTATGGAGACGTAATGTGTTTCCTGTGAGGTACAGAATGAATTTATATATACTGAATTCTGTCCACACAGTGTATTTATACGTTCCGTATGGTTCTCACAATAAACAGCGATTATTTCCCTAAACAGCATTAACTGGTTGGTCTTTGTAGCGGAGACGTAATGTGTTTCCTGTGAGGTACGAACTGAATTTATATATACTGCATTCTGCCCACACAGTGTATTTGTGCGTTCCGTATGCTTCTCACAATAAACAGCGATTATTTCCCTGAACAGCATTAACCGGTTGGGCTTTGTTATGGAGACGTAATGTGCTTCCTGTGTGGTACGAACTGGATTTGTATATTTAGATAAATTTCTGGCTTCAGATGGTTATATGAGTAGAGGGTACTGTATGTTTATGTGCCGAATATTGCCGTAAGAGGGACAAAATCCTTGTCACCGGCCAACCCTTCTGTGATTGAGGTGGGTCAGGATCTGTGTGATTTTGCCCGGATTGGAGGAACCATTATATATATAGCTGAAGGGTTGATGTGGAGATGACAGGGCTGGGGTTCTACGGGAGCACTTCTCCCCTCCATAATTAACACTCGCAGTGGGGGCATGTTCCACAAGGTGGCGCTGATGGGTTGAACCAACAGGGGGTCTCAAAATGTTTCTATCCATGTTATTTTAATAGACTGTAACAGCGGGGAATATGGCAGCCATTGATCTAAATTCAGACATGCAGTAAATTTAGGAAACTTCGGCATAAAGCTTCTACAAAGATCTATCTACGTAACTAACTAACTAACTCCATGGAGCTGAGTCCTTCTTGTTGAACCGAGAGTTGTTCAGGCACTCGACAAATTTCACGCTTTTTATGGAATTTGATTTTCGTTACGTTGCTCACAAGAGCCTTCCATTGGCCCCTTTAATGTGCCAAATGAATATAGTCCACACACTGCGTCCTCATTCTTTAACATCCATTTTAATATTATCCTCGCATCTAAGTCTGTGTCTTCCTAGTGGCCCTTTTCATTTTCATTTTCATTAACTCCGTATAAAATCCTGTCAGGTTCACGCTACATGCCCTGTCCATCTCATTCTCCTCTACTTGATCAATGCAAAAAAAAATTGAGTGGATTAGTACAATTTATGAAGCTCCTTGTTTCGTAATTTTCTCCAGCTTCCCATTATTTCATCCCCCTTAGGAAAAAATATTCCAGCATTTTATGAAATCTGAAGATTTACTGCCGAGTTCATGACAGCTTACAGTTGTTACCTATCCTGAGCCAGATTAATCCAGCCCAAACCCTGTCATCCTGTTTCATTAATATGTATTTTAATGTTATTACGTCATTTACATCCACGGAAAATTTGGTAGGCCCCCGAGGCGGTATGGACGCTTTGGAGATAAGAAAGTTTCTTGCCCTGCCTGGAATCGAACTCCGATTCTTTGGTCATCGAGACCATAACCTAGACGATATAGAAGCTGTCGCCCTTGTGAAGACTGAGTCAGTGAGAAGCATTGGAAGATTGGCTTCACGGGGCCACAGTATTGGCTTGACCGGTTTGATCGCTTTTACACTGTAATGGCAGGTATTTTCAAAATTTCTAGATAAATATTTTACGATCCTCTGCTCAAGAAATTGATTTCTCGGGAACCATCAATCCTATGTGTTAAATTTTAATAAATCCGGCCGAATTCAGACCTTTCCAGGTTTCTCTTTCGGCTTGAATTTAAAGAAGATGTCTCAAAATGACCTCACGAGACCGGAAGTAAGTGCTTGGTCCGTCTTTAGACACGCCACTTAATGCCTGGAATTTTAGGCACAGCCCCTAGCAAGGTAAACACCCGATTAGTCACCTAATTAATTAACTAAACACCATGTCTTAAAGACGTATGTGGAGTGAAGGTATTCTTAACTTCGACACTAGACGGACGTAAGCGGGCAGCTTCACGTTTCAGCCACTTAACCCCCACGGGAAAAGTTGGAGGGAAGAGAAGAACGTACTGCTCCTCCCGGGAATCGAACCCCTATTTGTTGACCATCCAACTTGTAGCCTAGTTTCCATATCGACTGAGCTATCGAGGACTCAGGACAGAAACAAAAACAGAAAAAATTACAGGCATGAAACCGTGATTCAGAGCCGTGTTCTTCTTGCGAGTCCTCCTGCATAGGACCGCATAGCAAACCTCTTCTATTCAGCATAGCTGAGTAACCTAGCAACTAGCGAGTGTTTTATAACAATGGGTTCCTTATTGTTGTCACGTTCTTAAGGGGAAAGATGTTCGCATAGAAATGGTAATTCTTCTATTGTTGCCTACATTTGTTGCCGTGAGAATGTTTACGGACAGTCCTCTATTGTTATAGAAACGGCCCATACGTCACAATAAGTATAAGGAAATGATAGAATTAAGATTAGTAGGGGAAAACCGAACACATTTGGAGGCAAACCTGACCCAGAGCCACTTTATGTCACATGAATTGGCCGGATATTGAAACTGAGACTTAGAGAGAAGGTAACCTATAAATTCTTTAGATGTGGCGCCACCAACATGACTGTATACCCCTGTTTATTGGTCCATTTTATGAAAACGAGGTCTCAAAGTTCAAAATGAATGCAACATGAAATATGTATTCAATGAAGTTAAAGGATTTTTTTCTAACTGGTTGAGCAGTAAATTAAATATACATGAAAATTCGTTCAGGCCAACTGCTGAACAGGGAACTTCGTTGGTATAATCTCATTAGAGACATTGAAAGCATAACTACCGAGCGGGTTAGTAGAGCAGTAACCCTCTTGACTGGTATTCGGGAAGCTCTCATTTAGAATTTCGGCCGAGAAACCAGCTATCCTGACTGACATCCTTCATTATTTTCCTCAGTCTCTTCAGGCGAACACCATAATTATACCTCAGATCATTACGCGATGTCCTCATTACGTGCGCCACCTTGTGTTGTCAAGGAAGCCACGGACAACGAGGCGTCCCATAATTCGAACCCGTCACTAAATATTGTAGGAAGAGAGACGCGCAGGGCATGTAGCACGCATACAGCAATACAGAAATACATATTCGTTTCTTTGTTCGCGAAAGACGTATTGGAAGACGTAAGCGAGGCAGTGGGCGCCAAAGCTTTTCAATACTGAAACGAAAAGACGTCCTGTTGATACCACTGTCTAATCACGTGAAGGCCCCTTGCACGACAGAACCTTCTCAAATCCTGAAGAAATGGTCCGATCACCTTGTCCCTGTAGCGTTCTTCGGTGAGGGTAAGAACATTGCCTTCCTCATCCTCAATGAAATAGGGGCCTAATATACCGTGAGCTGAGACGGCACACCATATCGTCACACGTGAACGGTGTAGCGGTTTCTGGACCATAACATCTGGCCGCTCAAAACCAAGGAAGCGAGTTGTCTGGCGACCACTTCCGTATGAACGGAAATAATACTCAACTATGAATATATTTTCCTCCGTCGAGAGACCCATTTGCAAAAACAAATGCACAACACAACTTCCTTTTCACTACTGGGAACACGTGCGGCTGGAGCTATGCCCCGTCGACAAATGCACATGCGCGTTCGAGATGCGCGAGTTTCAGTACTGCATTTTTGGCGCAGCCTGTATCAAGATGATAAAATTGTGAGAGATTGGGTCATTTCTAGGAAACGAATACGTAAACATGTTTCAACCAACGAGCATCCAACAATAGAAAGGCGTCCAATGCTAGGTAACAGACCGGTAAACACATATCTCAGCAACGAATGCGCAACAGTAGGGCGTCCATTGCTAGGCAATTCATGGGCTGAAACGCCTGAAAACAATAAATGATATCCGTTACTGAGCAGCGATGTGTTTTCTGTGGGAAGTCCGTGCTTGCCTATATAGGGAGCAGTGAACCCTGTTCGAGATATTCGACAGGAAGACGTCGATCAAGGCAGTTCAGCAGCTGAGATGATATGAGTTCAAGGCAACTGAGAGACTAGTGACTTCTATACGGTTCAAGAGAAGACTGACAGACAGAGTACAATAGCAGAGCTCCTGAGGCTATAAATGAAGGTTAGAATTGAAGTGCGAAGACCCTACTTTATGTGTTATTGTTTCTGTAATAATTTCAAGTGTAATAACGAGTTGTAGTTACGACGTGGAAATTATCGAATAAATCGAGTTATCAATTCCGGAACCAATTATTTTCTGTTACCTTACCGGATACACGTGACAATATGTACCTGTATAGCGGTAGAGTGATCCTGGGATTATCTGCCTCAAGATAAAGACCAGTGGTGGGCTTTTGTGAACACGACAATGAACTTCTTAGGTTCCATAAAAGAGGGAGATTATTTTGAGTAGCTAAGCTAATATTAGCTTCATAAAGACTGTAAGTTTATATTTAATTAGTTAGTCTGTCAGTTCCATGCATAATTGGTTTAAAGTTCCTACCTGTCGATACTGCATTTCTATATCGTTGAGAGCATCGTTAAACAACCCAGGTATCAAAATTATTGTCTCGTGTTGTCCGATAGAAGAGTAAAAACGTTTTGGAGGAACGCGCTTGGGAGAGAAATATGTCCTCAGTTTTGAAGATAGAGGCAGAAGGTTCTCCTGAAACGTCAATACATTTTTATCAAATTATACTGCGTTACGTCCAGACGCCTGTGACTCGTCGCCGTCCTTAGGACCTCAAATCTGAACACAAATACCATCAATCAAATTTGTTATTGAAGATATAAATAATTTTCACCATCCTATTTTATGTGAGACGCCTATGAGGGTGAGTCATCATCATGTAGTGAGATAGGTCGCTACGTCATTAGTACAAAGTTTCTCTTTATTGCTAGTGGGGTGGGACTAAGTCCCTTGTACTGCGGCCACTTCTGTCCTATTGTACCAGCCCCAGATGATAGGTGAGGGTGATTGTGGAGCATTTGGTGGAATGAAGATTGGCAGGGGAAACCGAAGTACTCGGAGAAAACCTGCCCCAGCGCCACTTTGTCCACCACAAATCCCACTTGACCAGAACCGGGATCGAACCCGTGCCGCCGCGGTGGGAAGCCAGCGACTAACCGCTGCTACTTTCAGCTCCAGGAGCCAAGATCGCAATTCAGGAGAACTCGTTGGACATATACGAAATTTTTTCTTCCGTAAGTTTGCCTACTCGAGGTAGGATGTTTTAGACAGGTTTTATAAACACCCAAACTGAAACTCTTGTTATTTCCTTACGGTTTCAACGTCCGGTGATTTTGGTGGTATAGTTGTAACGGGGCACGTTTATCATCAAAGTAATTTGAGGTCAGTCTTCCCCATTGGGAATTCTACAACAGGCAACCCCCCCGCCCAGTTCCCAATCAGATAAAAGCAATTAAGGCGAGGCTGACTCTTGGAGGCTGGACGAAATGGTTGCTCGAACCAGGAAGGTAATCACATAAGAGCGCGCGCAGACACGCGTGCATGCGGTCCGAGTTTCGAGACCTGGCGGTTCTCAGCGCAATGCGTTGGGGTTGGGTCGAGTTCACCGACGGAGACAGGGAGTGTAGGACCCTAGTTCCTGTACAACATCCCCTCAACAGTACACACAACCACTGCCCCGCTATTTCTGGGCATATTTCTCACCCACAACCCAGAAGGTGAACTTTAGTTCGATATAGGCCTACACGTGAGCCTGAGTTCAAGGGATACTTGCTTCGAAACTCGGCCGAGTAACAGCTGTTCCGACTGAGACTTCATATTTTTTTCAGTTTTGTTTAGCGTCCTCCATGCAACAATATCGAGATTTAAAATTAGTTTTATTTATTTTCGTGGGGTGGGATGAGACTGAGTCCACTTGGTTATGTAGACCGCTATTTGGCCTATTGTACCAGGCCTGCATGGTAGATGATGAGTGTGAAGTCGGTAGAATGAGAATTGGCAGGGGAATCGAAGTACTTAGAGAAAACCTGCCTCATTGCTACTTTGTCCACCACAAATCCCACTTGATGGAACCCGGGCCGCCGCGGTGGGAAGCCGGCGACTAACCGTCCGAGCTATGGCACGGTATAGATAAATCCTTTCTTAAATTCGTCACTGCACTATATGTGTCGGCCTATTCGGTTGTTGAAATTCGGGTGAATGTCTGTGCCTTCCGCGCTACAGCGATCCGTGCTTTCGTTGTTACAGTGTTTCTAAATGAAGCCAATGCACAGCATCCACACTGCACACCAGCCAGACAACAGGCATACCATAGAGACTGTACATGTAGGATAGAAGGAGGAATTATATCGACTTTATTTAGAAACATTACAAAATGAAAACAGGGATCGCGATAGCGCGGAAAGCACAGCAGTGCCCCCCCCCCCACGAATTTCAATGCTCCTGATGTTGGCCGAAGCAGGCCGAAACGTGTAGTGCAGTGACGGATTAAAAAAGAAAGGATTTAATTTTAAATCTTACATGGTGCAAGATAAAACTGAAAAATTCTAATAGCAACTGCAACAGAATGTGGGGAGGCGGTAGCGTAGTATTTTGAGGCACTATGCTACAAGTCGGGAGGTGGCGGCATCGAACCCCGTTGAGGTCACTGCGTTTTTCAATTGACTTAATCCCTTCAACTGCACTATGGCCCTGGGATCGACTCAGCCTCTAACAGAAATGAGTACCGGGATTCTTCCTTGGGATGAAGGGCGGCCGGCGCATAACGCCGACAACCTCACTGCCATCTGTGAGCCGATTGTATAGAGAATGTGGGAACGTCGACGTCTCACAACCCTGTGGGCCTCCACGGCCTGTTACACGGATAACCTTGCCTTTTTTACTTTTTCTGAAACAGATTGCTCACATGCGTCATTATGATACTGTGTATGTTAGCTCCCAACACCAAAACTTTGACTAAAAGACAAAATTTCTAAAGTGAAAATTCCGCACAGTCCTGTTTATTTGGCTGCGAATAGTGTGGATGAATATTGACTCGCATCTGCAGTAACAGTTCTGACGGCCGCTTACGGAAAAGATGATTGGTTAAAGAACTGTTAAGTATTTCAGCTGAATTTTATATTATTAACATTTTTTTGTCATGGCGTTACCTCATCTCCTGGAGCCCTTCACACCTCCTTGGGGCGCAGGACGCCTTCCCCCATTTGGGAACCACTGTCCTGTAATGTAATAGTGTTCTGTTTAAGGAGCTGTAAAAGTGGCGCAAGGGGATGCGAAGAGGCCGTCTCTTTCCCCCTACGTCTCGATAGAGAATTCCACTTTGCATTTAGATGAAGACCAGAGGCAAGAGGAGACAAAGTAGCCCAATTGAAGCTGCTTCATTCTTAACTTGCAGCTGAAGTGAACTTAATGGATCGGCAAAGCACCAATGCCACAGTTTCATCCGCTTCTTCAGAGAAGCCATAAATTCCAATTTATGTGCTGTGCATCGCATTGCATGTATGCACGTATGAGCCTACATCCTATCCAATGGATTCTGGTTACTTTGAACACCCTATTCTGTCTAGCGTCAGACCAAACTTCTCGGTGGTGAGATTAGCAGTCCTACGTCATACATTGGACGGGCACGCGGCGGAGGCACTAGCCCATCGCGGGTTCGATTCCCGAAGAGGTCATTCGATTTTTCAATTCACCTAACATTTCCAGCCGCACTATGGCCCTGGGGTCGACTCAGCCACTAAATGAAATGAGTACCAGGAATCTTCCTGGGAGTAAAGGGCCCTTGGCGCGTAAGGCTGACAACTTCACCGCCATCTGTGAGCCGATTGTCAAGAAAATGTGGGAGCCTCGACATCTCACAACCCTATGGGCCTCCACGGCCTGTTACAGGGATAGGTTTTCTTTACACTTGTTCACACAACTTGCATTCGTACATCGTGTTCAACAATTCGTTGCCATGGCAAATGAAAGTGTGTAATGACGCCTACAGTACTTGGTTATGTAGAGAAGGATTTGTTACTTTTGCGACAGTAAACAGTTTTGTTGCACACACCCGACGCAGCTGTATACAGCCTCAGTCACTGACATCATCGTCAAATAAACAGCAGTTAGTCTGGTAGGTGGGTACAATGTTTCGGAGGAATATGCTGTATCTATCCTCAGGATAGAAGTAATCAAATATCGGAAAATGGCATATGAACAGACAAAAATAATCTATCTTGGAAGATACAAAGGACCAACCACAGGCCGTGAAAGGACAAGTCTCTTCCTGTAGCAGTCGTCTTTTTCAGAGCCCACGATTTTTCCATTCTACTGCTTTGGGCCACATCCCCCTACCGCCGTTTACCCCCCAGGAAGATTCATGGTACTCATTTCTCTTAGAGGCTCAGTCGACCCCAGGGCCATAGTGCAACTGGAAGGATTAGATCAATTAAAAAATCCGGTTACTTCATCAAGAATCGTACCCGCGACCTTCCGGCTTATAGCATAGTGCCTCATGGATGACTATTTGTGCGTGTTATTCGTCGGAAATGGCATTTGAAATCGGTATCGACGTATCATTCGATAACATGTGGAAATGGAAAGGAACACAGGAGAAACGGAGTGAAGTTAGGGACGTTCACTGACGTTTCAACTCTCCACGGGTGTTACACAGCCTGACGTAAAAAAAAGCTGCATCCCCTAGTCCTTAGTTAGCAGCAGGGTTTTGCCTGGTTTCCAGAGATCCCTCTCGTTTACAAAACCCCCAGAACCCTTACAAAAATATAATCAAACTCAGATTAAATCAAATTAGGGCGAGAAATCCAATTTGGATTATGCTATAAAAGCCAATTTGTAACATTCACAGTACAACCCACACACACACACATACACACAGCCTTTTTTCTTACCTGATCATATTCCCAGTTTCAATTCCGCCCAGGAACTTCTGTGATTGCAGTCAGAATAAAATAAAACACACATATACATACATATATGTATTTCAACGTAAGTAACACGATATTACACTGCAACAAAGTACATCCCAATCAGCAAGGCTGTGGTGAAAATAAACAAGATAAAATAAATATATGTAATTCAGAACAGAGTCAGTATACTTATGGGAAAACCGAGGAACCAGAGTTCGATTACTTGCGGAGGCTACAAATTGTTTCTTCATCACGACGTCCAGATCGGCTCGGGTTCCAACGAAGTCTTCTCTACAGCGGGTACCGGAGTCTCTTTCCCGAGGGATAAAGCGGCCGGAGCATGAAGCTGACGGCTCATCTTCATATAGTGCCCAGTTTAATAACGTGTGCTCCTACATTATCATGGCGTGATAGTTAATTAAACACTGTACTTCTACCAGTTAGTACATTACAAGCGTTGATTGTGGATAACATTGATTCACTGTATTTTCAAGCATATATTAATGCCATCTGTTTGGTACGGGTTTGAAACTTGGTCCCTGATACTGAGCGATGAACATAGACTGAGGGCATTTGTGAAGAGGGTGTTGAGGGAGTTTAAAGACGGAGGAAATAAAAGGAATGTGTGGAAAAATGCATGAGGGGAAACTTTGCAATCGCCTCCTAATATTATTGAATGTAAAGTCGTCCCTGTGCTTAATTAATTAAGCACTGCGCCATGAAGGCATTGCATGTATAGATCCACGTATTCTTGGCCGCGGCACTAGTTGGAGGTGAGTGGTCAGCTTCACGCCCCGGCCGCTTTACCCCCGGGTAAAGAACTTCCGGTACCCATTGGATATACATGTATAATATAATGCAGGTCTAAAGAAACTGTCAAGTTCTGTCTGAACAGACATGTGACTCACTCAAATGTGAACAGCATTTTTCATTTTTCGATCTGAATCATCAGACATCCGGATTAACTAACCGGATTAGCGAGAGTTTACTGTACAATTATAGACGTTACCGCTGCGGCAACCCTCTCGGTGAAGATGCGGGACTCAAGGCGAAGTCGGTGTTCACAGGCGGCACTGGGAACTTACCGTGGAGGGACATAATGAATAATTCTTTGTCGACTCAGTTTCTCAGGATAGAAAATCGTGGAAGCGTTAATATTATATTAATAAAGAACGTAGACGAACTGAAACGTCCAGTCGCTTATTAGAATTCTTTTCCAGTAAGTTCCTACTTTGAGATGAAGCCGTTGGAAGCAAAGCAATCCATTTATTCGGCTCGAATAACTCGAGAAGTGAGAAGACACGATATTATAGTTTGATCACTGGATGTGAAATTGATGTCTGTTTAACGCTTTGAAGCCAGAGAGAGAAAGAGAATCAGGGGAACGCTAACAGGCCGACCACTAGATACGTCATTGCTTACGCAGTGCTCACTAGCCAGAGTATTCAAGAAGATTTATCAGTCCACATCAGAATATACCATGTAAGCACTCTGACATGTAGACCCTTTGCCAAGTAACAGCTGTGTAAACAGGCGAACGTGCAACAGCCGTTGCTCGAGAACAAGTCTGTGGGCACATGATTTCCTTGGCAACAAGAAAATACGCAATAATGGAGAAGTTTTCTGTGTGGTCCGTGCCGGGGTTATAAAACTATTAATATAAATACGGGACGGGAACGAAGAGACGAGTTATCCCCGTGTGGAGGCGGGGTCGAATACCTCCACCGTGACCCTGCGAGTCGTAGGAGGCGACGAAAAGGAAGTATCAAATGTGAGACAGTAAAATATTGTCGCAAGTCCCAAGGGACTAGGACCCGAGAAACACTGCGTTGGCAAGGGTCAACAACATATAAAAAGACAGACCCATCCTTTCGTCAGTGAGGGCGCCTCACAGAAACAAGACCGTAACTGTCGAGGAGTAATAAATATCTGGTCATGAGCCCCAGGAGGGTGCTCGACACCAAGACTTAATGACTGACTAACTGACAGTCAATCGCAATATGACTTTGACTTTTGGGACGGGAACCTGGCCCTCCGGGTTCGGGACTTCCGAACCTGAGACGGTAAAATATTGGAGTCTCGACGTCTGAAAGAAAAGCACGCAGACTTCCATGCCTTAAGTGGGAATCGAACCCACGATCCCAGTGTTCGAACAAGCGAAGACTGTTCATGAAGTCTACCTGTATGAAAGATCTCGCTGTCATGTTAGACAGTCAGCTCTATTTCCCTCAACGTGTCACTTATACCGTACATTTTCTCAGGCATCAAAGCTTCTTGGCCTCGATCGTTGAGTAAGAAATATTTTAGCCCACTTTCCTTAATCTGAAGAAATAACAGTAGGCCTATGCGATATCCACGCTGTCTGGTGTTTGTGTATCCCCCTTATCAACTCTGGAATGCCTGAACCAATCTGCACGAAATTTGGTATGTATATCATGGCGCCTGAGCCTATCAAAACGGCATACTTCGTAAATCCCTCCATCAGTCTGTGTGTCTGTATGTCTCTATGTTTACTCTCCACATGGTTGCTAGGCAACGGCTCAGTAAAAATGTTACCGAGGTGACGAATACACATCCAACAGCAGAAGGATTATTCGATGCGTCGTTTTCTATGCGACCCGGTCATATCAAAGGTGATTAGTTCTTCCCAGAATTTCTTGTTTCTACTTTGAACAGCCTAAAGTTTATGCATGTTTCTTTAATTAGGCCTAAGCTTCAGTTTGTTTCCGTAACCTTAAATGGGCAAATTGCAGTAAAATTTGAAAAATAGCGGAATAAATTTGAAAATTTATGTCACACTCGATTTTATCAGTTTGATTCTTGTCACAATTACGACATGATTCTAGAATGCTGAAATTTTGTAACATTTTGTTCCTGCCGATATCAAGGGATAATCGAATGCACTCTACAGGCACGCTCTTAGTCTTCGTGTGTCCAATAAATTAAATAGGGACTTACCTGGCTGAGACGCTATGCTAAAATTCGGAAAGTCACGGGTTCGATTTCCGAGGAGGTCTCGGATTTTTTCAATTGACCTAATCATTTCAGCCGCCCTATGGCCCTGAGGTCGACTCAGCCTCTAACAGAAATGAGTACCAGGACTCTTCCTGGGGTTAAAGGGCGGTCGGCCGGCGCGTAAGGCTGACAACCTCACCGCCAACTCTGAGTCTACTCTCTAGAATATGTGGCAGCCTCAACGTCTCATAACCATATGGGCCTCCAAGGTCTGTTACAGGGGTAGCTTTACCTTTTTTTTTCACCACTTTTACTGTAAGCAGCTGTGTAGGGTCCAGTCCTTTAGTCAGGTGTACCATCACTGCCAATAGCATGTTTGACAATAAGAACAACGTTGTAGGTGTCTGATATAGTAAAACATGTCAGATCTTTTATGTTCTTAATAGGAGTACTGTTTCCCGGAGGGCATGGTTTCTGTGTGTAATTCTGGTTAAGTAATTTGTTTTCTCTTTTTGTTTATTTTTTCCATTGAAATTAAAAATTCGCTTAGTGGGGGGTGGAGTCCAACTGTGTCCACTCGGCACGGCGGCCATTGATTGGCCTATTGCAGCCTGCCCGGGTGATTATGATGATGGAGAATTTGGTAGAATGAAGATTGGCAGGGGAAACCGAAGTACTCGGTGAAAACACGCCCCAGCACCACTTTGTCCACCACAAATCCCACTTGACCAGACCGGGGATCGAACCCGGGCCGCCGTGGTGGGAAGCCAGCGACTAACCGCTTGAACTATGGCGCGGCCCTGTTTTTTCCATTTTGTTTTCTTTGTCGTTTCTTTCTCATATTTACTATGTTTTTTTAGTTTTGTATTATAATACGCCACTACTATTTGCAAGCAAGAAGGGTGAAAAAAGAAAGTTAGGCTATATCCCTGTAACAGGCCGTAG
Source organism: Cryptotermes secundus (assembly GCF_002891405.2). Taxonomy (NCBI): domain Eukaryota; kingdom Metazoa; phylum Arthropoda; class Insecta; order Blattodea; family Kalotermitidae; genus Cryptotermes; species Cryptotermes secundus. Next base: position 1,481,262 of record NW_019731262.1, on the reverse strand, counting down.
AGACCCATAGGGTTGTGAGACGTCGAGACTGCCACATTTTCTAGACAGGCTAACAGATGGCAGTGAGGTTGTCAGCCTTACGCGCAGGTCGCCCTTTACCTTCTGGAAGATTCCTGGTACCCATTTCTGTTAGAGGTTGATTCGACCCCAGGGCCATAGTGCGGCTGGAAGGATTAGGTTAATTGAAAAAATAAAATGGCCTCATCGGGAATCAACTGAGACCTTCCAGCTTGTAGCATAGTGCCTCAACCAACCATACTACTGCAAGCACTCTCATAAATGAATTGAATTAAGAAATGTGTTAAGAATGTAAGTAATATTGTCTAAGGTTTCCTATTTCCATTTGCATCATTTGGCTTGTAGTGTCTTTATAACGGCGTGTGTGGTTTACTTCCGAATTTCTTAATGTCTGGTAAGTCTCCTGTTTTCATGTGGTCTTCCCATTTGCATTGCTTGGCTGCAGCTGACTGTGTAACTGTTGCCAAGCAATTCAATTAGTAGTCGGTATAGCGACGGGCTGGACGTCCTAGGTTCGATTCCTGGCACAAGCAAGAGATTTTTCTGTACTCCACGGCATCCAAACTTCCTCTTGGCCTGCCCAGCCTTCTATCCAGTGGGCATCTGAGGTTCTTTCCCCGGAGTAATGCGACCGGGGCTTGAAGCTAACTATTAACCTCTATCTAGTTACGGGATCAGGAATGAGTGGGGCTATAAGTCCACTTCCCCATACGTTCTCATTGTGTGGTGCTTAATTAATTAAGCACAAGTTAAAATTTACATTTACCTTACTGTTTATATGGAAGTGCTGCGTAGTGGTGTAAGGATTTACCACTTTCCCGAAAATTCGAAAAGCTACCAACGATTGTCACTTCCATCAGTACGAAATTAATGTACATGACGCAGTATCGTAATTAGCTCAGCCCGCCTGTCCTGCTGACCGAGAGCTTCCGGCTACATTTCTTGGTTCGAATGCAGTCAGATGAACGCGACTATGAAAGCCATAAGGGCGTGGGACATTTGGCGAGTGTCCGATGAGCGTGCCTTCGAATCCCATTCACGGCTTAGATGAATATGGATACTGTTTCTATCCCGAGTAAAGCTTAGTACATGAATTTCAAACTGTGGGTAGCGACCCTCCTTGGGGTCGTCTGGTTGTCAAGAATTATTTCAAATATATTTGCATACACGCACAGTCTGCGTAGTTCTGTATTGGGGCGTCTACCTAGTTCTGAGCTGGAGCGTCTACCTAGTTCTGAACTGGAGCGTCTACCTAGTTCTGAACTGGAGCGTCTACCTAGTTCTGAACCGAAGCGTCTACTTGGTTCTGAACTGAAGCGGCTGCCTAGTTCTGAACTGGAGCGTCTACCTAGTTCTGAATCGAAGCGTCTACTTGGTTCTGATCTGGAGCGTCTACCTAGTTCTGATCTGGAGCGTCTACCTGGTTCTGACCTGGAGCGTCTACCTAGTTCTGAACTGGAGCGTCTACCTAGTTCTGAGCTGGAGCGTCTACCTAGTTCTGAACTGGAGCGTCTACCTAGTTCTGAATCGAAGCGTCTACTTGGTTCTGATCTGGAGCGTCTACCTAGTTCTGAATGGACCGTCTACCTAGTTCTGAACCGAAGCGTCTGCCTAGTTCTGGTCTGGAGAGTCAACCTAGTTCTGATCTGAAGCGTCAACCTAGTTCTGAACTGGAGTGTCTACCCAATTCTGATCTGGAGCGTCTGCATAGTTCTGATCTGGAGCGTCTGCATAGTTCTGAACTGGAGCGTCTACCTAGTTCTTAACCGAAGCGTGTACTTGGTTCTGATCTGGAGGGTCAACCTATTTCTGATCTGGAGCGTCAACCTAGTTCTGATCTGGAGTGTCTACCTAGTTCTGAGCTGGAGCGTCTGCCTATTTCTGAACTGGAGCGTCTACCTAGTTCTGAACCGAAGCGTCTATTTGGTTCTGATCTGGAGTGTCAACCTAGTTCTGATCTGGAGCTTCAACCTAGTTCTGATCTGGAGCGTCTACCTAGTTCTGAGCTGGAGCGTCTACCCAGTTCTGATCTGGAGCGTCTGCCTAGTTCTGAACTGGAGCGTCTACCTAGTTCTGAACCGAAGCGTCTACCTAGTTCTGATGTGAAGCGTCTACCTAATTCTGATCTGGAGCGTTGACCTGGTTCTGATCTGCAGCGTCTGCCTAGTTCTGAACTGGAGCGTCTACCTAGTTCTGAATCGAAGCGTCTACTTGGTTCTGATCTGGAGCGTCTACCTAGTTCTGATCTGGAGTGTCTATCTAGTTAAGAACTGGAACGTCTACCTAGTTCTGAACTGGAAGGTTTACTTAGTTCTGAACTGGACAGTGTACCTAGTTCTGAGCTGGGGCGTCTACCTAGTTCCGAACTGGAGGGTCTATCTAGGTAAGAACTGGAGCGTCTATCTGAACTGGAGCGTCTACCTAGTTCTGAACTGGAGGGTGTACCTACTTCTGAGCTGAAGCGTCTACCTAGTTCTGAGTTGGAGCGTTTACCTAGTTCCGAACTGGAGGGTCTATCTAGGTAAGAACTGGAGCGTCTGTCTACTTCTGAACTGGAGCGTCTACCTAGTTCCGAACTGGAGCGTCTACCCATTTCCTATTGAAGCGTCTGCGTAGTTGTGAAAAGCCACTTCCGTCGCTTCTCTTTATGGAAGCCGAAGACTCATGACCATATTCACAAGAGCCCGCCACTGGTCCCTATGCTGGGCCAGATGAATCTACTGCACGTCCTGTGTATTTAAGGTCCATTTTCAAGGCAGACTCACTAAAAGAAGATAGGATCTTTCTATCCTCTTTATAAATTTCAAAATTCCACTCTTTATTCTTACTGCAAAACACAAAGATAGCCTTCGGTTAGAAACTTCTTGCGTTATTCCGCTGAAATCCGTTGCCAACCTGAAACGTTATATCCGACTTGCGTACAATTAGTTTGCCTGAGGGTTTCGGGTATGAATGTCGTTTTGAAGTAAACTGGAGTGGCCCTTCCGCTTTAATATTGATTTATATAGAGGAACACAAAGTCTGCAGCGTGATAAGATACACTTCCTCCATATGACCATCTGTACATTTTTCTATCTATCTATCTATCTATCTATCTATCTATCTATCTATCTATCTATCCATCTATCATCTGTCTATCCATCTATCTATTTATCTATCTATCTATCTATTTTCTTGTCATTCGACCTCATGCAATGTGAGCAACTGAGAACCTCATCAAATTAACCATAGATACAAGTAATAAAATATCTTGTAAGCAAACTCATCATTCCTTGATGATGGAGGGGGAACTAGTTTTCGAAATATTGAAAGTTTGCTCCGAATTTACTTGTTGGCGGTACAAACTTTTGATTGTGCCTAATTCTCTCGGCTGAAGAGGAACTCACGTAAGATTACGTACCTTAGTAGGTCACGTGGCGCATTCTAGAAGACAGTTTCCGCTGAAATATTTGTCAGATCTACCAAATTATACGGCATCATAACCCAGAAGACCGGAATCTTATTACCCGCGTCTCGAGAATCCAAAGTGACGTATGGAAAATTGGGAATATTTTCGTGCGTGATTCCCAGAACTGAAGCAGGAAGGCACTTTATGTCGATTCAGTGTTTAATTCCTTATAGTTTTTGTAAGTTTCAAGTTTATTGTATGTAATGAATGCATTTGGGTTAAAAATTCAGTTAGTTTCTTTAGCTCATTGACAGCCATAATTTAATCATAACTTACTTTCTCCTGTTCCCATAAGAACACTGACCTCCTTCACGAAATGTGCCAGTTGTTCTTTATTACTTGATTTTTGGCTCCGTCTCTTCACTTTCAGCTCTCGTAAAGCATTCTCTACATCTTCCACCCATTTCAATTTTGACTTCTTTCTCTACATTCTCGCTTACTTTAAAACAATTACTTACACCCCCCTCACGCAGCAAGGTAGTTGATTGAGGCACTGTGCTACAAGCCGTAAGGTCACGGGTTCAATTCACGATGAGACCATTAGCCTTTTCATTTGGCCAAATCCTTCTAGTCGCACTATGGCCCTTGGGTCGACTAACCTCTAACAGAAATGAGTACTATGAATTTTGCTTGGGGGTAAAGGGCTGCCGGCGCGTAAAGCTGACAACATAACCACCATTTGTGAGCCGATTGTCTAGAATATGTGGGAGTCTCGACGTCTCACAACTCTATGGGCCTTCAAGGCCTGATACAGGAATAGCTTATTTCATATTTTAGGTCTCCCAACCGTGTTTGATCCTCTCTAATGACATGCCCCAACAACTCCCTATATCTCATTCTAGTGCCTGCTATCCGGTAAGGTGTTCTAAATAGTTCCTTCGCTTCTGGGTTACTTCCGGTTCTAAAAACCTCTTGTTCAGTTACCGGTCCACACACACACTTACCTCAAAATTTTCCTCTTCCACGCATTTTACATAACTTTGCCCTTGTTCAATAAACATCGTTACACAAAATACGAAAACAGTACGTTGCCATGGTAACAATATACGTCTATAGGCTTGACGCAACTCAGCAAGGACCAGTACTTCACTTTACCCTAAAGTTTACACACCAAACAATAGCATTGTTACGTATGGAAGGAGAATGTATTGCCCTGACAGTTGGAGCTCGTGTGGGGGGTGGTGGGGGGAATTCAACACACCAGCGTTGCGTGAAGTAACAGCACTTATGTGGCCTCAGCATGCTGGAGCCTGTCCTTAAGGATACGGTGCTGTTTTAATTGTACAAAGCATAGTGGTAATTATATGTACCACATGTATGAACATTTAAAATACGTTTTATTTTGCCCATACAGTGTATTTATCTGTTCCATACGACTCTTACAAAAACAACGATTATTTCCCTAAACAACATTAACCGGTTGGGCTTTGTAAAGGAGACGTAATGTGTTTCCTGTGAGGTATATACTGCATTCTGCCCACAGAGTATATTGACGTGTTTCGTATGGTTCTCACAATAAACAGCGATTATTTCCCTAAACAGCATTAACCGGTTGGGCTTTGTAGCGGAGACGTAATGTGTTTCCTGTGAGGTACGGACTGAATTTATATATACTGCATTCTGCCCACATAGTGTATTTATGTGTTCCGTATTATTATCACAATAAACAGCGATTGTATCCCTAAACAGCATTAACCTGTTGGGCTTTGTAACGGATATGTAATGTGTTTCCTTTGAGGTACGAATTTAAATTATAAATATAAATATTTTCTAACTGTTAGTGCCCCTGAAAGTTCCCAGCACCATCAGAGGGTAAAGCATGGTCATGATTGCCGTGGGAGTCGGAACCAAGAATCACTGTGCTGGTGAGGACAAGTAGCAATTTAGCGGCCAGGCAGTCAGCCCCTTCCCAACCCTTTCAGTCTCCCAAATGTACCTTCGGAGGAAGGACAAAAGGATATTTCCTAGGAAACTTCAAAGCCGGAAAAGTGTGTCCCCTTCCCACCTTAAAATTAAGACCGCTTTCAGACAAGACACAGTGTCCAGCGACTGCAAATACATTAGCGTGAATACAAGAGTCTCAGTGTCCCACGTCCAAGACACTGTGTCGCAGCTGTGTTTTTCCCCTTCAGTGGCCGAGACACTGATTTGTGGTCTGGCCACTCGAAGTGCATTGAGTTCAGACGGGACATACACAGTCTAGCATCATTGATGAAATGGTGGATAAACATTTTGATACCTCCATCTGGATAACAGGGCAACATCAACGTGGATTACTGACATCAGAGCTTGTTGTGGTGTTGAATGGCTGTATCCCCCCCCCAATTTCGTTTAACGAATAAATTAAAGGCAGAATAAATTCTGGAAATGCTTGCCGCCATTCCGTTCAGGATACTTTGTCTTACATCTGGTGTCTGGAAACGTAAAGAATAAAACACACAAAACTATAATTTGCCTTCTCGTTTTGTCCTGACGTGACACATGGTCTCTCATTTTAAAGTAAGAACATAGACAGAGGGTATATGAGAATAGGGTACTGAGTAAAATATTTTAATCTAAGAGGAACAACATTAGCGGAGGTTGAACAGAATTGCCTAATGAGGGGCTCATAATTTGTGTTTTTCACCATATATTATTTGAACAATGAGATTAAGGCGTATGAGAACACTGCAGTATGTAACACACTAGGAGGAGGTGGAAAATTAATAGTTTTTTTTTCGGAACGCTTGAAAGGTATCAGTTTGGAGATATAGGCATAGATGGGAGTAAAAGCTATCCCTGTAACAGGCCGTGGAGGCCCATAGGGTTGTGGGACGTCGAGGCTCCCATATTTTCTCTAGACCAGCCGTGCCAAACATGCGGCCCCCATAGCCACAAAGTGCGGCCCCTCAACGTTTAGAGTTAATTGATATTAAATTTTTAGTAGAAATATTTTTTGTAAAGACAATTTTCCAACAGACCAGAAGACAAGAAGTCTCACGCAGACATAAATTAGCAGGCTGCAGGAAATTCAATGTATTGCTATTTCTAACATAAGTTCTTCTGTAATTTCTCTTTTTACATATTGAAAAGTTGTTTGATACTTGTCAAAAATGGCATTCTCTTGCTTTTTAAAACTGTAAGATATGTGACTTATGTAATTATATTGAAATTATTCCTAAATAATAAATAGGATTAAATTTCCTTGTATCAAAATCTAATGTATATTTCTATTTTGAAATGCGGCCCTGGGCTATTATTTATAGGGCTGAGGTGGCCCTCTGTACAAGTTGAGTTTGACATGCCTGCTCTAGAGAATCGGCTCACAGATGGCGGTAAGTTTGTCAACCTTACGCGCCGGGCGCCCTTTACCCCCCCAGGAAGATTCCTGGTACTCATTTCTGTTAGAGGCTGAGTCGACCCGAGGACCATAGTGCGGCTGGAAGGATTAGGTAAATTGAAAAAATCCACCTCATCGGGACCTGAACCCGCAACCTTCCGGCTTGTAGCATGGCAGTATAATGTTTAAATTGGAAATATTTTTGAGATGTGTGAACATGGGTTCCTTTGTTCAGGATAGGGAGCAATGGCGGACTCTGGCGCGCAAGACAGTGAACCATCGCGTTCCGTAAACTTCTTGAATAGCTCAGTGAGAACATTAACTTCTGAGAGTGACTCTGGCTCATGCAGATGCTCAGAATTATTGGGTTTCGGACTTTGGTCATTGTCCGATATTCTGAAAATCAGATAACACAACGTTTCAGAAACTTGATCTCTTTATGTCCTTAGGTTAAAGAGTCGGTCGGTTAAATTGCTTCAGGTCTTCGCCAGCACACTCATTCCGTGTTTTACTCTCCTCGAGATCCATGACCAAGATTTTTATTCTCTCCTAGACACGTACGTGTTTCGAAATGTGACCTCTTCGACGAAGGAGGGGTCGGTCCTCCTATGTAGGCGCTATGTTTTCTGCACCGAAAGTCCAGCACTAGTATATCCGCGATGTCACGGCGTCCAGGTGACTTCGTACTCTGTGTGTCACTGCACTAGGCTAGCAAATATTTCGTATTTTCGGTCTAAAATCGTAGTTTCTCTAGTCGATAGCCTGTATGCGTGAGCTATAAGGACAACAAAGTCACGTGTTGCTTTGTCAGCTTCATTAGAAGAATGAATTTGGTTATCTGGAGATATGAATTGAGAGGCGAAGTTTTGAAACTGCTTCCAGTCTACCAGTTTCTCAACTGGACCTGAAGCTCTCCTGTTTGTATAGGATCCAGAATGTTGGTCATTATTGGTAGGTCCGAGATTTCGGTGACAGTGACCTCTGGCAGTCGGACGTTATGAAGTATCACAGTGTCGAGAACATCGCCTCTACCATCAGGTGTGTAATGTGAAGAGCATTCTGGAGCTGAGATTTCGAAGTTAGAACCAACAATTATTTATAAAGTCAAAGTTATTTTACGACTGGTAGTTTACCTCCAATCAGTTCGTCTTGGCGTCATGCACCTTGAGACCCAAGACAAGAGATTTTTTTTCAACTTAACTCTTGCTGTAATAAAACTTATTTAACATCATCTCTGACGAGAAGATGGGTTTGTCTCGTATGAATGAGCTTGGCCTTTCGCCAAGTGTACTTTTCGCACATATAGCGTGTTCTTGGAAATTCTTCCTTTTTGCTCTACATACAAGTCCGCTGCCAGTGCAGGTTTTACAGAGCAGATCATGTGTATCTTACGTATCTTATGCTACAACGGCAGCGTAGTCACTTGAACGGTCGTAAGCTTTGACCACCGCCAATTTTGAACCTCTTATATTCTCTATGTCTGGCTTCACCTTGTCCTGTACAACGAACATGTTCATTCTCATGATTTTGTATGACTTCTGCTTGTTGCCTGAACAATTTTGTTATATAATTTTATACATAGGGAAGATCTAAAGCAGTGTGCAAATTTGGGGCCGGTGTGCACCTTGGAAAATTTCCAGTGGTGCTCAGGATCTTATTTTACATGCGCGGTAAGTAAAAAAAAAAAAAAAGTAAAAGTAAAGCTATCCATGTAACGGGCTGTGAAGGCCCATAGGGTTGTGAGATGTTGAGGGTCTTACATTATCTAGACAATGAGCTCAAAGATGGCGGTAAGGTTGTCAGCCTTACGCGCCGGCCGCGCTTTACTCCCCAGGAAAATTATTTCATTATTTCCTGGTACACATTTCTGCCAGAGACTGAGTTGACTCCAGGGCCATAGTGCGACCGGAAGTATTATGTCAATTGAAAAAAATCCAATGACCTCATCGGGACTTGAACCCGGGACCTTCCGGTTTGTAGCAGTGGTACGCATACTAAATAATTCCAGCAGTACAACTACAGCCATATAAGTACCTGAAACCACACTTTGACGAAGGGAGGTAACAGAAAAATATGCACTGAAAATTGTGATAAAACATACACAGACCTGAAACTAAGGTAGAACTGGAGAAGAAAATCTTACGTAGCAAACCTAGCAAACAAACCAAGTCCATGAAAAACAATGCTCAGAATTAAACGGAGAATTTGTGAAACCATTTTTGCTTACTGCTAACGCCATCTGTAGAGCAAAAATTCAAGGTATGCCCATGCTTTAGCCCAATTTTTATTGCATATTTTCCTGTTATTTCGCTTCAACATAGATTTGCCTTTTATATTACTGTAGTTATACTGACATGGGTTGCCCAGTGATTGAAGTTAGCCCTTTCTAAGGGGCACAGCAGAGTAGGTGTCTCCTCCTCACCTGAGGACGGAAACAGATTCAGTTTCCGAAACGTTATGTTCTCTAGGTCTGACAATACCGGAGGATGGACAAAGTCCAGAAACTTAGTAAGTTTGAGTTTTATACACCATCGTCAGAACCCTTCAGAATCTGCTATTCATGCAGTTTGTTTGTCATGGTTGTGTCAGTAGATACAACAATTTCATGTGCTATCACACATTTGGTTTTGTGTTCATGTAAGATATCAGAAACTTATTGAAGTTGTCTGACGCGGAACATTCTCCCTGCAGCAACACTTTAGTACTTGTTATGGGACACCAGGATTCTGCGTGTTGTTAACTTGCAGAGTTTCTCGCAGTCTGTACACGCAGTTAATTGTCAGTGTTTATCAAACTTCTCCAAACTTTATGACAAACAATAAACAAAGAACAGAGATTTCTGAATTTAATTGCGCAGTTCTTTTGATGTGTACGAATTACTGCTGGAAATACCACGAGAATAAATGTCGACTTGTGTTTGTTAGCAGACGTCATATCCTTCTGCACATATAAACAAAAAGTTCTGAGAAGAACTAATGCCCTACTTTCATCCGATACGACACGGACTGCATAGGAAACGACGACTCCTTCGTTGCCGCAGGAATTTTGTTACCGAGTTATTACCTAGCAACGACGGGGGGATACACAGACACACAGACACACAGACTCTCCTTTGATAAGACACGGATCGCATAGAAAATGACGCGTCCAACAATTCTTCTATTGCTGCGTGTTTACTGAGCCGTTGCCTAGCAACGATAGGAAGGATACAGATGCAGACACAGACTGATAGCAGGGATTTATAAAGTACGCCTTTGAGATGTCCTATCCAGTGGATACCGGGGGCTCTTTCCCTGGGGGTAAAGCGGCAGGGGCTTGAAGCTGTCCACTCATCTTCATCTGGTGCCGAGTTTAAGAATGGTGGAGCTATACCTTCACTCCCCACATGTCTTCATGGCAGTGTACTGAACTAATTAAGCACAAGGACAACTTTACATTAACTTACACAGCTGAGATTGGCTCAGATGTCACGATATACATGCCAAGTTTCGTAAAGATTAGTCCGAGCATCCAAAAGTTAATAGAGGTGGGATTCACAGACACAGACAGCATGGAGATCGTATAAGCATACTTTATGAAAGTAGGCTAATATTCTGTGTGAGATTTTTGATCATCTTTACGAAATTTTAGGTTGCCATAGCAACGAATTATCAAGAGTTCATACGTTTCACGAACGTAAGTTATGTAGTTGGTCACGAAAGAGCGAGCTGCTTTGTCTCAGTGTATCGTGTTTATTTTGTGAGCTTTTATAATATTTTGTTTTGGGTATGTGAAGCGCAGTATACTGTACAAAAGAAATGGTTCACGGTTGAATATTTATGCGTGTTAATCGTGGTAGATATCATTAAACGTCAATCTCGACGTATTATTCGATAACATATAGGACTGGAAAGAAATACGAGAGAAATCAGAAGTTAATAATACGAAAGCTTATGTATGGAATTATGAGACTTCCCCTTGAGTTTTACAGTGGTCTTGTATAAGATTACTATATATGTCCATTTTAAATAAAGCTGACAAGAAAATAACTCAAAAAATTCTAGCAGAATACTGGAGAAAAACAGAACACTCCAGTTTATTAACACATCTCGAATTTAGATTACACTTCTCCTCCTCCTCCTCCTTCTCTCCTTCTTCTCCTCTCCTTCTCCTCCTCCTCTCCTTCTTCTCCTTCTCCCTCTCCTTCTCATTCTTCTTCACCTTACCTCTTGCTTTGCGTGTTTTTTTTGCAGTTTTTCTTTATGGCACCAGTACCGGTAGGATATAGAGACTGGTAGAAATCATAGAGGGAAGCACAGTGGACCAATACAGGTCTAAGTGCATGGGGAAACCCACCCTCTCCAATAACTAACTAACTAACACTGAAGAGCTGAAAGGTAAACTTACTAATGAATGACAAATTGGGGAGGATCTGTAACGAAGCGAACGTGGCTTAGTAGAGGAGTAAATGAGGAAAACCACGAAAGACGTTACTGAAGATAGCCCGTGTCCCGGCCGAGGTTCGAACCGATTACCTTCCGAATATGGATGCGGAACATTACCACTAGATCGGCCTGATCGGTTGAACAGCTGAAGTTATATGAGACTGTGTTCGATTCGCAGGGTAGAAAAATTATGATGTTTGTTTTATTGGGATTCGTGCTCGGATCTGGCAGCGACTGCAGGAGAATTCACGCAGTTTCCATTTGAAACAGATTCTCAGAAAACAAGAGAACTATGTTTTATTGGCTATCAGCGTAACAATTATAAAACAGTCTGCAAAGTTGCAGAGTACCCGGGCTCTGTTATCGAATTTCTACTCCAGCAGACAAACAAGTCAGCTATGTCGATAATTGCTACCTTAGAAGAAAGACGCCGCTTTTCTACATGCGCCTTTCTTTCATTATTACTTTGTCCTAAAACAGCTTTTTAATGATCATATCTTACGTCACATGAACGGAACTTGAAATACTTCTACATAATAGGTAAAAGCTCGTACCTCACAGGAAACATGAGCCACGCCTGAAGCCTAAATTTCAATATTTAACAATTCTGCTCATACCTCACAGAAAACACCGCGTTTCCATTACAGTTTATTGATTATGTTTGAGGGACATAAAGATTGTTTGTTGTGAGAACTACACTAAAACCATAAATACGCTGAAGCTAATTTCCCCGCTATGTAACCGGCCAAGCGCCGGTTTAGAAATGAAGCCAGAAATTTAAAGGTTGAGGTTGTGATAATGTGCTGCGTGGTCAGAGCAGAATAAACTTGAGAAAGAAGTCAACTCCATTATCACTTCGTCCACCATGAATCACACATGAAATCATCCGGTACTGAAGAAGGCAGAGTCTAACTGCTTTCTTTATAAAGTAAATTACGTATTAATTTAAACTATTGTTTATAATAAGCAACCGCCTCTGTGGTATAGTAGTCACAGTTCCTGGCTACAGATTCAGAGGTCTTGGGTTCGATTCCAGGCGCTACCAGATTTTCTGAGAAGTAGCGGGTCTGGAGCGGGGTCCACTCAGCCTCGTGAGGATAATGGAGGAGCTATTTCAAGGAAATAGCGGCTCCGGTCTAGAAAACCGAGCTTAACGGCCGTGGGGATCCGTTGCGCTGACCACGTGACACCCTTTATCCGCAAAAGTTGGCACTAACTTCGCCGACAAGCGGTGGTCGCTCGGTCGGTAAAGTTCTCTTGCGGACTGCAGGCCACGGAGTTTGTTTTGTTGTTTAATAATTCAACTACCGAACAGTTTGTCTCAAGCAATTAAGGTTATGACTTGAAGTTTGCGGAGGGGCTCTAATCTTAGACCTCAATGTCCCCCATTTTGATTCTCTCGGGGTTTTCCTCATTCCCTCCAAGGAAATTCCGGGATAATTCCTTTGAATAGGCCACAACATCTTCCTTTTCTGTCCTTCCCAATTTATCGTTCATTAACCATCCTTTAATTCAACGCTGTGTAGCACGAGATATTGAAAGCGTCATCATATAAAATCGTAAATAAATAAATAGTGTTGTTTCTTTCTTTTAAGAGCTGTTTAGATTTTAAACTCTCCTTTACCTTTGAATCTTGCAGCCCCCAGATTTTTTGTTTTAAAAATTATAAAGACGCAGCAAAAGAAATAAATTCTGTAACATTAATTTTCCTTTGTCTTTTGCAGAGCTGACATTCTACACCAGAACCCGCTGTATTTCCAGTGTTTAAAAAAAAACTTTTTCTGTTCCCTTTTACAGTCAGAACCAATTATCTCCTTAAAACTGTGGTTCTCAACCTCTTGATGCTTAGGCACGCTTGGTACATCCGGTTTTATCATACTTTCTTCATTTAGAAAAAATTAAAGTAGGCTTATGAGATCCCCATGCTGTCTGTGCATTCCCCCTCAAGCCATCAACTTTTGAATGCCCTAACCGATCTGTATGAGACTTGGTATGTATGTCATGACACCTGAGTCCATCTCAGATACTTACTTCATAAATCCCTCACATCAGTCTGTGTCTCTATGTGTATCCCTCCTTTCATTAATAGGCAACGACTCGGTAAACAAGTTCCTGCAGCAAAGAAAACACACAACAATAAAAGAATTGTTGGACACGTCGTTTTCTGCGTGGTCCGTGTCGTATCAAAGGAAGCTAGGCTATTATTTATTCACAGTTCTTTTTTGCTTAGCAAATAGAATTGAGAACTAAAATTCATAATAAAGGAACATATACTTTTAAATAATATTATTTATTATACTAAAATATAACATTAAACAGAAATATGAAATTTTGTACAATTATCATTTTAAATATTTATGCAAAGGCATCGCGACCCACGGATTGAGAACCACTTCCTTACAGTATTGATGGCTTTTTGTGTAAACATCTGAAGGTCTCACGGTCCATCTTGAAGTGTGGGACTTCGTCTCTGGTACGGCACTTGACTTGAAATTGTCAGAACTTCTGGAAATTTAACAGACAGCGAGATGATAGAGACTAGAGCGGCTAAGCTATTCGTTCAGTCTATTATTTACCCTTACAAAGTATAATTATTTCCTTTCTAATTAAATGCTGAGCAGTGCACGTATGGGGAGAGGGGGTATAGCTCCACACATTCTTAACCTCGGCACTAGATGGAAGTAAAGGAACGTGCAGTGGGCGGTGTGCGCAGATCTGGATACGACCGAGGCCCGGTGATCGTAGGTTGAAAAAAGGAATATCTTCCCTTGCCTGGAATCGAACCCCGATTATCTAGTGGGGATTATTATATGTAGTTTTTTCTTTAGTTTCTTGGGATGGGGTGAGACTTGTCCACTTGGTACGTCGGCCACTAATTGGTCTACTGTACCAGCGCCGGATGATAGAGGATGAGTTTGGAACAGGCGGTGGAATGAGAATTTGAAAAAAAGGGAAACCGAAGTACTCGGAGAAAACCTCCCCCAGTTCCATTTCGTCCACCACGAATCGCACATGACCTAACCTGAGCTCGAACCCGAGCCGCCGCGATGGGAAGCCGGTGACTGACCGCCTGAGTTATGGCGCGGCCTTTAATATATGTAACATTGTGTTGTTCGAGTGTTCTGGTTTATTGTAACTTGTGCGGCGGAAGATGGGTACAAATGTTCTGAAGAACTTCCTGCCTCTTCTCGTCAAGATGGCGAATGTTCACGGAAACGTTGCTACCTGCAAGTGTTCTCTCTGCGAACTGTCATTCTCAAGTGCTACATGTTATCTTGTCTCTCTCAGTGTGCGACAGGCCAGTACAACCGGCTTCACTGGTACTGCGGTTCAGACGGGTCACACACGGTCACATAGAGTAAGGGAACTTAATTTCAACAACTTAAGACGAGATTTAATAACGAATTAAATTGTTTAGTTTGTTAGATGTCTCTCAGAGACTTAGTTTCAAATGTTGTCACATTTCTGTACGCCGAAAAAGATAAGACCATCCGAACAAAAACTATAATGAAGTCAATTTTATTTCAGTAAATTTAGTAGTGATATGTTTCTGCCTTTGTTTATCCCTATCGACTGCTAGTTGTAAAGTAACTCTGCCTCTGACGGAGAACTTGTGAATTAACCGACTGACAGTCTGACCAAGGTCTTCTATATAGTGTAAAAGGAAGAATTTCTAGTAACGTGATATATGTGCCATGCGTACACTCGACAAAGGCCAAGCATATTCATTAGAGACAAACCCAGTCTCTCGTTAGAGAGGATGTTACATAAAGACTATGACCGCAAGAGTTCAGTTGCCAAAAAAAAGTCTCTGGTTGTGATCGTAAAGGTGTTTGACGCCAAGACGAATTGATTGGCGGTGCACCACCAGTCGTACAGTGACTCTGACTCTGACTCTTGACTCTGGTAAGAAGCCAAGGGGAGATATTCGTGTTGGACCCAGTATTGATGCCTCATGGCGGTTCTGCTGGCAATTACAGCTAGTCTGCAGAAAACTCCTGCTATCTCTCTTCAGGCTTCAAAGGGTTAAGAGCAACTGGAAAACAACCCCTTCCGTCTCATCACGGACGCCAGAGTGACTCTCATATTAATTCCCGTCGTGCCTCACCGCAAATAATGAGCTGTCTATGCTGAGTTAATTTGGCTCCACTTGCTGCGTGTGTGTGTGTGTGTGTGTGTGGCGGTTTTGCTACAGTTTTCATTTCAACGTCTGATGAGAACCAGGAATCTGCCTGGGAGTAAAGGGCGGCCGGCCGGCGAGTGAGGCTGACAACTTCATCGTAATCTGTGAACCAATTGTCTAGAAAAATCTGAGAGTCTCGACGTTTCACTACCCTATGGGCCTCCACGGTCCGTTACGGGGATAACTTTACTCTTTTTACCGGTAATATAGAGACCTAAAAAACTCCGTAGTTCTAGTCCTCAAGCGAATTATACCGACCAAGCGACTGCCGCTTGTCGGCGAAACTAGTGCCAACTTTAGCGGATAGAGGGTGTCGCGTGGTCAGAGCAACGAATCCCTACGACCGTTAATTTTGGTTTTCTAGACCGGAGCCGCTACTTTTCCGTTCAAGTAGCTCCTCAATTATTCTCACGAGGCTGCGTGAACCCCGTTCCAGACCCACTACTTCTCAGAAAATTTGGTAGCGCCGGGAATCGAACCTGGGACCTCTGGATCTGTAGCCAGGAATTCTGACCATTAGACCACAGAGGCGGTCTAATATAGAGATTTTCTGACAACAGTTAATTAGCATCAGTTTCGTAAACGCTGTTAAATTTTAACGACTGTTATCTTCTGTCATGAGACGCAGTGTAATGTGGAAGTTTCAAGACGTTTGGGGAGAACGTATTGCCTCTGTCTTCAGGACGGGAATTCAAGAGAAGTAAGCAATCAACAATCCTCTTCGCCTTCCGTGGATTTCGACGTTTACTTTTCTACCAGCCAGTCCATGTGCTCGTATTTCAGCCAGTTCCTTGCCCTGTACACTTCTGTTCTTAAGATGGAAGCAACATGTCCCTCTGGAACGTCGATATGCACCTACGAGACTGTACTGTGTCACAGTCCTGCAAACAACAACCTGTGATAATCGCAGAACGTAATACCCCAGTTGTATTCATTGCAAATCGCGTAATTATAGGCAAAATAACAAACAATTTTTGGTTATACGTCACGACATAATGTGGTGTAAACGTGTCCCGTTACCATAGTTACTAAAGCACATACGAAATTTACGTACTCATTGTCGTGACGATCTGCCTGTCTTCGTTACCATGGTTACTGTTAAACATAACAAGGTTACGTGCACATTGCCATCGGGATTGAGAACGGAGTCTGAATGTTCCTAGAGTTGCCAGACAGTAACACATGGTCACGAGAACAGTGGGACACGGATCCAAGAATCACCATGCTGGCGAGGGCCAGCAACAGTTTAGCAATCAGTCATAGAATAGTCAGGATCGCCATGTTTTTCTTACGATATATATGCAGATGACCTTGTGTTAATGACTAAGGAAGAAACTGTGCTACACGGCATGATTGATAGACTAATTGAAATTGGAAGGTGCTATGGCATGGAAATGAATGTGGAGAACACAAAAGTAATGAAAATTTCGAGACAACCAACCCCAGTCACAACAAAGATAGACCAAAAACAACTGGAGTATGTGAAACGTTTTAAATATTTGGGTAGCTTGTTAACAGATGATGGAAGGTGTACTTGTGAAATTAAATCTAGGATTGCCATGGCAAAAGCTGCATTTAGCAAGAAGAATCTTTTTACCAGCAAATTGAACTTAAATTTAAGAAAGAAACTAGTGAAATGCTACATTTGGAGCATGGCTTTGTATGGGGCTGGAACTTGGACACTTAGGGCAGTAGATCAGAAATACCTGGAAAGCTTCGAAATTTGGTGTTGGAGGAGGATGGAGAAGATCAGTTGGACCGATTATGTGAGAAATGAAGAAGTGTTATTTAGAGTCAGTGAACAGAGGAATATCCTATACGAAATAAGAAAACGGAAGGCTAATTGGATGGGTCATATCTTACGCAATAACTGCCTTCTAAAAGAAGCTATTGAAGGAAAGATAGAGCGGTGGATAGAAGTGACCAGAAGACGAGGAAGAAGATGTAAGAAGATGCTGGGTGTCCTTGGGGACAGAAGATGATATTTTCATTTGAAGGAGAAAGCTCTAGATCGCTTTAAGTGGAGGAACTGTTTTGGAAGAGACTGTGGACCTGTCGGCTGACAGATTACTGATGAATGAATATTAATGTGGACAGTAATTGACACAACGCAGATAACACCAACGGGCGTTACACCCAAGCGGGTGTTTTTGCGTTTTTTTTCGAAGACGCGTGGTTTAAGATTGCAGAGTAGGACAGACGGGCTTGGATGATTATATTGGCTACATAACTAACTTCATGGAGCTGAGCCGTGCCTGAGAATCAGCCAGTTGTGTAGCTACTCAAGAAGTTCCCAACTTTTTATGAAACCCGAAGGTTCAGTACCGTGTTCACAAGAGCCTTCCACTGGTCCGTATCCTGAGCCGCAATCCAGTCCATACCACCCCATCCTATCTCTCTAACATCCATTTTAATATTACCCACCCACCTACGTCTTGGTATAAGCAATAGTGTGGTGTATATATATATATAAAGCTTTCTTGTTCCTTGGCTCTGTGATCCTCTGTGAACCTTAGCCTTATTAAGGGATATGCATGTCGTTACACTGTTAGATTAGATGAGATTGTTAACCTCACGCTTAACCCACAACATTGAGGTCTAGGGACTTCCTTTCGTCTGGCCCGTACTCTTCGATATGTCTAACATTGGTGACTCTACCAGGAGCTGACGACCCTGCCAGCACAGATGATCAGGGCACGGAGACTTGACAACCATGGATCGCGGCAACAGCGTACTGTCTCTTGCCTGAGTATAATTTCTGTGATGTTTCTTTAAGCGTCTGTGTCCCTATTCGATTTAATCTCCAGCATAAGAACTTGGAGCCTCGTAATAATTAATACACCCGAAGCAAGTCATGCAAAGTTGCGTGCCAATTTGTAGTTGGCGAAACGTTTGCCTCTTTTGGGGTGTGCTATATAAACAGAACCGATATAATCTTTGCTGGAGAACGTTGGAATGCGAATGCGTTTGGTTTGTTGAGATGGCTTCCTGTTGAATTTTGCATGCCCTAAACTGGAAATATAAAGCCGCGCCATAGCTCAAGCGGTTAGTCGCTGGCTTCACACCGCGGCGGCCCGGGTTCGATCCCAGGTCTGGTCAAGTGGGATTTGTGGTGGACAAAGTAGCGCTGGGGCAGGTTTTCTCCGAGTACTTCGGTTTCCCCGGCCAATCTTCATTCCACCAATTGCTCCACAATCACCCTCACCTATCATCTGGGGCTGGTACAATAGGCTAGAAGTGGCCTCAGTACAAGGGACTTAGTCCCACCCCACTAGCAATAAAAAAATGCTGGAAATATATACGAATTAGGCCTTCTTTGAATATGCCGCTTTATAGTCTGCTAGCCTGATCTGGTAGCGGATTTTAGGATGAGGCTGAACTGCTTTCGGCATGTGATTAGAATAAATCAGACAAGGGTGGTTAAATACATTTTGAAACTAAGTCAGACTGAACAAATTGGTGTACCGGCATTTCCTTGGCTTCTATTTGAGAGGTGTTGTGTTCGAATCTCGGTTGAAACATGGGCTATCCTGAATACCCATAGGTTTCACGTAATTGGCCCTAGTCTTTCCAGTGAAATGTCTGGGTAGTACAGTAAATCCTCGCTAGTCCGGTTACAGTCAATTCGAATGTGGGATAATCCGGATCGAAACATGAAAAATGAACAGTTATCTTTGCAGTTCAGCACATACTTGAAAAGACACGTGACATTTAGGAGCAAGAGGACTGTCAGGCTGTGTTGAGGGGCAGCTGGAGAGAATGAAACCACGCAAGAAAATATCTAAGATTGGCTTCAGCTGGATGAAGGAGACCCTGGATTTCAGCTTCTGGCAGAGGAAGAAATTGCTGCAGTGATATTTTTTTATTTACTTTCATCATTTTCCATTTTCTTTTCTATTTTTTGTCCTTTAGGGTCATTATGCGCCTCATTAATACAGATGATCGCTTAATTCGGACGACTTATTCCCCCAGATTAATCCGGATTAGCGAGGGTTTATTGTATTTTAATTAAGCCACAACCGATTCTTTCCAGATCCTTTCAATTCAGCATTTCTTTCGTCCTACTTCTCGGTGATGTCTAATATATTTGCCGATAGCGGCGCGGTATGAACCGTAAATTAGACAAGTTTTAGCTGTTCATTATGATTTCCAGCAGAACTATTTGAACTGATTCTAAACGTAAACTTTTACGAACTGTTGGTGAATGAATCCCAGATTTTCCACTGCATTGAAGAGTTCATTCACTGTGTCAAATGCCTACGCTGAGTTCCACCCGTCTTCCTCTATACTCGAGTCTGCCAGATTTCTTTACTGACAAAATATATCCAGTCTCTTTCTCCACTGCCTTATCGAGCGGGGCTATTGTTACACATTAATTATGGTCAAATTCACTCTGAATGTTAAGCACCATTAAAGTTGTCAAATCGCATAACACGCAAGAGGAATCTTTACTCTGAATTGTAACCGACCGTGCTTGACAAAACTGAATGCGTGATTAACAAAACCTTTAAACTTCTCACACTGAGATGGCTGGAAGATGCAGAGAATGATTTACGAGAGTTATGTTAAAGAAAGTTAGGGAAATGGTGAACTACAAAAGGATGCTGGCGTTATGGACCACACAGGTTTGTCTTGGCGAGGTGTGAAGCTAAAAAGTAAAATCGATTTGAATCGTGAGGGATATGCCTTTGCTTCGGACAGAAGGACTGGCACCTGAGCACATTTCCTGCTCCCCATGTGTCCTGCCGCTTCCGGTGAAGCCTGTCGGCTTTCTGGCTCGCATTGCGTCCCCCCTTACAGGTTGGTGACGCTCAAAACTGAAATATGATTGGATCACAGCTTAGTCACAACTTACAATACGACACTACGCGCCAAATTAAAAATAGGTAGATGTGAAATTATCAACGGTACGTATTGTTCAGCTTGTGGGTTTTTAGGATTTGATTCCGTGTAGTCTTGTAGGGAAGAGGGACGAAGTAACAGGCTAGGGAAAACTGCTTCATAACTTGTACTCTTCGCCACGTATGATTAGAATGATTAAGTCAAGGAGGATGAGATGGGCAGAGCAGGTAGTATGCATAGGGAGACGAATAATGCATATATGATTTTGGTTTTAAAGGAAAAAGGAAAGAGACCATTAGGAAGAGCTAGACGTCTGTGGAAGGATAATATTGTAGCGTGTAGAGCCATTGATAGGCAATGACCGCGAGATGGGCGGATATATCAGGGCCGTTCCTGGGCAACGGCTCGGTAAACACGTTCCCGCAGCAACGAATCGAGGCACAACAATGGAGGTACTGTTGGAAACGAATGTTCCTGCGTGGTCCGTGCCGAGAAGTTATAAGGACAATTGGGGCGACCAATACAGTTCTGTACGGGAATCTGTGAGGAGAGGACTTGAGCCCGGAGGCAGAGGAACAGCCATTGTTGGAAGGAGCCTTTACCAAGAAACGCCTAGTGACAGACTGAGAACACTAGACTTTTTGCCCTAGTGAACTGTAGTGTGGAAAAAGCGACAGTGTTGTAGTTATTTGTAGTTACGCCCTGTAGGTGGTCAATAAATCCATTCACCAATCCAAACCCTGTCTATAATCACACTTCTACACGTGACAATATTAAGATGGATCTTAGACAGATATGATGCTGCGGTATGGGTTGGAATGATCTGGCTGAGAATAGGGAACGGTGGAGGGCTGTTGGGAACACGGTGAGCAAGCTTCGGGTACAACAGAACTTCTTGAGTGGCTGCCCAACTGGCGACTTCTCATGAAGGTCTCAGCTCCATGGAGTTAGCTAGTTTAATTGGCAGTCTTGCAGGCCAATTCTCGGGATAATTTTCCCTCCTGTGAGGAAAAGACTCTCAAAACTTTATTCACAATTACAGTTTTACTCATGGCAAAAAATACTGGACACATTCGTATTAAAGACTGGTCCAAGAATATTTAAAAATTACCGCCATGTTGTCTGCCATTTTAGTGCTGCAAACCTTAGAAGTTTATCGGTAAAAAGAGGATCCAAAGCCTAGTCTTAGAATTTGCCTCCACTAAGTGCACAAGTTCAGGATTTCGTTCGTAAAAAGAAATATTAAGGTTTGGTATTTGTGTTTTTTTACGAATAAACTTTTACCGTTAGCAGCGCTAAGGTGTTGAAAAGTGTGGCAGAAAAGTTTTAAATTTACTTGGGCCACTAGTTAATGTATAAATACCCATTATAGTGTCCCTGGGAAAGGTCGTCCTTTCTGAATGTTCCATTTTAGACCCTTGACGAGAAACTTTGTGTGGCTCTTAACAGGAATTTTCCTACCTCAGTTATCCCTTTGGTCTGGATCTGCCCTTTCCCCATCACTTGGATCCAAGTTACCACATGTCCTCGAGCCTTCCTACATATACGAGATAATTTCTGGACCGACACACTTCAGTCCTGAAGACAGAAGCAGCATGTGTCTGCATCCGCATATAAGAGAGAACGGTGTCATAATTCAGAAGTTCACAGTAAAAAAGTAAATTAAAGGTATCCCTGTAACAGGCCGTGGAGGCCCATAGGGTTGTGAGATGTTGAGGTTACCACATTTTCTAGACAATCGGCTCATAGATGGCGGCAAGGTTGTCAGCCCTACTCGCCGGCCGCCCTTTACCCCCAAGAATATTCCAAGAATATTTCCTGGTACCCATTTCTGTTAGAGGCTGAGTCGACCCCAGGGCCATAGTGCGGCTGGAAGCATTAGGTCAATTGAAAAAATCCAATAACCTTATCGGGACTTAATCCCGCGACCTTCCGGCTTGTAGCATAGTGCCTCAACCGACTACGCTATCGCGTGCCCCCTCAGAAGTTCGCAGTTTGAACTATGAGCTCAGTGACTTTTCAGGCTAGCACACAAAACACTGTAATCCAACTTAACGCGTAGAGATTGAAAACATCTTGTAGCAGATGACCTTCGGTTGAAGCTTGACATAAGGTGTTCTGCTTGTCAAAAAAGGGAATGACCATTTTTATAAAACAACAAAATAAAACGTTACCGCTTTAACTTCTTAAGGACTATCAGAGCAAGTGTAATGCTCTAGTCGAATAAGTGTAATCGTTTCTGTGAACCATTAGTAGCTACATACGATTTTCATCCTTATTGTCAAACTGCATTCGTCATTTCCGAAGTTCCCCGAAGAGGTTCGGAAGGTGTGACGTTATGTGACGTCACCAGTTTGAACTTCGAGAGAGCAACTCTGTTTCTCGTCGGTCTCGGCGCTCGCAGTTAGACGGTGTACGGGCCGGTGGAGGTTTGTTAAGTAGACGTGGCAGTTAGTTGGCGGGCATTGGCTACGTTCGAGCGCAGTTATGAAGTGTATAATAGCCAGTACACCGTGTGCTTTGAGCAGTAACCAATTTATTTAATATATCAGTAGACCGTCTTTCCGAAGCATGCCTACAGAAACACGTAGGTTATTTCACGACCGCGCCTTGCGATTACCAGTTTAACCTTGGCAAGATTGTTTGCTTGTATACAGGTTGCCAGTACTTTACCTAAACGATGAAATAATTACAGACACCGTACGTGAAGTACTGAAGTAACTTATTTACAACAGCTTTCTTTATGAATGTGTAGTGGTGTGTGTTGTGTAAGAAAATTTGTGAACAGTGTGTAAGAAAATGGTGATTATTATGAAAGGTTTCTGTCGTGGACATACTTGGAGACATATTTTGTGGACAACAGCACTCTTCATGTTTTTGCTGGCGAAGGCGGATGACGTTCTACAGCAAGGTATGCTCTTGAAAATAATATTTGTTCTGCGAGTTGTTGCCCCATTTGATGTTAAGCGAAGACCCTTTAAACTACGTTTTAGCGGCATGTTCGTTCGGTGATAATTGTTCCGTGGTAAGAGCTGACGTTCTCCACGCCGGTGAATGTTGAGATCACGGTCTTATGAGACCGCTTAACTCTGTTGATACCGACGTTTCGGAGGAGCCTGCTGTCTCCATCTTCAGGGTACAAGGTGGAGGCTATAAGTTCTTGCGAAACGTTTTGGAGGTAATTGCTATCTCCATCTTCAGGGTAGTAGACAAGAATAGCGTGTTACTTTCTTAAGGGTTATGTAAGACGTCCGTTTGTAGATTATGTAGCATCGAATGGTGATTGATAAATTGGAAAAGTAAAAATGAAGTACGGTTTCCCCTGTGCGTATTGAAAGACCACGCCATAAAGATGTGTGGGTTATTTAAGGTGTAGCTCCACGTATTCTTAATGGTTACTATACACTTGCACGCATCGGCAGCTTCTGGCGAAAGAGACCCCATTAGACATCGGATAGGCGGTTGTCTGACCTCCAGAACTGGTTACGCTGCTGTGGCGAAAGATTTCTAGCCCCTTTCGGACACCGAATCATGCCTTTTGGTCTACTCACTGTGCTCGGCTATGCCTGAACTGGTTCTGTTACAAAGTTTAAAGGCAGTTTTCCATGAAATGTCTCTCTTCAAGAAAAGCATTTGCTAATGAATGCGCGTAAAGATTTTTTACCGACAGAAAACGTGGTCAACAGTAGTTGCGGTAAATCTAAAAGGGACAGTTTGAGGTTCTCGCATGTGCCGCCATGTAATCTGATACAAGTTTACCGACGTTTCAGAGGAACGTCTCTATCTCTAGCTTCGAAAAATCAAGCGAACAACCCAACACGAAGCACTTATACTCTGCGATCATAACGAAATGTCGGTAAAATTCTAACAAACTATACCGGGCTTGGCATATTTCATTTAGGTTGTTTTCATAACTTACCAGCCCACTATATGGAGACAGTATTTTCGCCCGAAACGTCGGTGAGCTTGCCAGACTGACCGCCGGTTACATAAATTCTTGCTGGATGCTTCTTTGGAATAGGTTCCATCGAAACGTTTGCCAGTTGCATACTTGGCTAAGTCATAGACCATGAATATGGAGGCAGTACAGCCTTCCGAAATGGTAAACTTCTTCCGAGCAACACGGCATCACGTCTTGAAAGGTAGTTCGCTTAAAGGAGGAGATAAAGATTTTCCTACGCATTTAGCAGGTAATTCTTGCAATGAACAGTAAGAACAAGTAGAGAGAGACCTGTATAGAGGAATAAACGACTTTAAGAGGTGTTACCAGCCTAGCAGTAACTTAGTGAAGGATGAGAATGGTGATCTGTTTGCAGATTCCCACAACATTTTGAATAGGTGGAGGAACTACTACTCTCAGTTATTGAATGTACATAGGGTCAGTGATATTAGGCAGGCAGAAATCCATACAGCCGAGCCGTTAGTACCTGATCGTAGCCCCTTTGAGGTTGAAAGTGCTATTGCAAAACTGAAACGGTATAAATCGCCAGGTAGTGATCAAATTCCGGCAGAACTTATTCAAGCAGGAAGCGAATTATTACGTTCTAAGATCCACAATCTAATTACTTATATTTGGAATAAGAAAAAATTGCCTGATGAGTGGACGGAGTCTATTACTGTACCAGTTCACAAGAAATGTGATAAAACTGATTGTAACACGAATGGGGGAGACGAGGAATGCGTATAGGATATTGGCGGGAAAACCAGAAGGAAAGAGACCACTGGGAAGACCAAGGCGTAGGTGGGTGGACAATATTAACATGGATCTTAGAGAGATAGGATGGGATGGATTGGATTGATATGAGGATAGGGACTAGCGGAGGGCTCTTGTGAACACGGCAATGAACCTTCGGGTTCCATAAAATGCCGAGAAATTCTTGAGTAGCTGCAGAATTGGCGGCTCCTCCAGAAGGGTTCAGCTCCATGAGTGAGTAAGTAAGTCTGGCAGATAATTTAAGACCAGTGGTGGAAGTGGGTTATATCAAATACAGAAGCTAATTTTGATACCGCGTTGCAGACGTGTAACATTGCAGTTAGTGGCAGTGAGAGCATTCATCTGTTTATACAGGCGGAGCCGTGCCGCCCAGATGTTCAGGTTTTGTACTCTGCCTCGAATCCGTGACTGAGCGTTTGACGAAAGTTCGGCCGGTCCACCCAAGCGAAACCTTTTCATACTGCATTAAACCGCGGAACATTGATGCCCAATTTAACAGTAGAGGTTCAAGTCACGAACTGCCCCCAGATCACGACACTTGTTTCGAAAATAGTAATTTGCCTTAGAATTTCAGCGTATAATTATTTGAACGAATGTTTTAATTGTCTGTTACTAATGGTGTTTGGAGGGGCACGCGGTAGCGTAGTTGATTGAGGCATGCCACAAGGTCGCAGGTTCGATTCCCGGTGAGCTTACTGGATTTTTCAATTGACCTAATCCATCCAGCCGCACTATGGCCGTGGGGTTGACTCAGCCTCTAACAGAAACAGGTGCGTAAGGCTGACAACCTCACCGCCATCTGTGAGCTGATTGTCTAGAAAATGTGGGAGCGTCAACGTCTCTCAACCCTATGTGCCTCCACGGCCTAATTATTTGTTACTAATGGTGTCTCGGACGATTTGATATTCTTAATTTCGCATTGTTTTGTATAACTCGAGGTACTGGAGCTGTGGGCACAACGACGACGTCAATTAAACTGTAATAATATCGATTAAAATCGATATAAAACATTGATGGTCTAATCAGATTTATATATCATTCAACCGGTGCATGTTTCGCTCGCATGAACCGTAATCAAGTGGTTTAAATAAATAAATAAAATATACATTATTATTGATTTGCTATCCGTGTAACAGGCCTTGGAGGCCCATTGTGTTGTGAGACGTTGAGGTTCCCACAGTTTTGTAGACAATCGGCTCACAGATGGCGATGAGGTCAGTCTTAACGCGCTGGTCGCCCTTTACTCCAGGAGGATTCCTGGTACTCATTTATGTTAATGGATGAGCCGACCCCAGGGCCATAGTGCAGCTGTAAGGATTAGGTCAATTGAAAAATCCATTGACTATATCGGGAATCGACCTGCGACCTTCCGACTTGCAGCATAATGCCTCAACCAACTACGCGTGCCCCAATTCGTATTGTAAGATTGTGAAACTTAGTGTCTCACGTAGAAAGTAAAGGTAAAATGTTACCCCAGCGGTTTTAATTAATTAAGCAACACGCCATGAAGACGTATGGGGCGGTGGAAGTATAGCTCCTCCGTTGTTAGCGTCGGTAGTAGATGGTGAGTGGTCAGCTTCACGACTCGGCCAGTTTACCCCCGGGGGAATGAACCCAGTACCTGTTGGGTTAATCCTCAGAGACAGTCTGTACGCTATGGAGAGAAGAGTCTTATCACTCTTCCAAAAATCAATCCCAGATCCCTTGGTCATTTACCCAGTAGTCAAGTCACTACACAGACCTCTGCGCAGTAGACCCGCGAAGCGTGCACAATTGCCAAGAACGCTTTTGCTTAATTAAGCACTGCAGAAGCTAAAGTGATTGACGATACGTTGCAGCATAGAGCTAATACCGAGAGACGGGCAGCGTTTTCAAATCATTCTGATTGATGGGCGTGGCTTCAGTATCTGAAAGCCGCTGAAGTTTCGAGCAATCATGCGAGCGAGCTAGGCGCTTCCTATCAACGCTGAATGTCAAATAACTTTGTAATCAGCCGTTTCTCTATACAGACCGTATTTTTGGCCTGGCTTCTGAGTCGCGCAAGAGGATAATACTGCAAGAAATAGCTAGGTAGTGGTTGCGTATACATTGTGGAAAAGAGGGAAGATGGCCCACTAAGGCGTCTTTTAACCCATAAAAAGGTAAGGCTATCCCCGTAACGGGTATGAGATGTCGAAGCTCCCACATCTTGTAGACGTTCGGGTCACAGATGGGGGTAAGGCTGTCAGCCCTAACGCCCTGGCCGCACTTTACCCCCGGGAAGATTCCTGGTACTCATTTCTGTTAGAGGCTAAGTCGAACCCAGGGCCATAGTGCGGCTGGAAGGTGTAGGGCAGTTGAAAATCACCTGGAATCGAACCCGCGACCTCAACCAACTACGCTACCGCGTGCCCTCTTTGTAACCCATGCATCCCCCCTGAATCCTCACCTCACTTAGTGGATTCCACGCCAGATTACGGCCAGGTAAAAAATGGCCGATAATAACAAGCCCCTGTGGGGGAGGATAGACACAGAATTCATCCCCTGTCACTTTATGGGGATGGCGTACAGACCACACCATTCTGTGCCTCAGAAATTCTCACCTATCTGTTCTTCGCAAGTATTTGGCCCCTATTCTACGGGTATTAGGGGCCCACCGCCTGCCAGTGGCCTTCCGTGGTTCCTTTCGCTGTAGTTGTATCTTTGGATCTAAGAAACCGTTTGCCCGTCCACCCCCGAAGTTGATAGCTGCA
Organism: Cryptotermes secundus; assembly: GCF_002891405.2. Lineage (NCBI taxonomy): Eukaryota > Metazoa > Arthropoda > Insecta > Blattodea > Kalotermitidae > Cryptotermes > Cryptotermes secundus. Next base: position 1,453,582 of record NW_019731262.1, on the reverse strand, counting down.
GGTTCATCCGAAACGTCTGTAAATAGGAACCAGACTTCGTATCCAATCGAACAGGTTCGTGTAGAGGTAAAAATTAATTACATTTGTATTTGGGATGTATTGAGCTCGATTCCTGTTTGGTACATCGGCTGTCATGAGATTTTTTTTTCGTGGTAATCCCCAGTTTTTCGGGCCATGACCGCTTCCTGCCAAATTCCATCCATTTCTCTATTTAATCCTATCTTCCGACGCTGTATAGTCCGCGTACTGACAGGGTTGTAAAATACTCGTAAACTACGGAATAAATACAGGTCCCCGGGTATTCATGTTGATAATATTGTGTTAGAAAGTTAGATAAGTTAACTTAATGAAAGGCATATATTGTAATAGAAATTATACCAGCGAGAGAGTATATAATGGATACATTACGTTATGTATGCTGCATACATAGCACAGTACAGATGGATTAAAGGATAACACAGAATGTGAGAGAGGCAATGTATTAAACCAGGGATGCCCAACTCGCGGTATGTGGGTCAAATGGGGTCCGAGAGAACATTCGTCGAGCCCACAAAATGTGTTTCTTCATATCATCTCATCCATAGAAAATACGGTACGTGAAATTGTCGAAGAAAGAAATCTTTACGAACAGTTGGATAGGAAGTGCTCACGGTGGTATCAGATTTCTTGCTCGAGTTACTCTTTTAACACCTAACGATCTAGGTGATGTGTTCCGAAACGTCGGATTATCTCCGAACTACACGGCGTTGCAGTCCGGAAGGCCCGTAGTCTGTACGAAAGGTGTTTACTGACTATTGCGTACAATTTTTCGACCTGTTTTATCCGACGCTTATTAAGAAACTAACCGGCTCTGTGGTCTACTGGTCAGATCTCCTGAGTACAAATACTGAGGTCCCGGGTTCGATTCCCCGGCGCTGCCAGATTTTCTGAGAAGTAGTGGGTCTGGAACGGTGTCCTCTCAGCCTCGTGAGGATAATTGAGCTGTGTCAAGGAAATAGCGGCTCCGGCTTAGAAAACCGAGGTAAACGGCCGTGGGGATTCGTTGCGCTGACCACGCGACACCATCTATGCGCCAAAGTTGGCACTAACTTCGTCGACAAGCGGCGGTAGCTCGGTCGGTATAGTTCACTTGCGGACTACTGGCTACCGAATTTGTTTTTTGTTTGTAGTAACTTCGGAAAGTATGGAACTACAACGAATCTGATCGTATGCGATATTAATGTAAGTCTCGTGACTCCGTGGCGACTGATATTTGGCCTCCATTGTCACTCGGTTTGTATTTTTGTAGGTTCGGTCAGATTTATTCGGTGTTTTCAGTGCTCCGGTGAACAGCTTCATTGACTGTGTACCCTTCCCCAAGTACGTTATCGGCCGTCATGCATGCCGATTCATCGGCAAAATTCTTATGCGCCTAGCAGCCGGCGGTGCACCGGTCGCCGTGAAGCGCAGAGCCGTGGACCCGGTCAACAAAGTAAAAAATCCTCCCCGTACAATTCGAATTTTTGAGCTACTGGCGGCTTCACAAGAAGGACCCAGCTCTCTGAAATTAGTTCCACTGCTTCGACCTTCAGTTTTGCTACTGCCTGCTACTGGTTTATTGCCTGCCGTGTTCTTCGAGACCTCTAATATGGATACGATATGTTCCTCCGAAACGTCGGGATTTCTTGGAACTACACAGCGTTACAGCCCGGAACACAGTACTCATGGCAGTAAAGTTAAAATTTATTGGAGTCGTACGTAAATATGTGTTTTTGAACTTGGTGGGATCCATTTCATATTTGTGTGTTCATAGCGGGACAGATCAGTAATGCCGTATTAGCAAAACACCATTTCATGTTACAACGCAACCCGTGGGTATATGCTTGAGGCGCACGCCGAATTGGCGTGTAGTAAACTAAAAACACTGTCGAACAGTGAACAGTTGAAAATTGCCCTTAGAATATACAGAGCACGAAATATTTGCTCATTAAATACTCGTATTGCTGCGTGACTCTGTTTTGAAAGTTTGTAACCGAAACTTGTACGTTGATGGATGACACAGATGGACAGAATGTCAAGATTTACGGTCTTCGATGACGCCTCCGTCACTCTGTGTATTCTGATAGAAGTTTAAGGATGTTTCGGGGGAACGTAGAGCTTCCATCTTCATGACCGAATAGTAAAACAAGCAACTAGCTGCTGAAGAAAGCAGTCTTCTGGGATTTGGCACCGTCAAATCTGCTTGACCGTGTCTCACGGTGTTGTCGCTTGCAGATTTACTTATACTTCTTCAACCCTGAAGATGGGGGCGATACGTTCCTCCGAAACGTCGGTTAACACCACATATACACGGTGCCAAATCCCAGAAGACTGCTTTCTTCATAGTCACCGCCGTGAAAGCCTCAAATCTTACAACTAGCTGCTGCTTTATTCTTGGTTGCTTTTACATGTCGACACTGAAGATGGAGGCAGTATTTTACTTCTGAGTGTGAATAAAATTCTACCAGTCTACATGGTGTCACGTCTCTGAACAGGTACTGTTCTGCCGTTGAAGAATCGACAGGAACGCGATAGCTTAGCGCTTAGCGTTCTCTGCAAGTCGAGTACAGACACGAGCAAAGCAAAAGGAAACAAAGCAGACTGCAAATAACAAACTTCAGTTTGATGCACTTTCTATGAAACAGAACATCATCCCCTCGGGGTTCTTTTTATTATTTTACATGACGTATGCAGCAGTTTGAAACAGTTTTTTCCTTTCCACTTCGCAGTAGAAAGTAGAATTCTGTAGCGGTCACGATGTAATTGTAATGGTAAGGGTATCACCGCCGCCATCAGCAGCCTTCTCGAGAAGCCGCCAGTTGTGCAGCTATTCAAGAACCTTCCAACATTTTTCGGAACCCGAAGGTTCATTACCATGCTCACAAGAGCCCTCCACTGGCCCCTATCCTGAGCCAGATCACTCCAATCTATACCACCCTACCCTATCTAAGATTCACTTTGATATTGTAACGTGAATAGCTAGGCAACGGCGGGATAAACATCTCGCGTAAGCGCAGTCAACAATAGGACGAATGTTCATAGCTCGTTGTTAGGCAACAGTCAGCGCGCCAGTGGGCTGGCGAGTAGCTTTCACATGACTGGCTTTCTATGGTGTCTGTGCCGCGACCGTTGCTATGCATCGACGAGATAAACACGCGTCTACAGCAGTAGAAACTATGTTTTCTGCGTGGTCGGTGCGGAGGCTATATAACGACAGTTACAAATGCAACAGGTTCCAGTTTTTAAGTTTTTTTATTGCTAGTTGGGTGGGACTGAGTCCCTTGTACTGCGGCCACTTCTGGCTTATTGTACCAGGCCCAGATGATAGGTGAGGGTGATTCTGGAGCAGTTGGTGGATTGAAGATTTTCAGGGGAAACCGAAGTACTCGGAGAAAACCCGCCCCAGCGCCACTTTGTCCACCACAAATCCCACTTGACCAGACCCGGGATCGAACCGCGGTGGGAAGCCAACGACTAACCGCTTGAGCTATGGCGGGACCTCAGTTTTTAAGTTACTCACAGCGCTGTTAAATAAATCACAAATCTTGACTTCTTATACAAATCGTATCCCAGAGGAAGCAGCTTATCTGGTTCAGTTAGCTTAGTCGTACTGTGTGGGGGTAACAGGGCGACGCGGATCGTTTTGTCGCCCGTACGAAATTTGCCAGTAACAGGTATCGCGGTAGGAAGTGGCCCTCATGTGAATTGAACGTATTGTGGGCTTTTCAGACCCAGTTGCACATTATTTTGGCGTTTCATATTTTAAAGAGTTCGTTTGTATATTATTTATTGTTAATTTATCATTGGAGTTCTGTGTGTATTTTAGCTTTTATTTATTTAGCGAATTAATTATGAAAATTGAATGTTTTGTGGTTTTTGTCAGTGATATGTTTTATTCAAAATGTTTCCATCAGCGATGTATTTACTTTGTAACAAAATAATATAAAACTTCAAACTCGTTGCGGGGCTAATTTTAGTTTGTAAATTTGGAAACATTCGTGATCCAGTCTGTATAACGACTAGGCTACTGGCTGGGCGGTCTAGGCATGCGAGTTCGATTCCCGGCACGGGTAGGAGCTTGTCCCCTTCCTCACAGCGTCCACACTAGCTTTATAACCCACCCAGTCTCGTTCCCATTCAGTATCAGGGGTAATTTCAACGGGAATAAGAGCGGCTGGGACGTGAAGCTGACCATGCGCATCCATTGCCGACGTTAAAAATTCATGGAGCTATATCTCCATTTCCCCAAACGTCTTCATGCCATGGTGCTTAATGATTGAGCACAGAGATAAGTTTACCTTCTAGTCTTGAATGATAAAGTAGACAGTAAGTTAATGAGTTACTTGACCTATTTTTTTCTGTAATTGAGTCGTGTTTAACCAAATTCTACAGGGTGATTCACTCGGACACGGCCACAGATCGAGCACATACTTCGGAAGATGTGGAGATAATTAGGTGAAAGAAAATGTTGAAGTTGGTTTCTGTCCGCCTGGAGATGCGGCTTCACTCTACGCTCTATCGCCGGGCGATGGGGGGGGGGGGGGGAATCACAGACTGACGGAAATGGCACGAACTAGGCAGGCACGCACAGGGTCAGTGTTAGGAAGTTTAATTTTCATTCGTAAATGATTGCGTTATTTTTAATTATAACGGTAATACGGCGGCGTCTCCTCCTAGTGAATCACCCTGTATTTCTACTTTTGAGCATATCGGAGATTTGCCGAAGCTTGAACAAAGCTTATAACTGGCTAGCCAGCTGTTACGTAGTAGATAGACTCTTCAAAAGATTACGCCACTTAATACCATAGTCCGTCATTAAACATAGTCTTGAGCCGGTTCCACCATCTCACACACATGAACCGTAACGCGCTCAAAGCCAGCACGTACAGGCGACACAGACGAACGTCTTCGTTTTGTTGCCTCTTTCTTTACCATCATCTGTGACATCTTTCTGCCTCCTCTTTCTTTTGTTTCCGCTTCTGAATTTTCTTCTCTTTCTGTTACTGCTTCTCCCTTTTATCATTTTCAGATTTCCTTAACTTTCACCCATCTTTGACTAGCTTCTTCACTTGTGTTTATTCTCGTTTTCCACCAGCTTCCTTTTTCTTCCTTCGTCGTCTTCCCCTCCTTTCCACATTATCACGATGTCCGTCTTCAATTCCTGATCACAATTTTTCGTTCAGGCCTGAAATGTTAACCGTTTAAAATATGAGCACTGTGTATACAGCCTGTTTTAGCATTAGAACGCCCTCCATTATGTACAAGTTTGACGTTCTCACAGCGATCATTATGAAGAGTGTCATCCTCTGAGACCTAACGCCGTGTAGTCCCTCGAAAGTCAACCAGTGTTTCGGAAGAACATACCGCTTCCATTTGTAGAGTGAAAGAATAAGCCTGCTTTGACGCTGGTGTTTTGCTCGGCTTATTCGACCGCTTTACCCCCAGGGAAATGTCCCCGGTACCCATTTAATAGGAGCGTAGGTGGGCCCCAGACCCTGTCTGGACGCTGTGGAGAAGATAAAAATTATTGCACATGCCGGGAATCGATCCCGGCGACCATCTACCCCATATCCTGTCACTGTACCGACTGAGCTATCACGGCTTGCCCAAATCTTCAGGGTGCAAGTGGAAGTTCGGGCTGTCTGTTTCGATTGTGATGTGTAAGCTAGCGAGTGGGGTAGCAACGTGTCCAGCGAAAATCGTATTGATGAGCCGAAAAGATGCCTCTGTTAGGTGGGCGTTCATTTAGAATGCAGCAGAACTGTCTTTATCGGTTGGCGAGCGGATGTTGCAGCCGCAGGTAAGATGGCAGGTGGTTGGCTGAAACCGCTCCAGAACCACGGCCTTCCGGTTTATATGGAATTTAATGCAGACGGTTTCCGGACGGGAAACGACGCGTAACGTCCGTGGGAATGAAGGACTTCATGACCACCGGTGTGAGAACCTCAAATCCTAGAAAGGTGGAAGGGTTTGAAAGATTTTTTTGTGGTGGGGGGTGCTTTCAGTAAGAATTTGTTTCTTAGTAGCGCCTCTCCAAGGAGGTACTCTTACGAACATGCCAAATTTGGTTCGAAATGGATGCAACGGTCTGGAAATACGTAGAGAACAAAGAAAACAGACGCTGCACTCCTCTTTTCTGTACATAGACGCGTAGTGTTTTCAGGATCTTTACTAGGGACTTGTATCTGGAATTATAAGATCACATTCTTCCGAGACGTGACACCGTATTGTTTTGTAGGTAGATACGAAATTGTCGAAGGCACCTGCTGTTTCCATCTCTAGCGAACTAATTAAGCACTACGCCACGAAGACGTATGGGGGAATGGATGTATAAGATCCATATTTTCGTGACCTCGGCACTAGTTGAGGTGAGTTGTCAGCTTCACGCCTCTGCAGCTTTACCCCCGGGGAACGGGCCCCGGTATCCATTGGATAGGAGGCTGGGTGGGCACCAGAGCCGGTCTAGACGCTTCGAAGAAGAGAAAATTCTTGACCATACCGGGACTCGAACTCCGACCCCTTGGCACTCCAGTCCGTAGCCAGCCGCTATACCGACTGCGCTATCCCCGCTCTCGCTGTTTACATCTTCAGGGTAGAAAATGGAGTCAGCAGGTTACTCCGGCAGAGCCAGCTTCTGTAGCCGTAAGACTAGCTATTTACATGTAATCTGTGTTGTTGAAGCGCTTCTGAATCTGCTACTGGTGCTACTGCTCTTAATAGTTCCGCCGACGTTACCACTAACCTGTGTGCGGGAGGCGACGAGTTCAGATATCTGCCAAGACACAGACTTTTCGTGGTCTTCCTCAGTCCCTCTAGGCGGATGCCAGGATAGTGTCTCGGTTAGATTACGCATTCGACATCATATTGTCCAGCTGCTGACAACCGCGTGATATAACCCATAAGACATGAGAATTTCATAATGAGGTCCTTTTAATTTGTTTATTTTAATTCGTTATTTCATCCAGTTACGTGTCATCCGTTTCTTGCTGTAAGGATGCCGTTACATTTTCTGGAACTCGACTAACATATTTTTATCGTTTCCTTTCCTGTCACTGACCCATTTATTTCTTTATGGGCTCCAGTTATATTCGAACTTTATTCAGCTGTACACGTTTGAGGTTAATGTCTGATTAGATATGAAGCTGTTTATTCAAGAAATATGACATGATTCACAGTCCAACATTACGACTTCCGTACTTCGCTGCATGTTCTCCCTGCCCTTGGCACCCTCTTGTATGAACACTTCAACGCTCACTGGTTACCATATGTACCACCTGCTTTAACGTACTAAAACTTTACATTCTGCTCACACAGTGTGTTTATTTGTTCCGTATTGTTCTCACAATAAACAGCGATTGTTTACCTAAACAGCATTAACCGGTTGGGCTTTGTAGCGGAGACATAATGTGTTTCCTGTGTGGCACGAACTGAATTTATATATACTGTATTCTGTCCACACTGTGTTTGTGTGTTCCGTATGGTTCTCACAATAAATAGCGATTATTTCCCTAAACAGCATTAACCGATTGGGCTTTGTAGCGGAGACGTAATGTGTTTCCTGTGTGGCACGAACTGAATTTATGTATACTGCATTCTGCCCACACAGTGTATTTGTGTGTTCCGTATGGTTCTCACAATAAACAGCGATTATTTCCCTAAACAACATTAACCGGTTGGGCTTTGTAGCGGAGATGTAATGTGTTTCCTGTGAGGTACGGACTGAATTTATATATACTGCATTCTGCCCACACATTCTGTTTGTGTTCCGTATGGTTCTCACAATAAACAGCGATTATTTCCCTAAACAACATTAACCGGTTGGGTTTTGTAACGGAGATGTAATGTGTTCCTTGTGAGGTACGAACTGGATTCTTCTTTATTATTTAGATCTCGACAGTAGTTGGAGGTGAGTGGTCAGCTTCACGCCACTGTCGCATTATCCCCGGGGAAAGAGCCCCCGTTGCCCATTGGATAGGAGGTTGGATGAACCCCAGAGCCGGTCTGGACGACCTGGAGAAGACAAGACTCTGCGGGACTCGAACTCCGACCCCGCGGTCGTCCAGTCCGTAGTCAGCCGCTATACTGACTGCGCCATCCCGGCTCGCCAATTTACAGTCATAGGAATTATTTAAATGTTTGTCGCAAGACTAGGCGGACCCCTGTACTGTGTACTAGGACTTTCCCTCGGAATGCAGGGGCAGTGTTCTGGAAGCCTTGGGGTAATAAATTCATCTTGAATTACGTTTCGAATTTATTTGTGAAGGTAGGCGCGCACAGGCTGTAAGGAGAGGACTCGTTACGGCCTGCATGTCACAGCAGTGAATCACATCCGTTAACGTCTGCGTCCTCAGAACTACACGTAGGACAAAGAGTAATTACTTGGGGACACTGCATTGCTTAATTGGACAGCCGAAATTCCAGATGAGGGCACAGGTTCTTTTCTCTTTTCCACAGTGGACAGACCATATCCGGGGCCCGTCCTGTGAGTACCGGGGTCTCTCTCTTTTGGGCTAAAACGGCGGGAGCGTGAACGTGACCAATTTCATCTTCTACAGAGTTCAAGAATACGTGGAACGATGCCTTCCTTCCTCCCGTACATATTCTTGTGGTACTTATTTCGGTGCAGTGACAAGATTGTTTCATAGGTTTTATTTCGCATTGGCATTTGACTGGTCTTGTAGCACGCATGGGAGAGGAAACTGTGTCGATGGGAGGATAATATTAAAACTGATGTTTAGGAAGTAAAATACAAAGATGTGGACTGAGGTTTTCGTGGTTCATGTTAGGGACCATTGGTGGGCTGTTATGAACATTGAAATGAACCTTTTTGAGTATTATAAAATGCGGGGAAGTTATTGGGAAGTCGAGCATCTATTAGCATATGGGAAGAACTGTGTTGCGTGGAGTTACCTGTCCAGTTCCTGCAGTGAGCCCTGGTATTTTGAAATGCCGCTTGCTGCTGGTCGGTCGAGGCGAACACCTGCCAGCGGTTCCAGGAAAACAGGATGTGATCACGTAGGGACGTTCAAATGACCATGTGAGAGCCTTGATAACGGATGTTCTCAACAACCGCCCTGCCTCCGAACTGATTTGATATTACGCCTGCAAACAGTAATTCACTTCACTTGCTTTATGAGTAACAGCTGGTGCAGAATTGGCCAGATGGCTTGCCGTTGGTACCAACTGTCCTTATTAATCTCTAGAGCCACTTGACAAGGTGCCNTGCCGCATTACATACCTTCTTGCTCCTTCCTACTTTGCTTGTAACAAGCTCCAAGCACGCCGTATCGCAGTGCACAGCCTCCTAAACGCGTTCTGACCGCCGTGACGTTCAAATGCTCCGCGCTTAGCTACCCATTAATGTGTTTACGCTGATCACAGTTGTAGTTATCTTGCATTCATTTATTTATAGTTTTTTTTTCTTGGCACTACAGCCCCAGTGGGCCTAGGCCTACCTCCATGAACTTCTCCGTTCACTTCGGTTTTTCTAGATCTTAGACATTCGGTAGGACTCCTTGGGCGGGTGATCAGCTCGTCGCAATGCCTATACCTGTGCACAAACACAGAAAAACGCACAGACAAACTAAACAGCCATGCCCTGAATGGGATTCGAACCCACGATTGGAAGGAGTGTTGAAGGGAGCTGCCGTTTCTTCAGGAAAATCTGTGCCCCAGCCGAGATTCGTGCCTAGACCCTCCAGAATAAAGAACGCATGTGTTATCCTCCGATCCATCTTACTCGGTATGTGGCTACTATTTTTACCTCTATTCAAGTTGTTAGACTGTGATTATAGACGGGGTTTGGATTCGCAGTTGGATTATTGAACACTTGCAGATCATTGTTGTAGCGCTATCGCTAAGTCACACCCTCAGCAGTTCACTACAGCATGTACTAAGTCGCCTCAGTTTTTTGTGTCATGAGTCGTTGCCTGGTAATGGCTTCTAACGGCTGACGTTCTCCTTACTTGGGTTCCCGAACTATCCCCGTGCCTCAGCTACCGGCTTCTAAAAGCAACGACTCACAAGGACTGAACCGAAACGGTCCTCATATTACCTACCAACTCGCTCCATTCCACTGCACTAACTCATATTTCAGGTACTCCTGTCAGGTCAAGAATATTAGAGAGAGAGAGAAAGAAGAAAGAAAAAAAGAGCAAGGAAGGAAGAAAGAAAGAAAGAAAGAAATAAAGAGCATCGATTATAAGAAGGTTGCCAGGCTTTGCCCGCTCGTTCTTCTGGTAAGAGTAAAGTGAAAGTGTAGGCGTTAAGATGATTAGAAGCAACGACTTGAGAGAGTTGAGAGAGAGGGGCCGCGGAGCTTTTAATTTCAAAAATTAGAGTTTACGTGTATAATTTTGGTAATTTTGACAGCAAGGGACCGCATGGTCTGTCGAGTGATATAGTCTTGTAGCGGACCGCATAGGAAACATCGCTTCCAACAGCACTTTCGTCGTTGCTCACGGGCCGCTGCCTAGCAAAGGCTCCAGTACTATTGCGTATCTATGAAGCTGTTGCATAGCAATGACCGATGTGTCGTTTATTTCGGTGTCGTTTAAACCGCTCCAATTGAATAAAGCATTTAGAACATGTTTCTTACAAGCGTCAGTACCCCACAACGAACATTTTAGTTGTGATGACCTGCCGCCTGAGATTTGATGACCCTCTGCTCCCAGGGAGCCTAATTGTCTGTCAGTGTCAGGGTCATGTTAAGGTCACTTGTCTGTACTACTGCTTCACATGTTGACCCAAACGGCCAAGCGCTTAAGTCAACACAGATATTGACCCCCTTAGTGTGTGAACAGACTACGTAGATTAAACACATCACAAACACACTGCCTTTGATAAGCCGATAGTTGCTTGGTTACTCATGAAAGTTGCAGAATTTATTGGATTCATCACCATACTCAGTCCTACAGGAACCCATTCCATCCCCTTTCATCCTATTTCTCGAAGATTCATTTTAATATTATGCTCCCATCTACCCTTAGGCGTTCCAGGTGGCGTATTTCCCTTATAAATTCCTACCAGAACTTCGCATACATTTCTGTATTATACATGCTATATCAGGGGTAACGCAGTCGGTGTAGCGATTTGCTACGGGCTGGACGAATGAGGGGTTCGGAGTTGGAGTCCCGGCATGGTCAAGAATTTTCTCCGCGTCGTCCAGACCGGTTCTGGGGCCTACCTACCCTCCTACAATGGCTGCCAGGGGTAAAGCGGAAGGGGCGTGAAGCTGATCACTCACCTCCCAACTAGTGCCGAGGTCAAGAAAATGTGGATCTATACATCCCAGTACGCCTTCATGGCGTAGTGCTTAATTAGTTAAGCACAGGGACAACTTTACTTTTTTACGTGCTACATGCCTCACTTATCCCACCCTCCTTGATTTGACAATCGGGCCAATGAGTAGGGCAGGGATTCATTTGCCCGAAGTTAGGGACTAGTAGCGGATCTTGTGAGCCCGGCAGTGGACTTTCGAGTTCCAAAAGGTGTTGGGAATATCTTGAGTTGCTGAGCCACTGTTAGTTTCCCTGCTCCTTGGAATTGGTTGTATTTTTATTTTACGCCCCAAGTTTTACTATAGGAGGGCTGTAAAATACACGAGGTCCTTCCTAATGCAATAGCCAGTGTCCATTGCCTTGAAGTTAGTGACACTTTAACATACATTGCTTTCTGAAACTTGGCTTTCAAACTGAGTAGCTAACTTCACTTTATTCCTGTACTGCAGTGGGAAGATGCATGTTGCTTTGTTGTGCAAGTCCAAGTAGAATGTGCCCGCATCATTCTGTATTTGTCACAGGGCAGTTCCAGAGAGATGAGCTGCAGTGCACCACTCGTAAACTGTGCCTAAACATCTTTGAGGTTATGTCATAGTCAGATATTGACATGAATAGTTACGTCCACATTGTAATGATGCTGGATTACATTTTCAACATGGCAGTAGGGGCCAGAATCGCCATGCCAGCTGGTATAGTTAAACAGGATTTTTCGTCCGTAAGGTTGACTAGACGAGGAGCTTCATAACTTGTACTTTTCGAAAAGTGTGATTAGAATGATAATGTCAAGGAGGATGAGATGGGCAGGGCATGTAGAACGGATGGGGAGAAGAGGAATGCAAATAGGATAATGGGAAAGCTATAAGGAAACGGACTAGGAAGACCAAGACATAGATGGTTGGACAGTGTTAAAATGAACATTTCTTTATGCATATCCTTTGCATCGATTCCTTTTGCCCACAGAAAGAAACGCAGAACAGAACGCTGCTCTTCGATAATACACTTCTCAAGCACGGTCGCCATTTTGACTACTGAAACCATTCTTTGAACATACACGTGCTCGTCTGCTACCTAGACAGTCATGAAACTGGACTGTGCTGCTACCTAGTGAAACATATAGAAAACCTGTTACGTCCATTACAGCTGTTTTACTTTCATCTGTGACCTGCAAACTCTTCCTCGTATGAACTACGGGCAACATCGTTAAGCGAACCGCAAAATGCCATAAAACATATGTAATTCCTTTACGAGCTGCGAGACTATCAGTTTCACGAAAGGGGCAGACGAACAGGTCAGTCTACAAGTAACGCTCGAGGCACGAATTCGAGACGGGCTGGGTTCAGATGTCTGCCGGAACACATGCTGTCATGACGGAGCCGTTTCATGGCAAATGTGAGAACAGTACCTCGAGTAGGCCACGACCGCTTCCTTGCATTTAATAATTTTTCCAGCCATCCTGTCGTAGACGTTACGTCGTCTGATTACTGAGGGCTTCATTGAATAAACAAGCAAAAGGCTGTGTTGCTGCGTGTAGTGATTTGTTGCAGTAACGCTGTACTTTCCGTCGTGGTGTTCCGTTCTCTGGAATGTACGAGCAAGGACGTTCATTGGAGCCCGCCCGTAAGGAAAAGTGTGTGAATAATGAGACATTCCTGTATCGGCAGTAGCCGTGTTATCGTATTGAACTGCTGTTGGCGCCGTTGTGAAGCACAACTCCAGACACTGACTCAGCTGTGTGTTGCAAGTGATTGCTGAAACACGGACGTAAAAGACGCTTCGAATCATATTGCTGACATGTTACATAACCCCTCCCTTCCCTGTAGTCCATTAGTTCAACGGTGTTTCGAAGACACTTGGCCGCCTCCATCTTCAGGGTGACGAGTAACGCAAAGTATCAACCACTAAGAAGCGGGGGAGTCTTCGACTTTGAAAATAAAGGCATCACGTTCCTTCGAAACGTCCTTATACCGGATTACACGTATAGCTCAAAAGCATTCATTTCACTGACTGTAGGACTTACTACAGTGGCGAAGTCAAGATGAAATGGACAGGGCTTGTAGCACGCATGGGGAGAAGAAGAATGCATATGGGGATTCGGTGGGTACGCGAGAAGAAAAAGACCACTAGCTAGACGTAGACATAGGCCCAGGATACGGACCAGTGGAGGGCTCTTGTGAACACGGTAATGAACTTCTGGTTCCGCAAAATGTTGGGGAATTCTTGAGTAGCTGAGAGACTGTCAGCTTCCCATAGGGTTGTGAGACGTCGAGGCTCACACATTTCTTTAGACAATCGGCTCACAGATGGCGGTGAGGCTGTCAGCATTACGCCCCGCCAGCCCTTTACCCGCAGGAAGATTCCTGGTACTCGTTTCTGTTAAGATGTTGAGTCGACCCCAGGGCCATAGTGCGGCTGGAAAGTTTAGGCAAGTTGAAAAATCCAGTGGCCTCATCAGGAATCGAACGCCGGACCTTCCGGCTTGTATCATAGTGCCTCATACAATGCGCTACCGCGTGCCCCGTTACGACTGTTAGGGTATGTGCCGTGAAGGAGTATGACAGTATTGCTGGCCTTCTGACCGGTTCTTGACCACCCCTGCTCTAATCCATGGTTTCAAGTGTTATCTTATGTACCTATCCTTAGCAGGTACAGAGTCCTTCTGGTTGCTAGTTTCAGAAGCAGTAATTACTGGAACGTACCTGGTTTGTTGCAAGCACGAACTGAAGGTTTTGCAGTGGCACATTGTCGTGTCTGCGGTCGCTCTAGCCCAAAGATTCTCAAAACCCTTTTTTCGGGGTTAAGGGGGAGGGCAGTTCTGTGCCCCCTCTGGTGGAGACGTTACTGTCATTTTCAGTTCGGACGCTGCCAGAATTGAGGCTGTATAGCGGCGGCTGTTGGGATTATTGAAGGATGGATGATCATTTTTTAAGAATCTGGAAGAAAGCAGTCGTGGCTTAATCAGGCTAATATCCCAGAATTTTGTCTGTAGGGACTGAGGAGAACTACGAAAAAACCTAAGTCATGATAGCGTGTGACCCGGCTGAAATTCGAAGGGAGCACCTCCCGGTATAAGCCCAGATATTTACTACTACACCAACCCGCTGGTTCAGATTTCCTTGAACTGCCATATTTTTTATAAGGGTTCTGCTCAGGAATAATCGGGTGAAAATCTACCGACGATTCGGAGGGAAGACCATGAAGGAAACTTATTGCCTGATTCATGCTGGTTTCTTGTTCGACGTACTCTTTTACTCTGAAGACAAGTGGTATGTATCTTCAGAACGCCGGCTGACTTCTACAGGACTGCACGGCGTCACACCGTAGAAAACAACTCTTCGGAGCCACCGCTGTCACCTCAGATCTGCTTTTTCATATTCATACGTCATCCTTCCTGACTCAGAGATTCTCAGAGCGGTCCTCTGAGGTGTGACACTGTGTAATTTGGTATATTTTTAGTAACATTTCGGAGGAAACTTATGCTTCCGTCTTCAGTGTAGAATTTTGTTCCAAGATTACTAAGCGGGTATTTATTACCTTTTTAGGGATCTTCGCTCTTAAAGATTCGGCTTCATGTTGAGACCTCGGTTCCGGGAACACAGTCTTGGGAGTGCCAGAGGAGAAGGATGTGTTCTGACTAGGTTAGGTTGCTGATGTTAAGACAGCAGCAGATCACGGTTCCGAGAGTTTGAAATCACATATCCGGCCCTGACTCCACACCTAATCGGGACAATGCACACGCTTTCATCATCTGTGGTATTAACTGGCTGATGACGTCACTCCGGATACCCGGAAACAATCCGTATTTCCATTTGTTATAACTTTCTAGACTCATACAGGATGATTCATACGGAGGAGGCCCTGTAATAATTATAAATCTGCAGTAATGTACCGATGGAAACTAAACTTGGTGAGTACGTACGCCGGTTGATGTGCAGATAAATGGGTTACATAGGATGTTGAAATTAGATTCTGTCCGCCTGGAGATGCGGCTTCACACTACGCTCCATGTTCGAGAATGCTGCAGCCAGCATGACGGGGGGGATCACAGACTGAAGGAAATGGCGCGAACCAGACAGCCACAGGGTCAGTGTTACACGGTATACTAACTATTTACTTTTTATCGATAAATCGAATAATTTGGGATGTTCTGCGGATAAATTAACCTGCATCTTAGTGTAGTTAGCTGGACTGGAGACCGGACGACCGCGTATTTTGGGTTCGATTCCCTACAGAGACAATATTATCAACAGCGTTCATACTGCCTGTGGTTTTCGCACATCACATCCAGTGAGCGAGCACTGGGCTCTTTCCCCAGCGGGTAAAGGGGCCGGGGCGTGAAGCCGACAACTCACCAGGTGCGAAGGTTAGGAATGCGTGAAGCTGTACCTCTTCTCCCACATACATCTTCCTGACACGGTACACAATTAAGCACAAGGAGAGTTTATATTTAAACTGTAGTCACTTACTAGCTGTTTCAGCATTTAAAATGTTTTGGGATTTACTGTAGTCGAAAGGCCGCGCCTAACTCAAGCGGTTAGTCGCTGGCTTCCCACCCCGGCGGCCCGGGTTCGATGTCGGGTCTGGTCAAGTGAGATTTGTGGCGCTGGGGCGGGTTTTTTTTTTTTGAGTACTTCGGTTTCCCCTGCCAGTCTTCATTCCACCAAATTCTCCATCATAATCACCCGGGGCAGGCTATAGTAGGCCAATCAGTGGCCGCCGTGCGGATTGGACCCAGTTGGACTCCACCCCCCACTAAACGAATGCTGTAGTCGAGGATGTGACGCTGTGTAGTCAAATTGTTTTCATCGGTACGGAGGGGCCAGCCTGCCCTGCCCTCATCTTCCATCTACTGTCCTGAGGATGGAGGCATTGCGTAGACTTGTACTGAATACGCAGCGTCACACTCCAGGTCATAGAATCCTTCAGGGTGGACGATGCTTTTCGCGCACACGGAAACGGTGCTGCTAAGAATGAAAATAGGAAGAAGTGCGTGGACACGTGACACGGTAGCTTACGTCGCTCACTTGGCTGTGAACGGGTTTGCCATGTGTTCGCAAGATGGAATACTTGCGCGTCGTCGGATATAAAGATTAGCGTAACGTCTTGTCCACTGAGGGTAAGGATTCTATATGGTGTGTATGGATTCAAACAGGTTCCTAGTTACAGCGCGTCACCTTTCCTTCAGCCCACATTGGAGCTACGATCACTACCCCCGCAAATTCAACAGTTCTCACCCGCAATCCAGAGACCAGGTCCGAAATTTCGGCCTGTACGTTCTTTGGAGAGGAGCCGCGATAGCTCAGTCGGTATAGCAACTAGCTACGGGCTGGACGGGTCCTGGTAGGGTCAAGAATTTTCTCTTCTCCACGTCGTCCAGACCGGCTCTGGGGTCCACCCAGCCTCGTATCCAGTGGGTACCGGGGGTAGAGCGACCGGGACGTGAAACTGATCACTCACATGGCAGCTGGTGCCAAGGTCAAGAATATGTGGATCTATACATCCACCCCCTCATACGCCCTCATGACGCAGTGCTTCATTAGTTAAGCACGAGGACAAGTTTACCTTTACGATGTTTGGAGGCTTGGGGGCATTGAGGTTCGTGCTGACAAATTCGTCGCAGTGACGTAGCAGACAGCTGGGAAGAAAGGCCTGACCTTGCAGTGCGAACCCTGGCCTGCTGACCTTTGAAATAACAATGCATGCATTCTGAATGTGGCGAGCGTTTGCCCAGCCTGTTCGTGTTTGATTTGTTACGGAAGAATTGTTATGTGTATCAATTTGCGTGGAAAGACTCACGAAATTCTTGCATCTAAGAAGTCTGTAGTTCGAATACCAAGACAGATTTTATCACAATATTTATTCTCAACAAGTTCGTAAGAGAAAAAAAACTGTTCTTAAAATTTAACCATTCTCATGATATACAGAGTATATATAAACCATACTTCTACCCTGAAGATGGAGGCAGAATGTATCTCCGAAATAGCGATAACGCTTCCAATATCCATATAGTGGAAAAGCGCTAGAGTATAATCAACATGAACAAGGAATCGCTGTGTATCGTATATAAGCGTGCAATATAATGGAAAGATGTTGAAGGAAGCGGTCTTGGTCTATTTCATGTATTGTTACAATTTTTATTGCATATTTTCCTGTTATCTCCTATCAAATGGGTACCGGGGTACAGCGGCCGTGGCGTGAAGCTGACCACTCACATCCCACCTAGTGCCGAGGTCTAGAACATATGGATCCATACGTTCACTCCACCATGCACCTTAATGGCGTAGTGTTTAAGCACAGGGACAGCTTCACCTTACCTGTTATCTCTCTTAGGGAAAGCCCGGTCTCTGGTATTTAACAGCTGTAGCTATGCTGACACGATTAGACAGTGGTTGAGGGTCGCTCTGTTGCAGCGGACCCAAGTGAGTAGGTGTCCTCACATGAGGACGGAAAGAGATCCAGTTTCCGAAACGTTGTATTTTCTAGCCTTTAGGATACCGGACAATGGACAAGTCCAAAAACCCAGTAATTCCAATTTTAATATTATCCTCACTATGCTTGTATGCTGCTCTGAACTGTATTCTAATATTGCTGGAGGCGCGTTTGTGTACTAGATATTTATGCGTCCTGTAGTGTATCAACGCTTGCATGAAGCCTTATTCCCGGAAGTTTTATGCAGTAGTATTGTCCCCGGAGAGAAAATTTTTCCCATGGAAATCTTACACAAACTTTGTAAGATTTTCCATTTGGAAGCTGTAGAGAAAGGGGAAATAGCTCTGGCAGTCAATATTTTGTCCCACGGGGGGTGAATCGGCCGGTGGTGGGGACGACGTAATTATTTTCTGGCTGCTATAAAGTTGGAAGACTTACATGTTTGCCCCTGTGACTACTACAGCAGGTTTCACTGCTTCGCATACGCGTGTATCGTATTGCATTCGGCCCCCTTCGAGTTATGCAGAAGCGAGACACATTGTTTTAGACACGCATTCGGAGGACTCATAACGTTGCGCTACGAGCCCATTTCTCAGGCCTTCCACACGAGTTCGCGTAAGACACGAAGCCTTACGTGTAAGGCTCATGTCAACCAATCTCTGTGCGCTACTCCATCCTTGCTTAACTTTTAGAGGAGTTTCAAGAAATTGCAAAACACGAAGTTGAGTAAGGTGTGTCTGCATCAGATAGCGACGTATGTAATTGTTTCGTCATTAAATAGTTCTTGAAGAGTAAGTCCTTCGTCTGAATTGTAACGCTGTATAGTTAGGAGACGTGCCGACGTTTCGGTGGAACGTGTTGAGGGCCGAAGAGCAAGCCAAGCAAGAGACCAGCAGAAATAGGCTTAAAGTTGTTTCTTACATGTCTTAATCCTCTACCCTGAAGATGTAGTTAGCAGATTCTTGTGAAATATTGGTAAAAAAATAAAGCTATCCCTGTAACAGGCCGTGGAGGCCCATAAGGTTTTGAGACGTCGAGGCTCCCACATTTTCTAGAAAATCGGCTCACAGATGGCCGTAAGTTTGTCACGCACCGGCCGCCCTTTACTACCAGGAAGATTCCTGGTACTCATTTCTGTTAGAGGCTGAGTCGACTTCATGGCCATAGTGCGGCTGGAAGGATTAATTCAACTGAAAAATCCAGTGAACTCATCGGGAATCGAACCAGCGGCCTTTCACCTTATAGGGTAGTGCCTCAGCCAACTACGCTACCGCGTGCCCGCGCGAAACATTGGTACCCATTAAAATACTGCGCTATATCACATTCTAGAAGACTAATCTTCATTTTTATTTTGGTTTGTATTAAAGACCACCAACAGATAGTGGCTTATATGAACCTGTATTTGTCTCATTTGGTAGTTTCTGATAACAATTTGGGGGTGGGGTGTAGCGGGCGGTCTTAGCCCTGTATAAAAGAGAAAAATTATTGTCAATGTTCTGGCTGCCCTGTATTGATTGTTGTCTGTTAGGTCCGCGGTGAGAAACAGAATGTTACATTTTAATATATACTAGTGTAACACCCTTGCCAATCCAACAGAAATTCTCGTTAATCGTTAATTCAGCGTTTGTAACATTCACTATTTTCTCTCGTATTCCATTACAGTCTTACATGTTATGGAATTAGACGTCGTGACCGACGTATAACGCCGTCACCTACAAATAACACACACAGACAGTCACACTGATGTAGCATGTTACACTTCACATGTCCACATCGACATATTGTCAGTAATCAAAGAATAGACACGATACACTGAAATGTGGCTGCTCTGTGGTTCGTGACATACTACGTAACCAACCTTCATGCAGTGATGTTAACACACTACAGTTCGTTGCTTCTAGTAACCTGAAATTGTATACTGATCATAATTGTCACGTATTCACAACAAATAGACTGTATAAGAACAAGGTAAAGTAAAAAAGTAAAGCTATCCCTGTAACAGGCCGTGGAGGCCCATAGGGTTGTGAGACGTTGAGGGTCCCACATTATCTAGACAATCTGCTCATAGATGGCGTCAAGGTTGTCAGCCCAACGCGCCGGCCGCCCTTTACTCCCAAAGAATATTCCAAGAATATTCCTGTTACTCATTTCTTTTAGAGGCTAAGTCGACCCCAGGGCCATAGTGAGGCTGGAAGGATTAGGTACATTAAAAAAATCCAATAACCGCGACCTTCCAGCTTGTAGCATTAGTGCCTCAACCACCTACGCTACCGCATGCCCCCTAAACAACAAGGTACG
This sequence comes from Cryptotermes secundus, assembly GCF_002891405.2. Taxonomy (NCBI): domain Eukaryota; kingdom Metazoa; phylum Arthropoda; class Insecta; order Blattodea; family Kalotermitidae; genus Cryptotermes; species Cryptotermes secundus. The sequence continues at coordinate 1,433,561 of NW_019731262.1, read as the reverse complement.
TTTGTTTTCCACGCGAATTATTATAAGGAATCTCCACACCATCATGAAATATCTTAAGTCACAATATAACGTCTACATTAAGCTTAAGAAAACAAAAATATCAGCTTAGTTGGTATAACGGCTGGCTACGAGCTGGACGGCCAAGGGGTCGGAGTTCGAGTCCCGGTAGGGTCAAGAATTTTCTCCGCAGCGTCCAGATCGGCTCTGGCCCACCTAGCCTCCTATCGAATGGGTACCGGGGGAAAAGCAGCAGGGTCGTGAAGCTGACCACTCACCTCCAGCTAGTGCTGAGTTCAAGAAAATATGGATCTATACATCCAGTCCCATACGCCTTCGTGGCGTAGTGCTTAATTAGTTAAGCACAGGGACAACTTTACCTTACCTTGTAGCACGTAAATTCTCGAATGGAAACGTGTCATTATAATGAGGATGCAGTAAACCCTCGCTAATCCGGGTTAATTGGGGCGGGGGAGTGGTCATCCGAATTAAGCGATAATCTGGAATAGTGAAGCAAAAGGTAGCTCGAAAAGACAAAGAAAGTCCTAGAATACAAATAATTTCAAAATTTAGTTTTAAAGTTAGTGCAAATGAAAATAAATAACAAAGTATCACTTTAGAGCCTTTATTTAAAAACTGAAAAGACAGTACATATATTCATCTATAGAAGACTCAGAATTTGTGCATGTTTTTTGAACGTATTAGTGCAGGTTTGAAGAAATTGTCCAAATATTGTCTGAACATAGAAGTCGTGTCACGTGTCTTTTAAAGCATGTACTCAACTGTGAACACCATTTTTCATATTTCGATCCGGATTAACTGCAACCGAATTAGTGAGAATTTACTGTGCTTATATTTTGCGTGGAATCAATTAAGTGTATTTCGTTTACGTTTCTACATAAATTTGTGGATGTTACTGTGAAGTTGTTGGTAGATCCCAAACCCCTTCAGACCCATCTGTAATTCAGAAGGAATGAGCGAAACATTCAGCTGTTGTTCCTGTTGGTGAGAATGCAGCCTGTAAGTTGTATCGATTGCCTCGTGAGAAATCCTGAAACTGTGTGCATCCATTAACCACCCAACCTGATGTTCCATACGGATGTTACCCAAACCGTTGTCAGCAGTAGTAGCTAGCGATATTTAGTGTAGCATGTGTAAATGGAGGGGAATTTGCAAGACACACCAAGCCAACGGCTCGGTGTGACAGTTTCGAATATGGAATTATTCAGGACCTGAACAGTGATCACTAAGCCTGACTGTTCGTGAAAGAATTTATTGATTCGCGCAACATAGTTACGACAGGGGACAAACGGAATTTCGGTTTTATATTGTCGCATGATTTCGTGACTGGATTGATGATAAGATTTATTGGACTTTTTATACAGCGCGTAACTACACTTTACAGTGCACTGTTACACACGCACGCACACGCACACAGAGACTAGTATCCACAGTCACGTCTTCACTAACCGTTTCTCGGTAGCGGCTTCCAACGTCGGACGTTCCCCTTTCTCTGGATTCCCGAATTCACCCCTGCCACAGCTAACAGCCTCTAACAGCAATCACTCACAACGACTGAACTCCAGCACTTCTCTAACTCACTCGCCCAGCAACCAGCTACTCTTTACTTCACTCCTCCCTGTCCTGTTTTTTAACATTTCGGCACGGACCGCACAGAAAATACCGTTCCTCTATTGCTTTTTACGGGCCGTTATTTAGTTGATCGTTTCGCTGTCGTTGGCTTGCAACGGGTCTGCATGCCACAGTATTTAGTGGCGTCACTTGGAGAAGAAATTTGGGCGACCTCCGGAGCGTGGTGCTTAGTTTTTATGCTTTTGAATCGGAAGGGAGCCTGTTTCCGAGCGCAGGTCTAAAGGAGAATACCCAAAGATATTATGAAATTTATTCCTTACCTATACCAGTATGTACGGTCTTCATGGCTGTTAAAGCAGATTTCAAGTGTTGTGGTAGCGTTTTTGGATTCGATTCGAAACCTCATTTTGAATTTTATTTTATTGACACAGGTAGAACTTAAATTGCTCGGATGTTTTTACAGCTCCGTTCTGATATGCAGGAGGAGAGCAACCATAATCTTAGCAAATAAAAATAAAACTTATTTTAGTCTGATAGTCTGAAGCCCCCTTCTCTTGCCCCGTTGTTCTGTTTTACTCGTACACTTATTTTTGTCCGGTAATGACTCCCTAGCGCGGGACAGTATATATTATTCAAGCGTTATTTCCGAAGTTTCCCCATGACCTCCATACTTCCACTCAGTCGGGGTAGCTCATTCTCTATGTAGACTGGAGTACTGTATGGATGACCGAAGAATCGGGTTCGATTATCGACACGCTCACAAATTATTCTCTTCCCACAGCATTCAGATGTGGGGCCTATTTAGCCTCGTATCCAATGGGTGCTGGGGGCAGAGCTGGGGAAGCTCAGTCCGTATAGCGACTGGCTACGGACCGTGCGACCGAGGGGTCGGAGTTCGAGTCACGGTATGGTCAAGAATTTTCTCCACAGCGTCCACCCAGCCTCTTATCCAGTGGGTACCGGGGGATATTTCCCCGGGGGTGTAAGAGGTAGGGGCGTAAAGCTAATGTCGGGTCAAGAAAATATGAATCTATACCCCATACGCCTTCATGGCATAGTGCTTAATTAGTTAAGCACAGGGATAACTTAACTTTACCTTATGGGTACGGGGGGCTGTTTCCCCTGTGGTAAAGCGGCCGGAGAGTGAAATCTGATCACTCATCTTTATCAAGTTCCGAAGGTTAAGAATGCATGAGCCTCTACCTCCACTTGAAGAGTTCTGTGTTCTTGGATGTAAAGCCATCCAGTCCGTGTACTCTTCCTAACGACCGCTGTGAGAAACTTGTGTCCTGTGACGTCTGCATAGCATGGTGCTTAATTAAGCACGAGGGCAACTTTGCCTTTGCGTCTATGACTGTAATGTTGAGAAAGGTACGCCGAGTTAGAGCAGGTGCCGAAGCATTCAGAAGTCTGCACGATCCAGTGGTCAGGGTTTTTTGCCTGTTACTTCCCGCTCTCCGCGGCTATATTGTGCAGCGTGGAATTGATTGATGAATGACGAACAATTGGAAAGGATTTGGAAGGAGGCGGCTGTGGCTTAATCGATGTGCTTTCCCCTTCATTTGTCTCTGAGACTCAGCATATCCGGTGTCCCGTGTGGCATTCCTGCAGTGGAATTTCAGCACGATTGTGTGGTCCGACCTACATCACTGAATGTCAGGTATTTTGCGGGCTGGTCGACTGAGGACCCGGGATTCGATTACCGGCAGGGATGTAACAGATTCTGTACTCAATATCGTTCACAGTGGGTGCCCTGGGCTGTTAGCAGGGGGTTAAACCGCTCCTCGAAGTGTACGATTTAAGTTTTTCACAGTGGTAGTCATGAATAGTACTGTCTTCTGGGGTATAACGCCGTGTAATCCATTGACAGTGAAACCGACGTTTCGCATAGATATATCGCTTGCATCTTCAGGGTCGAATAAGCCGAGAAAAATACCAGCGTGTAAGCAGGTAGCAAGCCGAGTGGTGTGTGTGTGTACAGTTATGTGCTTATGCCTGTTGTATTTTCCTCGCCACGCTTGTTGTTGCTTCAGGAAGTGATGCCCCTTAGGTGACTTGTTGCAGCCCCCACACATCAACCCGCACGTCATATTTGTACCCCGCTCATCCCTTCTCTCTGATTTGAATTATCTGTCACTTTATTCTTACGTAACAATTTTGAAAGAAAATATCTTTATCGGGACCGCTGAGATAATGGATTAGCTTTTGTAAAGAAAATACAGTAAACCATCGCTAATCCGGTTACAGTTAGGACGTCGGATACTCCTGATCGAAATATGGAAAATGAAAAATTCTGTTCACAGTTGAGTACGTACTTTTAAAAGACACATGGGATTTAGGGGGGGAGGACTTCCAGGCCGTGTTGCGGGCTACTGGAGTGACTGAAACCACGCAAGAAAATATTCAAGATGGTTTCAGCTGGATGAAGGGGACCCTGGATTTCAGTTTCTGCCAGAGGAAGGAATTGCTTCAGTGATATTTTTTAGTTATTTTCACCAGCCCTAACTATGCTATTAAATTTTCCATTTTATTTCTTTTCTATTTTTATGACTGTCTTTTTGTTCATTAAACCGGATTAGCGAGGGTTTCGCTTAGTGGGGGGCGGCCACTGATTGGCCTATTGTACCTGCCCCGGGTGATTATGATGATGTAGAATTTGGTGGAATGAAGATTGGCAGGGGAAACCGAAGTACCCGGGCCGCCTCGGTGGGAAGCCAGCGACTAACCGCTTGAGCTATGGCGCGGCCTTAGCGAGGGTTTGCTGTAAAATGTCTTGTGCTCAGCGCGGAGGCAAGAATATAGCCGGCGTACCTCAGTCATAGCAGTGACTAGACGACGGGCTGGTCTGTCGTAGGGTCATAGTTCGATTCCCAGTGGTAGCAGAATGTTCTGTTTCTTCAGCGTACAGACCAACTGAGCCTGCATCTGAAGGCAGTTTCCCCGGAAGCAAAGCGGCAGGGGCGTGAAGCTGCTTACAGCTCCGTGGGCCTCTCATTTGTGCCCTGAAGGCTCCTTGTTCCAATTTCGGAAGTGTTCCTTAAATTAGGCCACGGCCTCTTTCCGCTTCCTTTCCANAGTGGTTTTCCTGTCTCACCATGCAAATTTCGGAAGTGTTCCTTAAATTAGGCCACGGCCTCTTCTTTCCGCTTCGTTTCCAAGTCGTTTTTGTCCAATCATTCCACGCCATGTAGTCACCGACGTTTCGATTTAACATGCTGCCAACATCATGTTTGAAATATATAGGTCGGATACATTGCTGCTGGTCCTCGCCAGCACAGTTAGTCTTAGTTGCGGGCCCCGCGGTGTTGGTGACTATATTACTGTGTCACAAGTCTGGGAGCCTTGCATCTCTCCTGAGTATGTAAGGCTCAGGATTATTCAGGCATGCTCCGAGGAAGGTTATCGTGAGATCCAGGGAAAGAGGCGTGGAAAGGAGCCTCATTAGAACCAGTGGGAAAATTTGATCGGAATCCCAGTTACATGCAACTTGTATCTATGTTAGTTATGGAACCTACAGCCTTTAACGCTGAAGATTGGTTCAGCATGCTCCTACAAGACTACACGGTGCCAGCTCAGAAGACCAGAGTCTGGCGAGTATCGTAACGTGTTCAGGCCACACTGAGCTTGAAGAAAGGCGTGAAATATGGTCTGTGCTTGGGAAGTGATGGGTAATATATATCTGCATCGAGATATCGCTCCGGAATCTCGAATAAAAGAATTGGTTTCTTAATCCGCGAAGGGAGGAGGGAAGTAATAAATTGGATAACAAGAGAATCTGAATGGGTTCAATTTGAATTTCGATGAAAATGCAGTGGGCCCATTCCAATTTTTCAATAACTCTGTATCAGCGTTCCCCATCTCCTTATAAATAATTGCTTCATTCTTTCCGTCCACAGACGAAGAAATTGGCTGACCGAGCGAATTGCTGAACAGACAAGAAAGTGTTGGTACCAGGAAACATTTCATTTAGCTGGAAGGGAGGGGGAGGCGGATTGAAAACAGCTGTTAAAAAGAAAAGAAAATTATGGTTTGGTGTACTGTGCAGAAGTTTGGGGAAGGTGCGTGGTGGACAGTGACGAAGAAATGCTGTTCCCACTTTCGGGGGACATCGCAAGTGCGAGGGAACTGTTCCGTAACGTTCCTCATGTGGCGCTTCAGTGCACGTTGCTTGCTTCTGTTTGTTGTCTGTAGTTTTAACTGTTTAAAATGGAGTGGTCAGCACGTCTGCCTCTGTATTCTGCCCACACAGTGTGTTAGGGATTGAGATTTATTTCCCCTTTAATTCATTGACTTGTGATCCATGACTGGGTATACTTTTGCTCTACTAGTTGTTCCGTGTTATTTGCCCGGCAGTAACGAAGTTAACCCGGAAACTGGATGACTTTCATTGAAGGTTCGTTGCCTGGGAACGTATTGTTGAATGAAGTGTGGGAACTGCCTACATTCAAGCAAACGCTGCAGTGACAGTTCAGGTACCATTGCTTAGCAACGGCTATGTAAGGTCTACAACATTTGACTATGGAAAGCACCCACAGTGGATCGTGTGCTAGACAATCGGTAGCTAGAAACCATTCGCTGCATAGCAACGGCTGAGTAAACAGCCGGTGCTAGGCAAAACCTGCAACAATACGGACAGTGACTTGTTTCTATAGAAGGTAAATTGAGTGGGAGTTGTTAACACGAAAGGACCGACTGTGAAATGACATGTTCAACATTTGTATTATAGTTTCATTGAATTGTGGTTACGTCATTGAGTAATGAAGTGACGTCGCAAGAATACGCCTCTGGGTCTTATTTCATGACACAGTGTATTTATATGTTCCTATGGTTCTCACAATAAACAGCGATTATTTCACTAAACAACATTAACCGGTTGATCTTTGTTGCGTATACGTGATGTGTTTCCTGTGAGGTACGAACTGAATCTGTATGTACAATATATATGTGTTTCGCATGATTTCTCACAATAAACAGTGATTGCTTCCCCTAAACAGCATTAACCGGTTGGACTTTGTAGCGGAGACGTAATGAGGAATTCAGTTATAACTCAGTTTGCATCCGGGAGATCCTGTCGCCGGACAACTCGATCAAGTCTCATTTAATTACAGCGTCGTTAAGTAAACACTAAATACATAAATGTGATGAAGTCCAGAAATTCAAGGACGTTTCATAACGTAGCTTGTCCATCTTCAGGATTTTTTTTTTGCTGGTTACTTGTTCGACTTACTTTTCGGCCCTGAAGATGGAGGTTGTACGTTCCTCCGAAATGTCAGTGAAGTTCCAGTCTGAACGGCGTTATAACCCTGGTACAGCTGAGAGAAACTATTCCAACGCAAATTAACGCGTATTCATTAGTTTCCCTGTAGCAGGGTTCAGTCTGTCCGGCTATAGTTACGTCCGTGAACCGGACGTTGTAAATCCCCGCACCCCCTCCATTTTGTTGTTTGTGGATGGGGCGGCCAATGACCGCTGTGGTGTTATTGTCTGCTGCTAGCCGGAGACATTTCCACATTCTTTGTTCGGTAATTACTGTTAACGAGAACAGCTGATAGGCAGAAAGGCTGGTAAGTGATTTGTTCTGGGCATTGGAACCGCTTGCTATTGGAATGCTAGGACAACAGAAACTGCCAAGGTTGAAGTTTATTTGTTCGTAGAGGAATGACGGTGATGATGCGCCACGGTAGCTCAGCCGGTATAGAAGCTCGACGGGTTGGACAATAGAAAAATCGGTGTTAGATTTCCGGCAGGGGAAAGAGACGTTCTTATTCTTCTTCTTCACAGCGTCCACGTCGGCTGTGGGGTTCCACCCAGTCTCGTTTCCGGTGGGTGCCGGGAGTACAGCCGCCAGGGCTTGAAGCTGATCAGTCGTCCCCATCTGTTGCCAAGGTTGGGAATGCGTGGAGCCATACCTCCATCGTGCTGTGCTTAATTAAGCAAAGGGATTACTTTACTCTTGAGTTTGTAGGAAAGATCAGGACACTCACGAGTGTGTGGAACGGAGGAAATGTTCCATAATGAGTAAAGTAAAGTAAAGCTATCCCTGTAACAGGCCGTGAAGGCCCGTAGGGTTGTGAGACGTTTAGGGTCCCACATTATCTAGACAATCGGCTCAAAGATGGCGGTAAGGTTGTTAGCCTTACGCGCCGGCCGCGCTTTGTTGTCAGCCTTACGCGCCGGCCGCGCTTTACTTCCCAGGAAAATTATTTAATTAATTCCTGGTACTCATTTCTGTTAAGAGGCTGAGTTGACCCCAGGGCCATAGTGCGAGCGGAAGGATTAGGTCTATTGAAAACAATCCAGTGACCTCATCGGGACTTGAACCCGCGACCTTCCGGCTTGTAGCATAGTGCCTCAACCAACTACACAACCGCGTGCTACCGTTCCATAATGAGGATCTCCTACATTTGTACTCCTCGCCAGCCGTTAGTACGTTGATAAAATCAAACGATGGATTGGGCTTTGTATGTAGAACGCATGGGAGTAGGGAAGAACGGAGTAGACGGTGATGATCGAATAATTATTAACATTTCAGAATGGACTGTGTTCCGTTAGTTTGTTGGTTAGTAAGATAGTGAATGGTGGCTGCTCCAGAATTTTCATGCCTTTTGAAACGTGAGTTTGAAGCTTATGTCTGGAGGTCCCACAGTAATTTCAGAATTCAAATGTACCGAAATATTTTATGTCGGACGATTTATTTTACTAAAGCAAATTCGTAGGATATGCATGCAATATACATGCAAATTTTGGACTGAGGTTAGAGACGGAAATACACGATCATAAACGACAGTTCGAGGTTATGTTTGCGTTTCAATTTCATTGAAATCAAAATGCATGTGCAGTTGATTTATGGACAATTTCCCGTGTCAAGTTTTTGTCGTGGAATGAAATAGTTTTCGTAACATATTTATGTTCGAAGCTGTACTGCCCCCCCCCCAACACAGTCATTCACGCCATGTAGGTGCTTACGTCTTAAGAAACTAGTAGTTGCAGTGCTAGTCAAGAAATTTTCTCAATTTTGTGAGATGTAAAGGTCCATAGGGTTGGGAGACGTCGAGGGTCCTACAATTTGTAGACAGTCAGCTAAGGCTAACAACCTCACCGCCATCTTTGAGCCGATTGTCTAGAAAATGTGGGAGCCTCAACGTCTCAAAACCCTATGGGCCTCCACGGCCTATTACAAGAATAGCTCTTATCTTATGGAACATAAAATTCGTTACCGTATTCAGAACAGCCTCGACTGATCCATATCATGAGCCAGATGAATCCAGTACACAGTCTCCCATCCTATTTAATATACATTTTTAACATTTTCTTCCAGTCAACTTCTTTGTCTTCATATTGATCCCTTTGCCTCAGTTTCTGCCACCAAAATTTGTGCGAATTTCTGTTTCATTTCTGTCCATCTGGTTCACTTTAGCTTTGACCATTTAGTAATAGATGTTGAGAATTAAAAACTAGAAGCTCATTGTTTTATCGTGTGAGATACGAAGCTCACACCGCGACTTAATACGCGCAGGTCTTCCTTAAGGTAGGCGCACATCTGCCGTCATCGGACGGACGGCACGGATCGGACGGATCGGAATTTTTTGTGTGACTGCGCACACCAGATTCGGAGCATCCGCATTTCCGACAGGTGGTCTTGCCTTCAAGAAATGCTCAGTTCATAGCGTAACATCGTTAAGTGAAGTTCATCTTCTTGACTATTCTTTGAAATTTGTTTATTGATTATCGTGAACAGTTATGGATAGTGAGGAAGAAGTTGTAGTAACAAGTTGCTTGCTGGCAGAGGAACAGAAATATTCAAGGTGTCTCAAATTGTACAGTTCTTCATATTCTTGCACAATGACAATCAACTGAGCTGAATCCATTGGAAAATTCACCAGTTGTAAGCACATTGAATGAAAACGAACTAACAGCTGCTAACGGCGTCAGAGGTGAAATCCCGAACACGTCATCCGCTCCGTACGGTCTAATCGGATTGCATGCCCCTCTCGGGAATACCCGTCGGCATTGCCTGCCCCTCTCGGGAATACCCGTCGGCATTGCCTGCCCCTCTCGGGAATACCCGTCGGCATTGCTTGCCCCTCTCGGGAATACCCGTCGGCATTGCCTGCCCCTCTCGGGAATACCCGTCGGCATTGCGGAATTCCGATACGTACGATGCGGACAAGTGAGCGCAGGCTCATTTGACACGATGTTTGTAATAATAAAATCCGATCCGTCCGATGACGACAGGTGTGCGCCTACCTTTAGTCACCAGCCGCGTTAGTATAGGAAGGATTGCCAACAGCCACTCGTCCCGTGTAACATACCTCCGAAAGTTATCAGCGAGTGTACCTGCATTACGGCGGAAGTACTTGCCATATCAGTTTCTCTACGTAGTTTTCGTGTGGCGAAGGGAGAGGCTTATCCATCGATCTCCGTACATTCTTACGTGTGTTTAAGCCAAGTACTGCGCACTTTCCACTGGAGTGCCTCTATTATTTAGCGTGTTTGAAGTTTTGAGGATGCGCCACTCGCTCCGGGCCCCTGCTGGCGTGTTCTCATGGAACGGAACGTGCAACTGATCATGCTTCTAGGAAGAAAGACTCACGAAAAGCCCGAGAATAGACTCACCACGTTGTATTATGTACATCTTCGTGACCAACATTACTGAAGAGTTTAAACGTATTCGTGTCTGTTTCAGCACGAATGTAGAATTCTAAATGTTTCTTCACCTGTCTTTTTAACTCTTGAAATTCTAGCTATAAATCCTACACCGTCAAGCCTCCGTTTCAGGTCATCAGATGCTCTCTCCTTTTGTGGGTAAATAATAAAGGCAATTTTGTCTACGGTTCTGTATGGGTGTGAAACATGGTCTCTGACATTAAGGGAGGAACGTAGACTGAGAGTTTTTGAGAACAGGGTGCTGAGGAGAATATATGTACCAAAGAGAGATGAAGTGACGGGAGGTTAGCGAAAACTGCATAATGAGGAGCTTCATAACTTGTACTTTTCTCCAAGTATAATTAGGAGCATGAGCTGGCCATGTCATGTAGTACGAATAGGGGAGGAGACGAAGAATGCGTATAGGATATTGGTGGGAAAGCTAGAAGAAAGGTGACCACTAGGAAGACCAAGACGTTGGTACGTGGATAATATTAAAATGGATATTAGATAGGATGCAGTGGTATGGACTGAATTGGTCTGGCTCAGGACAGCTACCAGTGCAGGGCTCTTGTGAACACGGTAATGAACCTTCAGATTCCATAAAATGTTGAAGAATGTTTTTAGTAGCTGTACAACTGGCGGCTTCTGAAGAAGGGCCCAGCTCCATGTTGTTCAAGAAAGGATAAAGTTACCCCTGTGCTTAACTATTTAAACACTGCGCCATGAGGCGTGTGGGGGAGTGGATGTATAGATCCACGTTTTCTTGACCTCAGCGCTAGTTTGAGGCGATTGGTCAGCTTCACGCCCTGGCCGTTTTGCTCCCAGGGAAAGAGGCCCCGTAACAATTGGATAGGAGGCTGGGTGGGACCCAGAGCCGGTTTGGACGAGATGGAGGTGTGAAAATTCTTTACCTTATCGGGACTCGAACTCCGACCCCTCGGTCGTTCAGCCCGTAGCCAGTCGCTGTATCGACTACGCCATCCCAGCTCCCTCTATGAGAAAATAATAGGCATAAGAACACCATGAGAAATTTAAATGTAAGAAAATATTCCATAAGTTTTCCAATTGTATATTTGACATCAACTTCCAGCATGTCGCATGCTGTCAGATGTAGGTGTTAAGTCGAAATGTTCGACGCTTTGCACTTACAAGGCTATAAGCTGTCTTCGCCTGTTTCTGTAAACTGATTATTGAAGCAGGACGTATTCAAGGATCAAAGTGGACTGTCATTTGAGATTTAGAATTTGCTGATGTTTCGGAGGAACCTGCTATCTTTTATCCTGGGGGTAGAGGCGTCAGGTTCTTCTAAAGCGCCAGGAACCAACTGCAAGACTTCACTGCGTCACAGCCCTTAAGACCACAGTCCACACCATCACGGTGAAAATTTCAGATCACAATCGTATTTGAATCACCTTGTCGAATTTTGCAGTTTGATATTGGAAGCCAAGCGGTGTGTATTCGAAATGCATCATATGTGTGTGCGTGTGCGTGCGCGCGTATGTGTAAGGTAAAGCTATCCCTGTAACAGGCCGTGGAGGCCCATCGGCTTATGAGACGTCGAGGCTCCCACATTTTTTAGATAGGCGGTTCACAGATGGCGGTAAGGTTGTCAGCCTTACGCGCCTGTCTGCCGCCCTTTACCCCACAGGAAGATTACTGCTTCTCCTTTATGTTGAAGGCTGAGTGGACCCCAGGGTCATACTGCGACTGGAAGGATTAGGTCAGTTAAATCTAATGACCTCTCTGGGAATCGAACCCATGACCTTCCCGCCTTGTAGCAAAGTGCCTCAACCTACTACGCTACCGCGTGCTCCCGACCATATGTATGGAAGGTCAATATGGACGTTCCGTCGTTAGTTAAATATTAATCTCGTTCAATGTTTCAACCCCAAAGTTTCAGAACTTGCGGCGTGATTAATTTATCGGGTTTTTAATACCCTCGAGCAGTTTTTCTCTCCTTAGGTTCGGTACACTGTTATGTCAGTATAAAAGAACTTGTATTTTAGTTTACGAAGGTTAAATAAAAACGCGTTTTTCTCTTCAGTTTTTAATACTTTTCAGCCCTTCTTGAGCGGTCCTGTTGCTGGGAGACCGTACACCGTTTTTACTATGCAATAGTGATCCGTTTTCACCGCTCTTCGTTGCTTGTAAACGGCGATAAAGGATTTTAGCGAATTCATTATTTTGTGGAGAACGTGTTTACAAGCCCAGTGAGAAGGGAAAATTTTCCTGCTGTGTAGAATTGAGTGCTGAAATTATCAACTGTCTGTTTCGGTCGCGTTCTCCTTCGCAGTCGGACCATCGCGCCCTTGATCTTCCGACGTTTCTCTTTGCTAGCTCCCTGGCATATCTTGCCAGCCCCCCTCCCCATTATTTGTAGCTGCTGCAGTCAGCTTGATCTGTTCATTACGTTGATCACGTGTGAGTTATTTAACTATGCTCTCAGTACGCGGAAGCGTAGTTGGTTGAGGCACTATGCTACAAGCCTGAAGGTCGCGGGTTCAAGTCCCGATGAGATCATTGGATTTTTTTTCAGTTGACCTAATCCTTCCAGCCGCACAATGGCCCTGCTTCGACTCAGCCTCTAACAGAAATGAGTACCAAGAATATTCTTTGGGGTAAAGGGCGGCCTGCGCGTAAGGCTGACAACCTTACCGCCATCTTTGAGCCGATTGTCTAGAAAATGTGGGAACCTCGACGTCTCACAACCCTATGGGCCTCCATGGCCTGTTACAGGGAAAGCTTTACTTCGCTTTATTTTACTTTATTCAGTAGCTAGGTAGTACATCTTCGAAGTATAGGATGACGGTTAATTGGAATGAGCTGGGAAGGAAGAGTCCAGACCTAAGTGAGCCTGGAGGAAGTGAGGAAGACCACAAAACATTTTAAGCTAGCCGATGCCCCGTCCATTATTCGAATCGGCCACCACTTCAGCCGTGTCAGGAGTTTTACCGCTTCGCGACCCCCCCCCCGGTAGTTTTCGTTGGCGGAATCTGGGTTTTCCTCTTACAGGAAAAAGGGGTCGGGGCGCTGTAGGAATTGTGGGGGTGTCCTATCTGGAACTTGTCCCCCCCCCTGATTGTTATAAAGCTTATGAACTGTGCCAAATCGGAAGAGAGGGTGGGTGCCGTTTGTAATGTGTTTATGATAATGTGTTCATGAGCTGTTTGTTGCCCATCACGTTAGGTAATGCTGCATGCATTGCAAACACTTGACCGCCGAAGCACCACTCCACACGTTACGCTGAGCGAATATGTTCATGGTTAATGCTTCTGTCTTGTAGTTACTATAGGATTCTGACGATGGTGTATAACACACAGAGATATTGGGTTTTCGGACTTTATCCATCGTCCTGGTTTTAAGATAACTAAGAAAAACACGACGTTTCGGAAACTGGATCTGTTTCCGTCCTCAGGTGAGGGAAAACACCTATTTTGTTGGGTCCCTTAGTGATTGAGGCTAGCTCTTTCTAAGGGACCCAGCAGAATAGGTGTTTTCCCTCACCTGAGGACGAAAACAGATCCAGTTTTCGAAACGTGTTTTTTCTCTTAGTTATCTTAAAACCAGGACGATGGATAAAGTCCGAAACCCCAGTATCTCTTCTGTCTTGTGTTCGAGAGTTGTTCGATACCAGTCTTCATGCTTTTCCTTAGTTCCTCCGGATAGTGGCTTAGACCAGGCCACGAGCAGTTCCACATTCCCTCCTAATGATTCGCCAGACATCGAGCCGTTGGACGCTGTGTAGTCGAAGTTACTGGCGGCGTCGTTAAACAAATCGTAAATAAGAATAGACGTTCATTTATTTGCATTAGAGCAAGTTTTCTTACGACTTTTTACGTTCTGTCCTGTGGATAAAAAAGGTAAATCCTTGTAACAGGCTGTGGAGGCCCACAGGGTTGCGAGACGTCGAGGCTCCCACATTTTCTAGACAGTCGGCTCACAGATGGCGGTGAGGTTGTGAGCCTAACACGTCGTCCGCTTTACCCCCAGGAAGATTCCTCTTAGAGGCTGAGTCGACTCAGGGGGCAATAGTCCGGCTGGAAGGATTAGGTCAATTTAAAAAACCAATAGCCTCATCTGGAATCGAACCCGCGACCATCCGGCTTTGTAGCATAGTGCTACTGCTTGCACCGTTATCCAGAGGTTATCGGGGGTTATTTCCCTGTGGATAAAGAGGCCTAGGCGTAAAGCTGGCCACTCACCGCTGTATAGTGCCAAGATATAGAATCGTGGAGCTGTAGCACCACATCCTCACCCATCATCACTGCACGGTGCTTAATTAAGTCCGGGAAACTTTGTTTTGTTTGTTTACTGCAGCCTTATTTCCATTATTTACTGCTGTTGGCCCCCCCTGACATCGATCACGCACTCGAATGAGAAGTAGGAACTGAAATTGAATTAGAATTGCTCGCGCTGCAGGTATTTGCGGTGGGAGGGACCAAATCTAAGAGGATGAGATGGACAGGGCACGTAGAACGTATGGGGAAATTGGGAAGTCATAGAGAATTTTAGTCGTTAACGTGAACGGGCTTGGACACTTAAAAACATACCTCTGTACACGGGAACATGGTACGAGGGATCGTGGGGACATATTAAGGCAGTGGTTTCAAAACTATTATAATGGCGCCCGCCGAGCTTAGGAAAGATTTTATCGGGCCGCTTTTAAAGTATCGTGTCTGTGTATGTATGCACAAAGAACACCCTTTTCAAGTTTTCGTTTATGGAAGCAGTCATTGTTTTTTGTGAAAATCACACGAAACACGTAAACACTGTGCGGGCAGAATGCAGTATATATAAATTCAGCCCGTACCTCACAGGAAACACAATACGTCTCCGATACAAAGCCCAACCGGTTAATGCTGTTTAGGGAAATAATCTCTGTTTATTGTGAGAACCATACGGTACACACAAATACACTGTGTGGGCAGAATGTAAGAGCTTACTGTTAGAGCAGGTGGTACATATAGTTACCAATGTTTTTTTAAGGTGTTAGTGATGCTGTAGTTTTTAGATCGTATCTGAAGGTGTGGTGAATCCCCTTTTATTTTTAAATCTACCTTTTTTTTATAATGAGGCTGGACGTTCTGTATTTAACTGAAAGATAGAAAGTTGACGCTTGTTGTACCGTACGCACTTGTCGGCTCCGTAACAAGTGAGGTTTATGATGAACATGTTTGTATACAGGCCATAATTTCAGTTCTCTCTTTTTTCAGCAACAGTTCATCTAATTTGAATGTATTTTAGCTGCCTGGTGTTGAAATAAAAAAAAGGCTTTTAATGAGTTTTAAATTTCCCATCTGCGGATCAATTTAAGCGTTTGTCTATAAACGGTATCCAGTCGTCACGGTTTTGTTGATGATGGCTTTTTTTTTTTTTTTCGAATTACGAGGACCCAAATCAGTTGAGGTAACCGAATTCCATAATCGAGTTTTGCGTTTGCGCCGCCACCAAGGGGCAGGAAAACAAACAAAAGCAAACGTCCCCTTGTTCTTTCGGCTCTTAATAAATCATTCGCAATTGTCCCTTTGAAATTTTTGGATGTGTCATTCATTTCTCTCTCTCTCTCTCTCTCTTTGGGAGAGCACATGCAGGAAAACGGATCGTTGAATTTCAAATGGACGATAAACGTGCTTTCAGTATTGGGAGCATGACATGCCTTGTCAGTGAAAGTTTGTTGTAATAAAGTTTGTGATTACATTTAAAAAATAACACATAAGCTTTGCAGTACAAGGGTCTAGAGGCTGTCCAACATGAATACCTTCTGTGGTTTTCGGCCAGTCGAAGGGTGCGAATAATGTTATTTAGTTATGTCTGTCATGAAATTGTCTTCGCCCGCAGCGTGTGCCATCCTAGAATGTAGTACATACTCATGGAACCGAGCCCCTCGTGACAACACAGAAGTCTCTTAGCCATTCAACATTTTCCTATCATTTTATGGAACCCGAAGGTTCATTACCGTGTTCACAAGAGCCCACCACTAGTCTCTTTCTTGAGCCAGATGCATCCTTTCCATAACCTCTGTCCTGTTTCTCTAAGATTCATTTTAGTATTGTCTTCCAGTTTACGAGGTCTTTTCTGGGTTTCCTACGGAAATCATGTCAGCATTCCTCTGCTCTCCCATCCGTGCTACATGCCCTGTCCGTGTCATCCTCCTTGACTTGATCAGTCTAATTATACTTGGTGTAGAATACAAGTTATGAAGCTCCTCATTATGTAGTTTTCTCCACCCACCTGCCATTATTTCCCTTTAGGGTTGAGGTACTCTCCTCAGCACCCTGTTCTGAAACACCCTCAGATAATGTTCCTCCCTTAATGATAGAGACCGAGTTTCGCACCCATACAAAGCTGCAGGCAAACTTGTAGCAGAAGATGATAGCACTAGAATATCGAATAGTTTAAGACGTAAAATGTAAGAGAATGAAGTTTGAATAGTTTTTAGCTTCTGAGATATAACGCCGTCTAATCCGTTGATTAGATCAGCCGACGTTTCGGAGGAATATGTTAGCCCCGTCTTCAGGGTCGAAGAATGAGCTGAGCAAGAAACCAGCTCAAGAGCAGGTAGAAAGGAGAGATTGTTCTTGCTCACCTTATCCTTTGACCCTGAAGATGGAGGCGATAAGTATCTGTGAAGCTTCAGTTGACTTTTCAGTGTACTACACTGCGTTATATCTCAGAAGCTGGACCTCTTCATAACCACCGGTATGGTAAGAAGGTAAAGTCCCTACGCCATGATAACACATGGTGAGGTGGAGGTATAGATCCACGTATTCTTTACTTCGGCACTAGTTGGAGGTTGAGTGGTCATCTTTAAGCCCGGTACCCATTGGATAAGAAGCTGGGTGGGCTCTAGAACTGGTCTGGACGACGTGCAGAGGAGAAAAATTGTGCCCCCTACCGGGACTGGGAACTCCAACCCCTCGGTCGTGCAGCGTGTAGCCATACCGACTGAGCTACCAGTATGAGAACTTAAGATCCTGCGAAATGAAGTTCCGTGACTTTTCATGTGTGCCCCGTTGGGGAAACGGGACGTGGGTGTTGGGCCCCCCTATACGCGCAGGACCGAAATATGCAGTGTAGATCAGTTTATTGCCTTACGAGGAGAGAAGTTTGTGGCAGGCATCCAGCCCACAAAGAAGAGAAATATTCTTTCGTGTTGTACTACTGCAAAAGGATGTGGTAAACTAGAAGATAACAAAGATCTAATGATCCTTGTGACTTGGTCCGCTGCCAGTGAAGAGTATGCGGGGGGGGGGGGGTGATACTTGACGTCTCCCGTTGTATTCAAACAAGTGTTTCCCTGTGTGTTGACCGAGAAATGCACGCAAGACACCACCACTATACGAATGAATTCTTCCTGTTGAAGGTCGTAATGTTTAACGACGCGTTTGCAATTGTAATCACTATCGCAGTCACAGGGACATGACTTTACTGGCTTGCATCCTTGGAAGTCTCTGGTTCGTGTCATGACCCACAGACCACTTGACCTCACCGAAGAGTTTCGTAATGTTTTCTTAGTATCTTCATAATGCCGGGGTAGTACTAGCTGAAGGAAAGAAACCACTTGGGTGACCCAACCATAGATGGGAGCATTAGGCCCGTATTTAAATTCTTCAGAAAAAGTGGGGAGGTGGAAGTTTGAACTGGTTTTGTTTGAAACAAAAACACAGTTCAGTGGTGGTGGGCTCTCGTGAAGTTTTGGATTCCGTAAAATGCTGGAATTACTGAGCGACTGTTAGCTTCTCGCGAAGGACTCTGGTCCCCGGATATGTTATAAGAACGTTGCAATGGAAGCAGGCGTCACGGGTTAAATTACCTTCCCGGACCGATTATCCGGACTTCACATTCTTCATGGTTTTCCTCAGTCAATCCTGGGAGAAAGGCGAAATAATAGGCCTGCCATAAGTCAGGCCACGACATTTTCTTTCTAATTTTATCTCCTCCCCCAAACCATCCTCCAGTCACTATCGTTCCACGTTTCGTATGCCCGATCTTTCTTCTTGAAAACGTTCCCATACGGTCTTCTGGGGATGTGACGCCGCATAGTTTTGTAGATGGTCCCAGCGTTTCGGAGAATCTTGCTGTCTGCGTCCGTACTCTTTTACCCTGAAATTGGAGGCAGGAGGTTCCTTCGAAATGTTGGTACCTGTCCACGAAACCACACTGCATACACGTAATTCGGTACGTGCTCGGCTCGATTGTCTATTGGCACACAGGCTATCTTTACATGAAGGCTTCGTGATTTTCTTTAGTCCCTCCAGGCTAATTTATGCTAATACCATGATGAGACCACGCTGTCTTCCTTTCCATCACTAGTCATCAATCATCCGGCCGTCGAACACACTGCGCCGGTAGTCCAGTCTGCTGACAGCACCGTGAAGTAGCCCACAGTGAAGACGACACACTTCGCTGTTGGGGCTCAATCTGCCTCGAAAATGTAAGAGTTGTTAGGACGGGCCATCATTTGTTAAAAAATTCCGAGCTCGTACACAAAAAGGCTGTTTTCTCCGAAGATCTTTTTCTGCGACACAGAATACATTTGATCTTGATTTATTTTGAGCTGGTGTTTGCAAATGTTGCGTAGATAAATTGCCTTTGAGAGGGGCTAAAGGGAAGAAGGAGAATCCAAGAAGCGGATTCAGTGAAACGAGGCGTTCTTTGATCATCCGCGCAGGATAATGCAATTCTGCCAGTCACGCGCTTCATTACCCTCAAGTATGATTCAGAATTGGTTTGCCCTTCTCTGGCCTCGTCGCCAAGGTACGCACTAGCCCCCAACTCCACCTGCCCCTTTTGCTGGGAATATACTTTTGAAGTGACTGACTGGACTGCCAGGGTTCGATTCCAGAGAGGGACTCTGCCATCGCATCTAGTCTGGTTCCCAGGGCCTCCTGCCCCTATGGGTCAATCCCGCTTTCTCCTACCGCTTCTAGTCCGGTCCCGAAGTTCTGCCCCAAGGTCCCTTCCACTTTCTCCTACCGCGACTAGTCCGATCCCACTCTCTCCTGGCACATGGGGCCCTCCTCTCTCCTACCGCCCCTAGCCCGGCCCCGAGGTTCTGCCCCATGGGTCCCTCCCGCGTTCTACCGTGTCTAGTCCGGTTCCGAGATTCTGCTATCCTATGGGTCCCTCCCTATTTCTCCTACCGCGTCCATCCGGCCCTCAGGCTCTCCTGCCTCATGAGTCCATCCAGCTTCTGTGAGGATACGGCTCCACAGCATGAAGCTTAGCAGTCATCCCCAGTTACTGCCAAGGATTAGAACGCATGGAGGTTTACCTCCATATGTCTTAGCGACGTTCCTTGTGCCTACCCAGCCTCACATGAAATGAGTATCAGGGGCTCTTTCCTCGAGGGCAAAGGAACCGAAGCGCGACGTTGGTGAGTCACATTTATGTACTGTTCAGGTTAAGAATGCGTGGAGTTATATCTCCACATGTTCATACGTTTTCATGGAGAAAAAAGAAATGTATAGCTATTCCTGTAACAGGCCTGCCGTTAAGGCCCATAGGGTTGTGAGACGTCGAGGCTCCCCCATCTTCTAGAAAATCGGCTCAAAGATGACGGTGAGATTGTCAGCCCTACGCGCTGGCCGCCCTTTACCCCCCACCAGGAAGATTCCTGGTACTTATTTCTGTTAGAGGCTGACTCGACCCCAGGCCCATAGTGCGGGTGGAAGGATTAGGTCAATTGAAAAATCCAATGACCTCATCGGGACTTGAACCCCGCGACCTTACGGCTTGCAGCATAGTGCCTCAGCCAACTACGCTACAGCGTCGCCCCCTACGTCTTCATGGGTTGATTAATATCAATGTAGAAGAATAAATATTTTTATTTTTAGCTCTGGAGCTCCTCAGCGGGGGTCCTTCATGAAGGGTGGAGTGTCCGGGGCATAAAGCCGATTACTTATCTCCATCTAATTCTTGGGATAGGAATTCGTGGAACTACACTCTCATTGCCCCCTATACTCGTCATAACATGGGCTTGCAGACACAGTGACAGTTATGTATTATTGTTTCGCCACCGCAAAGGGGTGACATTGCAAGGGGGTGCAACTAGTTTTCCAAGGTGGGAGAGGCTGGATATTTCCTTGCAAACTTAGGTCTAGGCCGCTTCAGACTATGTTTTACAGATCACCCTAAACTGTTTCGAATATTTTTGAAAAGTTTTCATTTTTAGTAATGGTGTTCGGTGCATTTCTGCCTGAGGTAGGAATTGCCGAAGGCTCTGAGTAACGATATCGGTCACAAACCGAGAGACATCACTTCCACCCAACTTGTTAACTTCGCGAAGAACCCCCCCAAAATACAGACCCCTACATGCCAGGAAACACTGCGTCTCTAGGTCTGGATGGAAATAATTTGTTTGTTGTGAAAATAACACGAAACATCAATACGCCGTGTGTCAGAGAGCATTTGGTTTTAATTCCAAAGTTCAGTGACCGACATGAAATCAGTTTCAGAAAACATTTACGCTGCCGCCTGTTTTAGAAAGCTGATGGTGAAAATGGAAAGCCTGTTAGGTCCACACTTTTTCCCTAGACAGAAGAATTGTCAGGAACTGCGCACTGCCCGAGAATATATTTCCGTTTCTTGTCCGTCGATTTAACACGGCCGTGACAGGAAGAGGATGGGAGTGCTCTTCGCATTACTCCGTTTTACTCTATAAAAACGTTATCTCGTTACCCGGGGTGTTGCTTGCAGTTTTGTTAATTAATACCCAACTTCCCACCCCACCCCCATTTTTGGTCTGCTCTTTCCACCCATCTTGTACGTTCAGCCAAGATTTATTTATTAGTGAGAAAATGGGGACAGCGGTGTGGTCTGCATAGTCCTGCTGGTGGTGATGGTAGTCGAATGGTTCTGACGGGGGGGGGGTGACGGTCCAAATGCGATGCAGATGTCAGGCACCTAAATTATTTATGCGACTGTGTCTATTTTTTAAATGGATCTTCAGTTAACTAAGAGTCAAGTCTTCCGGTCGGTCGGTTAAATTGTGGCTGGCCCTCGCGAACACAAGTCATCCTTGACTTAAGGTGTCGTCGAGATCTACTGACCAAGATTTTTTGTTCTGTCATAGACACGTACGTGATTAGAAGTGAGGCCTCGAGGAAAGTTGTATGGGCTATATTGGAATCTATTCGTTCCTCACAGGAAGCACATTACGTCTTACCTACAAAGCCCAAACGGTTAATGCTGTTTAAGGAAATAATCGCTGTTTATTATGAGAACCATACGGAACACAAATACACTGTATGGGCAGTATGCAGTATATATAAATTCAGTTCGTACCTCACAGGAAGCACATTACGTCTCCTCTACAAAGCCCAACCGGTTAATGCTGTTTAAGGAAATAATCGCTGTTTATTGTGAGAACCATACGGAACACGTGAATACACTGTGTGGGCAGAATGCAGCATATATAAATTCAGTTCGTACTACACAGGAAACACATTACGTCTCCGCTACAGAGCCCAACCGGTTAATGCTGTTTAAGGAAATAATCGCTGTTTATTATGAGAACCATACGGAACACAAATACACTGTGTGGGCAGAATGCAGCATATATAAATTCAGTTCGTACTACACAGGAAACACATTACGTCTCCGCTACAGAGCCCAACCGGTTAATGCTGTTTAAGGAAATAATCGCTGTTTATTATGAGAACCATACGGAACACAAATACACTGTGTGGGCAGAATGCAGCATATATAAATTCAGTTCGTACTACACAGGAAACACATTACGTCTCCGCTACAGAGCCCAACCGGTTAATGCTGTTTAAGGAAATAATCGCTGTTTATTATGAGAACCATACGGAACACAAATACACTGTGTGGGCAGAATGCAGCATATATAAATTCAGTTCGTACTACACAGGAAACACATTACGTCTCCGCTACAGAGCCCAACCGGTTAATGCTGTTTAAGGAAATAATCGCTGTTTATTATGAGAACCATACGGAACACAAATACACTGTGTGGGCAGAATGCAGCATATATAAATTCAGTTCGTACTACACAGGAAACACATTACGTCTCCGCTACAGAGCCCAACCGGTTAATGCTGTTTAAGGAAATAATCGCTGTTTATTATGAGAACCATACGGAACACAAATACACTGTGTGGGCAGAATGCAGCATATATAAATTCAGTTCGTACTACACAGGAAACACATTACGTCTCCGCTACAGAGCCCAACCGGTTAATGCTGTTTAAGGAAATAATCGCTGTTTATTATGAGAACCATACGGAACACAAATACACTGTGTGGGCAGAATGCAGCATATATAAATTCAGTTCGTACTACACAGGAAACACATTACGTCTCCGCTACAAAGCCCAACCTGTTAATGCTGCTTATGGAACTAATCGCTGTTTAGTGTGAGAATAATACGGAACACATAAGTACACTCTGTGGGCAGAATGCAGTATATATAAATTCAGTTCGTACCTCACAGGAAACACATTGCGTCTCCGCTACAAAGCCCAACCTGTTAATGCTGTTTATGGAAATAATCGGTGTTTATTGTGAGAATCATACGGAACACACAAATACTCTGTGTGGGCAGAATGCAGAGTTTTTTCCTTTTAATGTTAAAGCATGTGTTTCATGTAGTGACCACTGCGCTTTAAATAGTTAACACGGCGGCTGGAAAGTGATACAGCGTTGGGTTTGACCCTGTATTAACACTTGAAGATGCTTGTAATGGTGAGAAGTTGCAGTTGATATAGGAAGATGTAGTATTCTGTTTCCGCGTGCTCTATTCTCCCACTGCGTTTACTTTACTCTGTGTTTTTAAATTAATTTTCTTCTCAATTTTTGCTGCTTTCTCGTTCAAAGAATACACGAAAGCAAATTTTAAAATGACTTTTTTTTTCTACCCATAGTTTACCTATTTAATAAACATGAGCCCTGTATGAAAGAAGATAGGATTAAAGTTTTCAAGTTAATAACAATAGTGATAAGAATAGGACTACTAACTCTTGATGGTGGTGGTTATTTAGCACGGCTCGCAATTTCAAGCCATGTCACTTAAAATGGTGGCGTGATTAATGAACGATGAACAGGAAAGATGTGGAAGGAAACGGTATGGCCGAATTTGTGGCACTGTCCTGGAATTTGCCTGGAGGGACTGAGAAAAACTACGCAGAGATAAGAAGGTACCGTCTCGCGAATGCGTGGCCCAAGCAGGAGGTTGTTTTTTTTTTGGGGGGGGGGGACCGCTGTTGTCAATTGGCGATGTGTCGGGCGTGTAGTCTGTATCTCTCTGGTGGTGGAGTCTCTGAAGTAAACTCTGAAAGATTCTGTCACGAAGAGAATTTATTGACAGGACCACAGTGTCCTCAAGTGAGGTGGAACTAGTGAAGTTCACACTGAGTCCAGTGGAAATCGGCCTATTTAACTTGGACGTGCCATGATTTTCCTCCAATTCAAAGTAAAGGAGTTTTGCGACCCTTCCTCCTTGTTGATGCATATCTCCTCCATTCTTTCTCCACGTTTGGCATTAGATGAAGGCTACTTAGCGTCACGCTCCGGCTGATTCACTTAAGCAGTAGAGTCTACTGTATCCGGAGGGGGAACCCTAGAACCAGTCTGGACGGTGTGAAGAGCGGGATGATGGTAATGGCGGAGAACCAAAGGAGTCCCACAGACACCCTCAGAATAAACATCCTGCAGCGGTGAACTTTAAATACACGATTTGAAGCATTGTCAGATTACTGTTAATTGTAAATGACGTTTTCAGGCCACCATCAGCTTCTAGACACAAGAATGTGAAGGTACTATAGGTACGCCATGAAGGCGTATGGGGGAGTGGATGTATAGTGCCACAGTTTCTTGACCTCAGTAATAGTTGGAGGTGAGTGAGAAGCTTCACGCCCCTTCCGCTTAACCCCCGGGGAAAGAGTCCCGGTACTCATTGGATAGGGGGCTGGGTGGGCCTCACAGCCGGTCTGGACGACACGGAAAAGAGAAAATTCATGACCCTACTGGGACTCGGGCTCCGACCCCTCGGTCGTCCAGCCCGTAGCCAGTCGCTATACCGAATGCGCTATCCCAGCTCCTAAACTGTACTGTAGGAGTAAACTTAAATTCTTTACCTTATTTAGAAACTGATGGTTATGTTCCTGCTCGGTTTTTCCGACTGTTCTTTGTTCATTGTCTGCTTTTCTGGTAAAAATTGGTCCTCAGCCAGGTAAGCTTCATTTACGAATGTTGTTTGGCCTGGGCGTAGACTTGATTGGAGCCTAAACGATTTCTCTTAATCATATTTTATAATGGTACTTGTCATTATTAAATTATAAATTGTCTTCAGGATAGGTGCAGTATGTACGTCACGTTTGGATTTATTGAACACATACACACGACTCGTAATTATAGCGCCACCGTTAATATCCTCAATTCAGAAATCACCACAGCACCCACTAAACCTCTTTCCAGCCTGCTATGTCGTCTCCAGTCATTCCCTGGCAGCGGCTTCTAACAGAGGATATTCTTCAGCTTCACGGGCTCAGGTTCTCTCTTCGCAAACTCCCATGCAGAACTGAAGTCTCAGCTATCTTCTCCCTTGCTTATAACATTTCGGCACTGACCACATAGAAACTGCCTCTGTAGTTCAGCTGTTGCATTATTAAGAATCTGCCGCCTAGCAGCGGTTGCTGTTCGCCGAGTCACTGCTTACAAACGTGTCTGTACGCCACGGTATTTTCGTCTTGCAGATAAGCGCTGGGCGATTGCTCTCATTGAATTATTATTGTGTAAATGTTACTGACTGTGTTTTCTGTTTGCGTTGACGTGCCTTCTCGTGCTCGTGCTTGCTTTGTAATTGGCCCCAGGGCTTTTGAGTAATCACTAAGTAAATAATTGAAGACTTGTGGAGAATAGGAGGAACTGATGATAGGAGATATCAGCAGAAATGCGCATTATGAGGATTTCAGGGCTCGCACAGTGAAAGAGACGAAGTTAAGAGAGATGGTATAGATGGCACATAGAACAGAATTTATAGAACTATACTGAAATAACTGACCGCCTCTGTGGTCTAGTGGTCAGAGTTCCTGGCTACAGATCCAGAGGTCCCGGGTTCGATTCTCGGCGCTACCAGATTTTATGTGAAGCAGTGGGTCTGGAACGGCGTCCACTCAGCCTCGTGATGATAACCAAGGAGTTATTTCAAAGAAATAGCGGCTCCGGTCTAGAAAACCGAAATTAACAGCCGTGGGGATCCATTGCGCTGACCACGCAACACCATCTATCCGCTGAGGTTGGCATTTTTTTATTGCTAGTGGGGTGGGACTAAGTCCCTTGTACTGCGGCAAGTTCTGGCCTATTGTACCAGCCCCAGATGATAGGTGAGGGTGATTGTGGAGCAATTGGTGCAATGAAGATTGGCAGGGGAAACCGAAGTACTGGGAGAAAACCTGCCCCAGCGCCACTTTGTCCACCACAAATCCCACTTGACCAGACCCGGGATCGAACCCGGGCCGCCGCGGTGGAAAGCCAACGACTAACCGCTTGAGCTATGGCGCGGCCCTTGAGGTTGGCACTATCTTCGCCGACAAGCGGCGGTCTCTCCGTCTGTATAGTTCGCTTGCGGACTACTGGCCATGGATTTTACTGAAATAACTGGAATGAGCGTGTTGACATGACGAGTTATAACAGGATTGAAGGGAAATCATAGAATATTAGCCGGAAGGGAAAAGAAATTAGGGAAGACCCCTGAAACGATGGAGAAATTTCGGTTTGTGAGATAACAAGTCTTGAGTGGGGTAACGCTGGAAAGGATGTTGATGGTTGTTTTGATGGAATGTTGTGACGAATTATATAGATTTTAACGAAGCGTGATATGCGCTCAGTCATTGAACCTTTGTTGTTAGAAGTTTGCAGAATCATAATTTAGTAAGCAAATCCTTGGTTACAGGAACTGCCAGCGAAAGAATCAAGATCTTCGTGTGACAGTTTGAATGTGGTTATGTATGTATGTATGTATGTATGTATGTATGTATGTATGGCCGTCTGTAAATCTCGGTACAGGCCGAGCTGTTGCTCCCTCAAGCGACATTATCTTTCGACAGACAATTGACTGACCCCATTTGACCCTCACGGGAACACGTG
This sequence comes from Cryptotermes secundus, assembly GCF_002891405.2. NCBI lineage: Eukaryota > Metazoa > Arthropoda > Insecta > Blattodea > Kalotermitidae > Cryptotermes > Cryptotermes secundus. Next base: position 1,407,212 of record NW_019731262.1, on the reverse strand, counting down.
GTCGCTCTCGCATGGCCGCGTTCGTCACAGCGGCTGACTGGATTTCACAGTTCGCAGGGGATTTCCGTCAACTGCAGTTGATCTCAGCGGTCAGACTACCTGTGGGTTACGGTATGTGAATTGTGTCAGTAGAGACGGGCGACATAGTTGCAGTAACAGTTATTGATTCCCTAAGATTGCTCAACCTGTCTAGAGCACCCTGTGCATGTATTTGTAAACCGGTTTAAAGGAAAGTGATTACTATAACACGGAGGTAAAGAAAAACTCTGCATTTTGAGCACGCAAATTCTCCCATGTGCAGAGTTTGCCTGTGAGGTAGGAAATGGCTGTTTAATTAATTATACGTAGTAAATTTAATGACGGAACCGCGACAGATCAGTCAGTATAGCGACTGGCTACGGACTTGAGGACAGAGGAGTCGGGAGTTCGAGTCCCAGTGGGGCAAGATTTTTCACCTCTCCATGTCGTCCAGACTGGCTGAGATCCACCCAACATCCTATACAATGGGTACTGGGAGTAAAGCGGGCGGAGCATGAAGCTGACCACTTATCTCCAACTAGTGCCGAGGTCAAGAAAACGTGGATCTATATATCCACTCCTTCCATACGTCTTCGTGGCGTAGTGCTTAATTAGTTAAGCAGAGGGACAACTTTTTTTTTCCTTGGCACTACAGCCCCAGTGGGCCTAGGCCAACCTCCATGAACTTCTCTGTTCATTTTTCAGTTTTTCTAGATCTTAGACATAAGGTAGGACTCCTTGGGCGGGTGATCAGCTCGTCGCAAGGCCTCTACCTGTACACAAACACAGAAAAACGCTCACAAACATCCATGCCCTGAGTGGGATTCGAACCCACGATCGCGGCTTCCGGGCGAGCGAAGACAGTGCACCCCTTAGACCGCTCGGCTACCGTGACCGGCGAGGAACAACTTACCTTTCCGTTTATTTAATGACAGCATCACATTTGTACTGACAACTGCAGGAAGACGGCAGACAACTCCTGCTATGTGTGTGTCTACATTGACTCGCCACTTGTGACTAGCAAAGAAACCAGAGGAGGTATTCGTGTTCGGGCCAGTATTGATGCCTCAGGGCAGTTGTACTGACAACTGCGGACAGCTGGTCCATTAATTAATTAATTAATTAATTCATTCATTTGTGGAGCTGAGCCACTCTTGAGAAGATGGCAATTGTGCGACTACTCAAGAACTTCCCAACATTTTATGGTTCATTACCGTGCTCACAAGAGCCCTGGTCCCTACCCTGAGCTAGATCGATCCAGTAACTGGCATATTTAATTATTCTATCAGTTACCCAGGCTATGTGGCGTCGAATTATAGTGAATAATGAATTGCAAAGGATGTGGAAGGAAACGCTTATGGCCCAATTTAAGGTACTGTCCGGATATTTACCAGAACGGACTGAGGAAATCCAGTCAGGACAATCGGCGATCGGCCGAGATGATTTTGCGCTCGGATAGGCGTGTTTCTGAGACCTAAGGGGATAGAGAAATTGTCGGGGGACACTATCAGTTTCCAATCCCAGCAATCGAACCCCGTAGTGTGATTGCGGCCTGTCATTGTTCAAAGCATCAGGAGTTTCTGAGCCTGCGTACCCGTCGTTCCTTTGTCCGTGACTGTTGAAGATAATGACTGACGCTTGGGCCATGTTGACACATGAGTCAGCAGTGGCAGCACGAAACGGTATGGTGGGAGTATTGTACGTGACTCGGGACAAAGATCTAGTTCAGTGTTTTGATGTTAACAGTAGTAAAAGAATTAGAATAACATGTTGAGGCCACGGTGGATGTACTATCGGCTTTTAGCGTGCAGAAACTTCGAATTTTGATCACAAGCTGCATTTGTGTGTTTTATGTTTCTCGCAGTAAACATGGGTTATTTCCCCAAACAGCATTCAGCGCTCTGTCTTTTCTATGGAGAGAAAGTGTTTCCTCAAAGGTAGGCGCTCAGCATTGTCCACAGGCTGTTTGTTTGTTGAAATATGTTGTGAATTGTATAAAATATGCTTGAAGCGAGTTTCTATGTAGAGCGTGCGCGGAAATTCTCACCCACAGCCACCACCATGCATTTCCTTCACGAACGTCCAGATGAAAGTGTCCTTGGAAAAACTTAAGATCGACACCTACATTTCTCAGTTAAAGCGACTGCAGGCAGTACGTACCACGTCACATCACATTGAAACGTGATAAAAATTTACACTTTTTTTTCTCTTCAAATTCTGTCGGTGGACATTTTCGTCTCCATGTTGATGTACAGACTGCCTGGTGCAGTTAATACACGCGAATTTTTGGACGTTCTGTACAGAGAATATTTTGGTTGGAATTCTAGTATTCATGGAAATGTTTATCAAATAGTCTGCTCTAGCAATAACCCCTGAAGCCTGTGTTTGTGTACGGTCCGTGTATATCGTTGCATTTCCTCTGGTATGGATCGCCAGGAAATTAACGGAAAAACTTGACTGGAGTGTGTCCAGTACGAAGAAGAGGTACACAGCTGTGGCGTCACTGTTTGTCTGTCACAGCCTGTCCGTGCGTTCCATATGATTCTCACAATAAACAGCAATTATTTACCTGAACAGCATTAACCGGTTGGGCTCTGTGTAGCGGAGACGTAATGTGTTTCCTGTGAGGTACGAACTGAATATTTATATGTTACTTAGGTGAACTCTTTTCGGGTGTGAAGAGGGAGTGGTTAGTCTCTCTCCAAGCAAATGCTGAGGTGGTTCCCAAGCAGATCTCCATACTTGAAATCATAAAAGTAAAACTCTTGTTCTCTGGTTCCCCACAAATTCTCCAAATTATGCAACACGCAGCTGATCAGAAAATCAAATTTCAATTGCCCTTGTCTAAAGCTGTTCACAACACGTACACACACACACACACACACACACACACACTCTCCCTCTCTCTGTGGTCTAACAGCCCTTTAGACCTTGGCCACATTATCAGTTTCTTAATGCTATACACAGTTGGTAGGGCTCCTTGGACGGGGGATCAGCCCGTTGCAAGGCCGCTACTTACACGCAGAACAGTAAACGTACTGGATAGCGCCAACTTGGTATGTCCTTTATTTTCTCTCCACTTTGCTACTCGAAAGCTTTAAGGCAGTTGCAAGTTAAGATTACTGACTAATGGAATAACGCCGTGTAATCTGGTATAGTCTTTTGTTATTCCATAGGGTTTTCTTTGTTATGGAAATGCATTTCTTTTAGCCATTAGTAGCGTCTGCCGTCTTAGCTTGTCTTGTTTTAATGTCTTGTGCGCCCTGTAAACATTCGTCTGACAACGTTGCTGGAACGTGTGCAGGACGTCTGTTTATTTACATGCGCCATGTTTATTTTTATCGCTAATAGCGGAAATAAGAATGTGATGCATTTTTAATGGATGTTGAGAACCAGTTCAGAAGATAAGATGAAGCAGTCCAACCCTGCATGAGCGTGCGAATGTTTTCTTACCTTAAGAGCATTGTCTGTTAACTAACCACGTCATTACGTGTGAGAGCACCGTCTTTCCTTCCACCGCAGTGTGAATTTTAGATGCAGGAAGGGTTAACGAGCCTCGTGATCCGTATTGTGGTCTTGCACGGTATGACACTACAGTCAGGCAAGTGGTTATCCACCAAGACCGCAGTATGAGTAATCACAGACAAGGGAGCATCAGATCTTGCAGACACTGTAGTTAGTGGTATTTTAATATTGTGACTTGACGCATGACTGCCAGAGTAGACGTTCATTGCTAGGCAAGGACTCTGTAAACAGGTTCCCGCGGCAGTGAATAAGCAAGCAACAATCGAGGTATTTTCTGTTGGGCCCGCCCCGAGGCTATATAACGAGGATCGCAAGCCAGCTGAAGTAATAATTTAGGGAGTTTCTTTGAGATGGCAGCTGGTTCAGTTGAGGCTTGTAAGTCAGCCTGCGACGAGATGATTAACGTGTGATTTGAAGACTTTATGTGTACTTATAGTGAGTCTGTTATAAATCCGTTGCCAGGATACGACTAGTGAAGTTTGAGAAGACTTAGCATGTCTTAGTGATTTGTAGTGTGGAAATCAGCAGTAGTGTTATAATTACAAGTGGTTCAAATATGACCGGAACTGATTAAAAGAACACAATTGCCACACACTTACTTGCACATGTCAATCTTCAACGTACTCCCCTCCGGAGTCATCACATTTTTCCCAACATTCTGGAAAATCCTGATGCCCTTAAAAAAACGCTTGTGGTTGGCGGCGTATCCACTCCCGAACAGTCTGGATGACGGCGTCGTTGTCCACAAACCGCATGCCTTGCAAGTCTGATTTGAACCTTCCGAACAGGTAGAAATCACTTGGGGCCAAATCGGGACCGTACGGCGGATGTGTCAGAAGGTTCCATTTCAATTTCCGGAGGGTTTCCAGTGTTGTTTTGGCCGTATGGGGGCGTGCATTGTCTTGAAGGAAGGCTACCTGCTTTCCACCTGTCTTTCGCTTGGATCGGAGCTTTTCCTTCACGTCTGTTGCCAGGAAGTCTGAGTAATAAGCTGCATTGACTGTTCTGGCATCTGTCAGAAAGTCTACGTGGATAACCCCCTGTCAGTCCCGGAAGAACGTTGCCATCACTTTTCCTGCTGAACAGTTCCTCCGTGCTCTCTTGGGTTTGGGAGAACTGGTATGCCGCCACTCGCGTGATGATTGCTGGGACTCGGGAATGAAGTAGTGCACCCACGTTTCATCGGTGGTCACTATAGACTTCAAAAATGCATCATCTTCGTCTTCAAACTGCTGTAGGAGACGACTGTCAGCTTGCATGCGCACCATTTTGTTCACGTCCGTCAAAGTGCGTTGTACCCACCGTGCATTCACCTTGCGATAGTGCAGGTTGTATTTCATGATATCTTCTACACTACCAACACTGATGGACAGCATTGCTCCAAGTTCCTTGATAGTGATGTGCCTATTCTCACGAATAAGTGCGTCTGCGCGATCAATGTTTGGCTCAGTGACGGATGTTCCGGGCCTACTACGATCATGCGGTTCGTTCTCCACGCGCTCTGTGCCCTCTCTGAAGCACTTACACCACTCAAACACACGGGTCCGTGAGAGACACTCTTCCCCATACTGTTGTTGGAGTCTGTGGTGAATTTCAGCGGACGGGACGTTTTCTCCAACGAGGAGTTTGATCACAATGCGTTGTTCCACGCTCCGCGGTACTTTCTGTTCGCTCATCATTCTAGCAACTCCCAGCAGGACTGAACAGGTTCTAACCCAAACAGGAGGTCGTGGAGGTTGTGGCTTCACTCTCTCAAGGTCGCACAGCTGCTGCTCAGTGCGGCTTGTTTACACACAAATCAGTCCCGGTCATATTTGAACCACCTTGTACTTGTAGTTACGAGTTGAGTGAGTGCAGTAAGTCTAGTCGTCCCATCCAAACCCCGTCAATGGTCACCCCCCATGCACGTGACAATATTGTCCTCGATATGAGATAAACTATAGATTTTTACACTTTAGCAGGGATCATATTTAGAAACGACTTAAGAACCGGCAATATTAACTTTCCCATTTATGTATAAATGTTTGGCGTGTTTATGTTTTATATATTTGAGGTTCTCACAGCAGTGACCGCATACTCTTCGATACCTGAAAGTGGAGGCGATATGTTTCTTCGAAACTTTGAGCTGTCTCCGAACTACACGGCGTTGCAACTTGGAACGCTTACAAATGTTACTTTGCTGTCGCTTTGTTTCCTAGTGCGGACGTAATAGAGAACTTGCGAAGATGTTAACGAAATTCATTCACTACTAGTATGTACGGTAGTCACTGTTGTTAAAGCGACGTACAAGTATTGCTGTAGGGTTTCCTGTTTCTTGTTTAAATTACTTACGCCCTCTCCAGCTTCTGATTTCGGTGTTATACCGCTTTATACTGTTTTGGCTACTGTGTGTTGCGTGTGGTATTGTGGAGCCGGGTTTCCTCAGTCGGCATGTCACTGCTGGACGAGAAATCGAGGTTTGTTTCTCGGCAGGGACAAACGAATTTTTCTTCGTTTCTACAACGTCCAAAGTGAGTGGAGTCCACACAGCCACCCACTCAATTGGTACTGGGGGTAAAACGACCGGAGCGTGAAATTGGCAAATCACTGCCATCTAGAACCGAGGATAAAATTGCGTGAAGCCATACCTCCACTCCCCCCTTACGTTTTGATGGTGTGTTGCTTAATTGTGCACAAGGACATTTTCTTTTTTATATATTGTACCGATAAGGACAACGGCTTATCCCGGGCGAGAACGGGTACTCCTTTTTTTTTCCTATTGATGTGTGATGGTTTGAATGTCTGAATTTCGCCATCATATCTTTGTGACACGTATCCCCAAGTTTATGCAGTCAGTTATACACACAGTTCGTGGCAGCAGTGGGAGGAATCTACAAGTTTGTATTTCTACTTTGCTTGTAAAGCAGATTGCTTTCTCAGGGGTTGGAAGGGATTTTTCGGAGTTGTGTTCTATTCCAAGAAGTGTCTGCTAAGCGGAGCTTTTTCACGGGAACTACTGGAACTTGGATTCTCATTGATCACTGTTCGCGTACTTCGTAAACCGATTGTGTAAATTGTAGATGGAATGTTTAAGGTCGAATGTCGCAAAGCATGGCATTTGATTTCTTTGAATTTACTTCCTGACAAAGAACTGGATTTCAGAACTCAAACCTTTTGTAGCGCAGTCACTATAGTGACTAGGCTATGAGCTGAGCTGTCAGAGTTTGATTCCCGGTTGAAGTAGAGGCTTATATCGAGGCTGTAACTATTGTGATTTCGACGCGTGCAGGGTCGAACCACGGCCAGAAAACGGGTTGTTCTGACAGCGGGTTTTCTTGGTTTTCTCCATTCACTACAGTCATACTGGGACGCTATTTCGGCAAATCCAGTTAATTTATGACTGAACCACAAAAAGGAGACACCGTGCCCTGAACATGTAAGCATTATGTTACTCTCAAAGCATATTGTACCATATCGTCGCAGATGACCGTACATTAAATATTTTTACACCTGCAGTTCTCTAAATTTTATCGCCTGAGTTGCAAAGTTCGCTCTCCACTTTTGGAAAAANGCCTGAACACACAAGCGACTCATCTGCCTTGGTAAATGCTCTGTGTCTTTTAAAGTATGTACCCCATTGTGAACAGAATTTTTCATTTTTCATGCTTTGTTCCAGATTATCCATTATCCGAATTAACTGTAACAAGATTAGCAAGGGTTTGCTATATATATATAAGTAAAGCAACAGCACAGATAGGGACTGATGTTAGGGTTCACGCATTTAATGCCGGACTGCGGGCTAGAAGTCAGTTTGCATCCGGAAGGTCCTGCGACAGGCCAACTCGATCATAGGTTTCCTTTATTTCCCTTGCACCTAGAGCATATGCCGGGGAGTTGGTTCCCAAAAAGCACATAACCAAGTTCCATTTCCTGACGCGTTTATCATCTTTACTCTTCAGAGGTGTAACCTCGTCTCCAGCATACCATTGCCAGTAGATGGAGCAGCCACTGCGTATGAGCGGGATTTTGTTCTCTTTCACCCTCTCACTGCACCCTTCCCCACTCTCTGTCCCTCTCTCTGCATTTGAAGGCCTGAGAAGAATGATACAGTAATGGTTCAGGTTCTCCCTNACCTCGTCTCCAGCATACCATTGCCAGTAGATGGAGCAGCCACTGCGTATGAGCGGGATTTTGTTCTCTTTCACCCTCTCACTGCACCCTCCCCCCTCTCTCTGCATTTGAAGGCCTGAGAAGAATGATGCAGTAATGGTTCAGGTTCTCCCTAATGGGCACTTGAAGATAAAGATTGAAGTAGATGATATTGTGGTATGTAGACCCGTTGCTAGGCAACGACCGCAAAATAACTATACAACAATTGTTAAGTAATGGCCCGTAAACAGCAACAGAGGAATGGTTTTTCTGCGCGGTTTGTGCAGATGGCTGCATATACAACACTGGAGTACTTCATGCCACCGCTAAGCAACAGTTACACAGCAATAAAGGAACGGTGTTTTCTCTGCGGTCCGTGCCGAGATGTTATATGATGGGCCAGTTATCTGCTGCAATTAATGAGTTATATAAACGCTGGGGTTCCGTTTTGAGCTGTTGCTGTGAGAAGCTGGTAGTTGCTGGAGACAGTTCGGGAGCCCAGAAGAAAGGTAACGCCCGTTCTTGGAACCCGCTACCAAGCAATGGCTAGTGAAGACTGCAACAGACTAAGAAGAGCTAGTGTGTCCTATAGTGATTTCTGAAGTGTGTAGAACAATGAGAGCGTAATCCTTACTTGAAATAAGTTGTAGGAGTTCAGTAAATCCAGTTACCAATCCAAACCCCGCCTACAGTCACACCAGCGCACGTGATAATATTAAGTCTGTCGGTGATAAGCACCTGGCGATGGCGTGAGCTTATTGTGTAGGTTCTGTGGAGACAGTTTTGCTCTTTGTCATGCGTGAGTCATAGGATGAATAACCAGTGGTGGGTGAGGTCTGTGTATGACCAAGAATATGATGGTTTTCTAAAAGGATATCTTCCGCCTGCGGACAGGAAACCGAGGGAGGGTAATACAGTGAGTTGTAGTACCGACGGGGAAGCGACAAATTGAGCCACGTCCCAACAAGGAAAACTGTTTCTTCTGCATCTCAAGACTGCTGTTCGTAGTTCGAATAAGGGCCTGTTTGTAGATGGGCCCTTCGGGGGTTCCTGTTGGCTTTTTCATGGCCCCCTGTTCCCTCTGGGAACAGGAGGCCAGTTCTGTCTTCGTGACTTAGTCACCTCTGCATTTCCTCTGTAATTTGAAATCTTCCTATCTTGGACAACCTTTAACCTGAAAATGGAGGCATCAATTCCGTTTATATTAAGGTTGGCTACGATTGTAGCACGGGTCGCGAGAAATTTTACAAATTGTCGAATGTATGACGCCAGATACTACTAAGTTGTCTCTGTGCTTAACTAATTAAGCATTACGCCATGAAGGCGTTTGAGGTAGTGGATGTACTCGTATAGATCCACATTTTCTTGACCTCGGCACCAGCTGGAGGTGAGTAGTTAGAGTCATGCCCCGGTCGCTTTATCCCCTGGGAAAACCGCAGGTACCCATTGAATAGGAGGTTGGGTGGACCCCAGAGCCGGTCTGGACAACATGGAGAAAAGTCTTGACCCTACCGGGACTCGAACCCCGAGGAGAAATACGTGCAAAATTTTGATGGCAGTAGCGGAACAGGAAGGGCGCGTCCTCAGGTTGAGGCTGGAGGAGACAGCTGCCAATATACTGAATAAGCAACCGCGGATTCGTGTTTCTTCGGATGGGGGGCATTGGCAGGTTTTGTGAGCACAGTACTTGACTTTCGGGTTGCATAAAATGCGGAGTTTCTTGGCCAGCTGTGGAACTGTTAGCTTCTCACGCTGCAGCGAGCCGGTCTGCAGTGCTTGCCGTGTAATTTACACACCTTGCTACAGGGCTCAGGGTCATACCCCCCCCCGTCTTTCTCTCAACGTCCTTGGTCAGAGCGCGCAGAAAAACATCATCTCTCGATGTGATGACGTCATGGCGCATATTTTCACGGTTTCCAGTTCTCAGAATGCTTGCGACATGCAACAGAAATGCATTGTATATCATTTGAAACTTTACAGCTACTTTATGCAATAAAGCGTTGTTAAGCGATCAGTCACGTGAAGACAAATACTACAGGTCGACCGCATTTTAATGCCCCCCCCCCCAGCACTACCTGCATATGACATAGCAACCTCTAACTCTGGAGGAAGAATGTAGCAGTGTTGTCAGATCATCTCCGAAAGTCGAGCAGTGATAATGTAGGAAGGGAAATGGTGATAGTAAACAATGATTGCAAATTCTATACTAGAGTTACGTGCAAAACTGTAAGTAGTAGGTGTCTGCAAGAAACCGTACTCTTTGACTATGTAGAATGCCGACACGTAAAGAAAAAGTGAAGCTATCTCTGTAACAGGCCGTGGAGGCCCATAAGATTGTTGAGACGTCGAGGTTCCCACATTTTCTAGACAGTCGGCTCACAGATGGCGGTGAGGTTGTCAGTCTTACGCATCGGCCGCCCTTTACCCTCCAGGAAGATTCCTGGTTCTCATTTCTGTTGGATATTGAACCGACCCCAGGGTCATAGTGCGGCTGGAAGGATTAGGTAAATTGAAAAATCCAGTTACCTCATCGGGAATCGAACCCACGACCTTCCGGCTTGTAGCATAGTGCCTCAAGTAACTACACTACTGCGTAAAATTGTAAATAGAAATGGCATGTCTTAGTGATTATGTCCGCGGATGACACCGGTATTGTCGTCATAGAGAGTTGGCCCCGGATGGGGGCTTGACACCAAGGCTTGTGGCCGACTGGCCGTCGGTCGTAACCTGACTTGGACTTTGCTTGATTTTTCTCTCGTGCTCATAACAAAATCTGTTTCGTAACACTTTACAGTTTTCACTTCCCAGCGCTTTACCCTCTGTGAAGCGTACCTGTACCAGAATGAGAGGGCAGTGCCTGGGTGTCTTCAGAGGAAGGAACATTTGTCACTGCTTTTTTCCCTCTGCTTTCTCTTTTCCATTTTGTACAGGCACCGGAGCGTGTAAGTGTCTCCACTCTGCTTCCAGAGTCGGTAATGCGAAACCCATTGGTCGAATGTACGTTAAGGACGTGAGAGGCTGTCTGAAACAATATTGCTTTTCTCGCGTTTAATTGACACCGAGATCAGGATTGTACTTCTCAGTGTTCAGTTGATGATAGAGAGAGCAGTAAAATATTCACGCACCAGTGTGATGCCCTCTTCCGCACCGGCGTCTCGTCACCGCCAGTTGCAGTGTATCGCATCGCCCTCAGCGCAAAGTATTGCGACGTTGCGTAGCAAACGTTACTCGGAGGGGAGGCTACGATGAAGCACATTTTTTTTGGAGAAGCTAATAGTAGTTCATCTAATCAAATTCTCTGCCCTTTACGAGGTCCACTCAACATTGGCTATTCTTTTTGAGCCGGGCGCTGGCTTAGCATAGTCTTTGGACCTTGGAAAAAGAAGCGTTACGTTCTTACGAAACGTCGGTAAACTTATACCAGACTAGAGTACATCGTGTCTTGAAAGACAATATTCTCCATAGTCATCGCTGTAAGAACCTCAAATCTAATCATTACATCTAATTTTTTATGATCCTTTTTAATATTGATTTTTCCGTCCATGTCTAGGTCAGGTTATCCAACAAGAATTTTATTATGTATTTCTCATGCGTGCCGTAAATGCTGCATTATCCCGTCCAGCTCATCGTCCTTGATTTCGTTAGTCTGATATTTCTCTGGCGTTTCGCCCACAAACGACCCCTTTCATGCTAACTCAGCAAGTTGGGAACTGTGTGACATTCCCCAGACCGATTAAGCTGGCTCAGCGGTAATGTTTTTGATGTGTATACGGCAAGCCCCCACTTCGATTCTAGGCTGGAAAATCGCCTAATCTGGCCAATACAACTTCTTAGTAATAATAATTATTAATATAATAATAATCTTATCATTCCAAGCTGTGTAGTCAGAATTAGTCAGTAGTTACACTAACAAGACACACGTGAGTTAAGTTAGTCGTGTGGAATAACAAATTAGGATGCACGTTTTCACAGTCGGGTAAACCACAATATCAGAAGTTTTTGAAGAGTTATTTAGACTTTCAATTAAAATGAGAGGCGGGTTTTGTAGTACGGTCAAAATTATGATTTATTAATGTAATGCCCGTTGAAAATTCGGCGGAAAGTCTTGCTTAGAGTTCTCTGTGGGTGGAGGTTCAGACTTTGCAAGCAGGCCTACATCAAGCTCGCTCACTTTTACACGCACACACACGCGCGCACGCTGCTCTGTGCGTGTATAAAAAGATTATCACATACGAAAGACTATTTTCGACGCCAGTATGCACAATATTCTCCGTAATACGCTATTTCGCAATTTTAAATTACGTTTCTGACAGCCCTGTGGTTTGAGTATTTCTCCCTCCTGGTAGTTCTGAAAATTCACTCACAGTTATCGTTGTGTATCTTGGCGTATTTATCTGTGATATGTTGTTTTTATCTCGTTTGAGATAGCTATTATCTGGCAGTGCCCCTTCACCCTTTTCCGCCTCACTTCACTTTCTCTCAGATACCCTCTGTGCCCAGGCGGTTCTGTCACATGCGTCACAGGTTTCACTTTGCGTATGCTAAGTAAAACCATTTGTATGTTTCACTGGGTCGTATTAAAAGTGGGCCTTCCGAAAGGCAATAAGATATTCCTTCTTTATATCCGTCCCCTTCCAGCGGCATGCAGTTTCATTGCACGTAGTTTGGCCATGGAAGGGTTAAATTTATTCAAAATAATTTAAACATTCAATTCGTACCTCACAGGAAGCACGTCACGTCTCAGCTACAAAGGCCAACCGGTTAATGCTGCTTAGGGAAATAATCGCTGTTTGCTGTGAGAATTATACGGAACACACAAATACACTGTGTGGGCAGAATGCAGTATGTATTGTATAAACTCAGTACGTACCTGACAGGAAACACATCACCTCTCTACTATAAAGCTCAACCGGTTAATGCTGTTTGTTGTGAGAACCATACGGAACACACAAATACACTGTGGGGCAGAATGCAGTATATATAAATTCAGTTCGTACCTCACAGGAAACACATTACGTCCCAGCTACAAAACCAAACCGGATAATGCTGTTTAGGAATAATCGCTCTTTATTGTGAGAACCATACGCAACACACGAATATACTGCGTGTAGGTAGAATGTATAATTTAGTTTATTAAAGCAGGTGGTACATATTGTGGCGTATAGACCCGTTGCTGGGCAGGACCTTCAGGCGGGTAGCGGGACAGCAGCCGTTGCTTGGTAACGGCAGATAAACACGTCAACATTAGGTGGGCTATCGCTGGGCAACCGCTCATAACAACAGTAGAGGAATTGTTGAATGCAATATTTTCTCTTGGGTCCGCCCAGGGGCTGTATATATATGGCAAGAGCTAATTTCCGGGAAATTCGCCTGACAGAAAGGACCTGAGCGCGGGAAGCTGAAGAGTCTCCACTGTTAGCATCCATTACCAGGAAACGGCCGTAAAGACACTGCGACCTGGAAAGGAGTTCTGCAGCAGTGATTAGTAAAATGTGGAGGTCAGCGATGGTGCTGAAATTACTTGTAGTTCCAAGCGGTGTCAATAAATCCAGTTACCAATCCATACCCCGTCTATAGTCGCACCCCTAAGTCGTGATAGTATAATAACCATTGTGCTTTAAAGGATTAATGAACCTTCGTGTTTATGAAAGGTGGGGAATTTATCCAGGAACCAGGGGACTGTATGCTCCTAAAGGCGGACGCTGCTCTATGGGATTGTTCAGTAGGCAGTAACTGTGTGTGACTGTTGAAATTAACAGGGCAAGTTGCTCCACTTTGTGTGTTAGTTCCCGGAACGCTGTGTCCTCGCTCGCGCGCGCGATCTGTGATACATCATGAAAGCTTCTTGAGTGCATGCATTCTACGAGCTGCTCATGTTTTTAAGGGTCGGTTTTAATGTTGATTCTGCTCATAGGAACTTTACACCTTGTAGATGGGCAGTGTTGCTGACGCTTCGGAGGCGAAAGGGTTTTAAGTCCCTATGCCCAATTGCACACTACACCATGAAGACGGGAGGACTTAAGTGTGTGCAGACTGTTAGTTAGCAGTAGCGCTGTAGTTGTCAATAGTTAACGTTTTGTAAGAGTTAAGTAAATCCCGTTACAAATGCAAACCCCGTCTGTAGTCACACTCTTTAACACGTGACAGTAGCCTTTGAATTGGGGTTTCTGTTCTGCGTATATTGCGTGATTAAAAAAACATTCGTTTACTTTCAGATCTGTGAATGGTCACACAAATTTCAATTGTTAACTCAGTTCCCAGAGGGGGAACCCCTGTCAGCAAGTGGTGCGCGCGCATTCGTGCGCTTTGCCATTTTTCCTAATCCTCCACATTTTTGCACAGACTGTACAGAGCCCACTGCTCGTTCCCCTGCGTTCCATATGAAATGGTAGTTGCAGTTTCGAAGCTCGTTGGAAACAGTTGAATATTTTAACTGCGAATTGATTTTTTGTTGTACTTTGATTCAAATGACAATTGGAATAGCCGGATTGTGTTTCTGTTGATCTTGACATATCGAAACGTCACGCAGAATTGTACAGCTCTTTTTAAATTTGTACAAAATTTGATCTGTTGAGTTCAGTGGTCTGTTTTTTTTTTTGTAGAGTCCTGACCGTTTGGATTCTGAAATTATTTAGATAATGAATATTACTGTTTTATGGAATGTGGTGACGTGTAGTCTGATGTACGGTGCCGTGCCTCAATCGTAAGGGCAGAAAACGAAGCTGACACTGGAAAGGTGGTACGGATAGGCCTTTGGGGAGAGGAAGGCCCTAAACCAAGATCGTGAACGAAGAAATAGGTGCAAGAGGCCCCTTGAAGGCCGTATTCCAAAATCGAATGAACGGGAGATATAATGGCCGAGAATAAATAAGTAGGTACAGGGACGTCATGGAAACTGGCCCTCTAAAGGGCCGTTACATGGCGACTTGATTGGCGGGATTAATGGCCCTGATGAAAACGAGTAGGACGTACAAGGAAGTCAAGACAGTGGCCCTGTAGAGCAGTGCTGTCCAACGTTCTTATGTACTCGGGCACAATTCACTGATGCCTATGGAGGTGCGGGCGCCGCCGCCGCCGCCGACGACGATAATAATAATAATAATAATAATTTTTTTCGAAAATATTTAACAGTACTCAGACGTTCAAAAATGTCTCTTGTCTTACAATTTGAATTAATATTAAAAATCGGCTCAATTGTATGTGGTTACGGAGGGCGCCAGAAAAATATGCCACGGGCGCCGCGTTGGACAGGGCTCTAGAGTCTAGATGGCCGTTTTCAGGGGTAGGTGGAGTGGAGAAATAATGACCGAACTGACCAGTAGCAGGTACAGGGAAGGAGGGATGAACAGTGCAAGGATATACGAGCCGTGTAAAGGGCAGATTGAGTGGCCGAAAATGTAAAGCACTTAGAAACAGGGGTCCCCTCTGTACCATAAAGATGCAGGTGAGGCTCCTTCAGGCCGTTGGGAACGACCTCCCAAACTGCACGGAGTCACTTCCCAGAAGACTGTAATCCTGAAAGTATGTTGTTCACTGTTATTACTTTACATGGATTAATGGAAGGTTTTTGTACCTGTAAATGTGGAAACCCTTTTCCAGACGTGACCAGGAATAACCAACTGTCCCATAATAAGCGTATGCCGAGGTATAACGGAAACTCTTGCTGTCTGGGCCGCTTCTCCCCAGCCTGGCTCACGATACGATCTGACAGCGGAGGGACGTGTCGGGATGGAAGATGGCCGGCTTCTTCAGTATTGACGGCAGGACAGAGCTGTTCCTTATGTAAGGGCATGCTGCTGCACACGGTGTATTTGTGTCTTCGTTCGGTGTTGTGGAGATATAGTGTTTCCTGTGAGGTACGAACTTATTCCCTTATTAAGATAAAGTTCAGACATACACTCCCCAGTTATTTGATGAGATCCCCAACCGGAATAGACACTCAAATTGACCAATACTCACATAATTAGAAATATGAATGTATGTATGAGCGTATAGGCACGTATTCTCTTCGCAGATGTCATACACAACTGTTTGGCGCTCATCCAAAGTATTCACGTGTAAAGAAACAAATTTATTTCTCAAATAAAGCAACAGCACAGATAGGGTCTGACGTTAAGGTTCCCGCATTTAATGTCGGACTGCGGGCTAGAAGTCAGTTTGCATCCGGAAAATCCTGCGACCGACCAACTCGATAAGGTTTTCCGTTGTTTTCCTCGGTGCTAGAGCAAATGCTGAGTTGGTACCCAAATTCCACGTTGCACTGCATGCTTCACATGCAGCCCTCCCTGTGTTAGGCCAGATTTCACTGTAATACAGCCCTTCCAGCGTCATAGAAAGAAATTCGATCGTGTGCAAGTTCGTACATTACCTTTACCAGGAGGACGAGCCTACAAAACTGGGAGATGTTTCTTGCGCCCCTTCTCGCAATTGCAGTCTCTTTCATTACCTCCTGCACTCTCTTTCTGTTCTCTCTCATCATCTCTGTCTTACGGGATGTATTATAATATTGAGTTTGCCACCCTCTGTAATATACCGTGCCGTCAGTTCGAGTCTGCGGTTCCTGTCAATCCTGTGACCTATTGTTGCACAGAATCGACCTGTCTGCTTGAGACCCAAGTAGGTGTTTGCTTTGCAGGTATCTCAGAAGCACGAGATGTCAGGCAGCGTGTGGGGACTACACGGTGTCCCGTCTCATAGTGAGCGCTTTAGCTCAGTGTGTTTATGGGAGAAGTTCTCTTTATGGCTGTGAAGGCCGTTGAAAATCAACCGACGTTTCGGTTCGAGGAATAAGCCAAGTGAGAAACTAGCATGAAGCAGATAGGAAGGAAAATTTGAATAAAGTGTATGTCGCGCAACCCCCACCCCCTCGCTTAAGTTTCTGAGGGGTCACAAAGTAACAGGTTAGCCTGAAATGGCATATTGGAAGCCAGGTTGCGAGATGTGACTGCGGGTAGAACAGACTGTTGGTGCGAGGCACGAACTCAGGCCCGTGTGATATTGTTTTCCGTGACACACTTTCACCAAAGATAAGAGGAATGACAGAGCATGTTCGAGTTTGAGTCACAGTCCAGCGCAGGAAACGAGCGTGCCTAATCAGACCGTCTCGGAGCGAGTTACGTTGCGATGAAGGCTTTTGACTTCGCCCGAACTTATGAGATGGCAAACATTTCTCTTAAGTTCACGTTATTTCCCACGGAAGCGAAATTCAGCAATGGTTTGAAATGTCTAACGTTGATGAGTACGATCGTCTGGCATGTGACGCCGACGTTTCGGAGGAACATGTCTCCATCATCTGCAGAATGGAAGAGTAAGTCAACAGGAAATAGTAAGACCTAGGCACTCAGCGAGCAGAAGGCAATGCGTCCTTCGAAATGTCGGTGAATTCCTACCAGACCACACGGCGTCACATCCCAGAAGATAATCATCACTGTGAGATGGAGTCATGTCCTTCCTGAGAAGCCGAATTTCCCTCCTTTACCAAATGAAACGTTCATGTACATATTCACAAGAGCCTACTGCTGGACCGGAACCGGGATAGCTCAGTCATTACAGTGTCGAAGCAACGGGCTAGACACACGAATTGGCTTGACGCCAACCGCTCACCTCCGTCCACTGCCGAAGGTAAGAATGCGTGGATCTGTACCTCTTCATGGCGAGGTCGCCTCTCCTTAACCCTATCATGAGCCATATCCGTCCATTCCACATCTTCACACCCTATTCTGTTAAGATCCTTTTTAATATTTCCCTCCCATATACGCCTAATTAGTTTTCCTGATTAAAATTCTGTGTACATCCCCATTGTCGCACACTTTTGCCATGTTTCTGTTCTAGCTCATCCTCCATGATTTGACTCTTTAGTAACATTTGGTAGCGATCGGGGCTGCGATAGCCCAGTCGGTATAGCGACCGGCTGTGCTGGACGACCGAGGGGTCGGAGTTCAAATCCCTGTAGGGCCAAGATTTTTTTCTATATCAGACCAGTGCTCGGGTCGACCCAGCCTCTTATCCAAAGAGTACCTCAGGAGTAAAGCGGCCGGGGCGTGAAGCTGACCCCTCACCTCCGACTATTGTCGAGGTCAAGAAAACATGGATCTATACAGCCACTCCGCCATACGTCTTCATGGCATAATGTTTAATTAGTTAAGCACAGGAACAACTTTTTTTTTACGGTGTGGTCTAGGCGTTTATGCAGGAGGTGCTGTGTTTGAATATCGGTTGGGACACATGCCACTTTGACGTTTTCCTCAGTCTGGTTGGACCACGACCGTTTCCTTCCAAATCCTATGCATTTCATTGTACTATCGCAGGCTATGGACACGGATTGTAGATGCTAAAAGCGGAGCTAAGTAACGCACAAAAATATTTGCCGAAAATAAAATGAGGATCTCATTATGCAACCCTGTCCAGCGTCCCGCAGTTTCCCCCTCCTGAGGGTGACAAGTCTCTTAGTCATATAATCTTTGTGCTTGGAGCGAAATTTTTGCAAGCAAGCGGTGCTTGTCCACCAAACACAGAAAACTGTTTTCTAGGACAGTAAAGAAAATCGCAGTTAATGCGTGTTTTAACTAAAGCGGCTTGTGAAAACTGCATATACATTTTTTTTTACAAAGTTGTAAATTTTCATTCCTGGTTTAATTTTGCCGTTGAACTTTCTCGTGAGTTACATTTACACCCAACCTGTAATCCTTAGAGAAATCAGAGTTGTTAGACTAAGTTCAACCGTGGTCCCGTTTGAGCTCTTAACATTTCATATGGCACTCGCGTGATTCACTCCGTGCAGCGTTTCTTTTGCTTTTGGAAAAGTTTTGCTTTCGCTAATAGAAACAGTCGAGGAGTGAAGCTGTGCGTGGATACGTCAGCAGTTGCGCCATGATTGACTTTGAAGTGTTAACTAACGGCTTGCTTCTGTGCTCCGCTGTTCATACGAACGCCTTTACTGTGCGTTCCTTACAAACCTTGAGACGTGAATGTTGTAGTCTCGTGACATGAAGGCAGTGGTTTGTTGTCTGCGCCTGCTGAACATTACTGAAATGGTGTAAGCACATTCTGCTGAATTATCGTTATAAAATTTGATTTATTATTATTATTATTATTATTATTATCATTATCATCTCTTGTCTCAGGTTTATTTCCTGGTATTCCTTTTCTTGAA